>NC_133203.1:6669690-6724690 GCF_958299795.1 Porites lutea | reverse complement strand
TTCGATCAAAGCCTCTGCCGACTTGTGAGAAAAGACTCTTAAATTTTGGCCACCAGCAGACCGACACACCATCATTCATCTTTTCACTGAGTGCGCGCAAGCCACATTGTTCTGGAAGGAGTTTCTGGATTGGGCCTCGGGCATGGTGAACTCAAAATTATCGCTTTCAATAAAAGAAATTATGTTTGGCATTATTAATAACGATTCTAAATTCTGTTTAGCTCTCAATCATTCAGTCATTATAGGAAAGTATATTCTTTACGTAAAAGCTCTTAACGGTAAATTTTACATCTTTAATGAATTTGTTTCCCTAGCTCGTGATAAAATTAGTCTAGAAAAATATATTTCTTGTACGACTGGTCGCGAAAATGATTTCAGAACAAAATGGTCTGTTTTTTTGTCTCTTTTAAACACGGTGTGAAATTCTGTTTACTTAACTGATTGCGCTCCCATTTAGTTATCACTAATGTTTTTACTGTGTTTGATTTCTTTTTTGTCAGCTTCAAGTTGTAGTTTTCGTTGTTATAGATTGTCTTTTGTGAATGTTAACTGTACGTGTGTACGTTCAATAAAGTTGTATTGGAAAAGAAAAAAAAAGAAAAAAAGAAAACAAATTATCCCAAATAGCATACAATGACATTAAATGGAATGAAAATAAAGCTCTCCGGAGCAAAAAAATCAAAAGCTGATTGGAACAGATAGGATTAGGAGAACTCTGGATGAAAGTACACTATGCGGACATAGGAATTGTAAACATGATCAGGCAACAACTTAAGGATATCGAACTACAAAGATGGCTGAGTGAAATAAATAACGACACCAGAAAAGATGCTAACCAAAGCAACAAAATGAGAACCTACTGGTTATTCAAAACGATGGACAATTACAAATGTGAAGATTACCTACATCAGGTCACCAATACGCGACACAGAATAACTCTAACAAAACTACAACTGAGCAACCACAAATTAGCCATAGAGACAGGACGTTATTCGAGACTGTTTAAGAAACCTGCAGAGAGAATTTGCGCAATTTGTAAAAAAGAAGTGGAGGACGTATACCATTTTCTAAATATATACCCTGCTTACCAGGAAAAAAGATTTTCGTAACTAGATTATTTGGAAAAAGAATATAGAATAAAAATAAGCAGAATGTCACTCAACAAAATATTTATGTTTCTAATAACCCCCCCCCCCCCCAGTGGAAATGCTAAAACACAAAAACTAATGGCAGAACATATATTCAAATGCATTGAAAAAAGGAAAGGGGAAGACGGTGAAAAGTAGATACTCTAGGACTTAATTAATTATTAACTTATTGGCCATATATAGTTAGGAATTTTTTGTTGTTTGTGATTTTAGTTATTTGGAAATAGTTGATATACTATTTATTGTATAAGACTCCAAATAAATAAATATGTTTGTTTGTATGTTTGTATGCTCGTAGTCTCGCTTAGGGGTGTAAATTTTGGATTACAGTTTCACTTAGGGTGTTCTGGGCAAAACATTATTATATGTAACGTGCACGTGAAGATATAATATATTTTGTCAGTTTGTTTTATTTACTCAATTCATGTAATCAAAGTTTTTTATAACATCAATTCCTAAAGAACATTGTAACAAGATGGTCTCTTTTGGAGGTAAAAAAAATGGAGGGCCCATGCCCAGGTTGGTCTCCGTTAGGGATTTAATTCAAAATTTCTGACGGGCATCCCTTTCCCTTTCATATGGGAGTCTCCCCGGGCCTTGTACACGAATATACATTGTTTGTATTTGGAGCAGGCATTTGAAACTTTACCGGAGGAAATGAAGCTTAGTACAGAGATCCTTGATAAAATATTCGCTTCACAACTTGAATTCGTCTTTTTCCAAGCATACAGTTGCTTGGTCGAATATAACCATGCTGTGTTGTGTTACAGCTGTATGTCTTTGTAAAATTATCGACAAATCAGTCATGGGTTAATCTTTTGTTTTCTGTCCCACGAGACTTGATCCTCCACCCAATTCTCGATAGCTTTTTCCCGATACTTGATTTTCAATTCGTGCAGGAATCAAGAATCGCGAATCGCGTCAAGAATCAAAAGTCGCAACGGACTGTCAACTTACTTTTGAATGGTACTGAAACTGTTTGAATGGTTGATTCACTGATGAAATAATGTTTGATTGATTACCTGAGTGGCTTGATTGATAACGAACAGGCTTATACTGTTTGAATGGTTGATTGACTGACAGGCAAACTGTTAAATTTATTAACTGACAGGCTCACTTTTTGAATGGTTGATAGGTGGACTGATGGACTGACTGACATTTGTTGATGTAATTGCAATTTTTTGTTATTTTTCTACAAATTGCCCATACAATTCTCACTATCAATTTAGCAACAGATAGTCAGTATGTTAGCCAATTATATTGCAGAATTTGTGATTATAATTATTACTCTTCAGTACACCTTGCTTTTGACTTAGCATTTTAATTATCTTTAGAAGCATAATACCAGTGATACCATTGCATTATAGAATGTATTTGTACTTGTAAATATTCATGTAAAAATCTCCTTTCTTGCTTTATAGGAAGCAACTACCAGAATGGTAGCCTGATGGAGATTTGCATTAATGATTGTGGAGTAGTGTTGGACACTAGATGGGAACAAATCAACTGGCTGGATGACATAACATACACCAAGTTAACAAGGCAAGTGGATAATGGAGAGGGCAGACTGGAGGGCAAACAAGACAGCTGGCTGGGCAATGGACAGGGTAAACTAGAGCTGGCTGCTGGATGACATCACCTAGTACAAGAGGTGTCAATGGAGAGGATGGATTAGACGGCAAGTGATATGAGACATCATGTGTGCCTGGTTCAAGAGTTGGGTTGTGGATTGAGGAGAGTCTTGCAACACCTGGTTTGTATTGTGTGATAATTGCGTTGACTAGAAATCTTAATTAAAATTATCTTACCATTAGTATCTATATTAATAATAACAATAATACTTTTCTAATTCCTGATCACAAAAATGATTTAAAAAATTTCTGGCCCTGCCCAGGAGGCCTGAATGTGGGGTACAGCTGGCCTGGGGTTTTCCTCCTAGGAGCTAGTGGACGTACGGGGAGGTTTTTCACCCAGCTGTTGTTCCACAACCCCCATTCACTCAAGATTTTCTTAACAAAAGAACAGAACTTTAATATTATAGAGCATAAAAAATGCACGTCAATCGTTTAATTACCCAATTGTTGTATGACTGAAATAACTTCCATATAACATGTCTGTAGGTCTGGAGTCCAATTTTTTTTACATTGAAACCTTTTCAAATTTCCAAAATCTTTGCAAATATTGATATGATCTCTGGGGTCTATTAAAAAATTTTTCTGGGGAACAGTGGAAACTTAAGAAATTATATTTAAGGATTGTAAGGGGGGTTGCCAGAAAGTAGTCTGAGATGTCAAGAAATTTTGATTGGCTTTTATCAAGAAAAAAATTATTTTGGGGGATCTTCATTATTGTAGGTTAGGTGAATTTTCAAAAATTTATGCATGTAGTCTCACGTTTTTCAGTCATGTGATAATTTGAAAGTAATTCCTTGATTGTCAAAAAAAATTCATTAGTAATACACATTATTTGTCCAGTGTGTGTGCCACCATTGTACAAACAGAGGCCATTGGGAAATGACAATAATTTACCAGCATTTTTACATTTGGGACTGTTTTCATTGAATAAATCACTTCTATACAAAGGATTGTAAAGTTTTGATCTTTAATTGGCAAGTCATTCCTAGACACATGTTTGTACAACCACTTATTGATAAGGTTTAAAGCTTTCATCACAAGATTCCATTGAGCAGTGGTTTTATTTAACGTAACATCTTAGTAGTAGCTTATGACTGTAGCAATAGGAGTCAAACAATCTCATAAAACTTGGTTAAGGTTAGGGTCACATTTCAAGGACAGGTTTTTGTTTCATTATTTTGAGCAGTAAATCAGTCTGACAATTAAGGGGGGAGGACACTTGTGAGGTTGCTGTTGGAAGGTTGCTGTGGTTACCTCCTTGTGCCTTCCTTGATAACTAAACATCCTTGAAATCAGTTTTCTAGGCATTAATTCCCATGCTCATCTATTAGTGATGAATTTAACAATCAACCAAAGTTTTGTTTCTTTCCCCTGGAGATTTTAGTAGGAACGTGTGGGTCTTTGGGGGGATTTTACAGGGAAATTACGCACTCATAGAATCATTTAGACTATTATATCCAGGAACCCAGTGCCATATTGTTCATTTGACACACGAGTGGTCACATCAAGCTGCAACTTCATAATTTTTGCCTTTTCAAACTTTGCTGAATTAACTTTGTTTCATATTATGGCTGATGATAAACAAAAGTTTCATGCATTTCTTGAGCAAGAGGAGAATAGAACCCTAAAATAGAAAAGATTTCCAGGGAATTCTTCAAAAATTCAAGTTGCAACGAGAAAAAAAAAGGAGCCAGATATTAGTGTCTGCTGTGAGTCAGAGAGAATTTATGTTCCTTTGTCTCTCCAAGCTCTTGTTCAAAGTATCAATTATTATTTCCAAGAAAATAGAGTAAGATTTTGTGCTTTCTGGAACCAGAGTCATGGATAGGATAATATGTTATTGCATCATTTTACTATTAAGGAAAGCATGTCAGGTCTTATTAATGAAGGTAGGGAAAATGACATACTGGTATTTTGGCCTGAAATAGAGTAAAGGTACCCAGGTCACATGCTAGACAATAATAATGTTATCATAATTCTACAATAGTTACCTTTCTTCAAAACATTAAGGTTACCACATTTGTCAGCACATCAATTAGGTTACCACATTTTTCCCGTTCGGTTTGTCAGTATTCTTTACTGCTATGGCAATTTTAATTAGAGGGTTTACACACTGCGTTTCCTCAGACGTCATTTTACGGGGTAGCAGGTAAAGGCATTGCAGAATGTGAGCTGTTTTCTCAAGTTACCTGTTTAGATTCCCTTGCCGCTGAAAACTGGTAACCTTGTTTTTTTAACTGCTCATTGGAATCTTGTTTAACATCACTGGGAATGCTAGGTGGGATCAGATGTTTTCATCATTAATAATCAATAATTGATCAATAATTAATCAAAAATTATTGACAGTATGTTGAAATCAACACATTGCTACCAAAATTTCACAGATTTGAAGGATAGGCATTTTCTGCCCTCCTGACAATTAAGAGCAACACTACTTTTTACTTATTCAAGTAATCTGGGAAAAAATCAGCTTCAGGTCCAGGTTTTCTCATGTTAAGATAGCATAATGTTGGTAGCACTGTGTTGTTCCTGTTTTATAAGCAAGGTGAAGCAGCTAGAAACTGGAATGTCAAAATTGGATAAAATGATTTATTCTTTTTGATGTTCTCTAGGGTAAAAATAATTTGCTTGGGCGGTACACAAAGTAAATCCCAAATTTAGGACTGAAATGCAAAAGATTTAGTTTTTGTCACAGGTCTTATATAATCAGGATTCAGCCCGTTGGTACTCTGGGAGTAATTAAGGGAATCATATTTAACTTTGAAATTGTTTGCTTTAAAAACTTAGTTGTTACAGTTGGGTGGGGATGTGTCTACTTATGCTTCCCTTGGTTATAATATTTATATTATCATCTTCATCATCATTATTATTATTATTATATTATTATTATTATTATTATTATTAATTTTATCATTTATCATTAGACCATTGGCACAATTGCTTCATCCAACTGCAAACTACCAGAGGATTCTTTAGTTATTCAAGGATCCTTTAGTTATTTTTGGGATCACTGAATCTAATTATGGAAGCTAGTGGAATTAATAGGATTTCTGGTAGTATTTTGTAGTCAAGTGAAGCCGTTGTAAACATTAATGGTCTATTAAAATCCTATATTATTTACATAGCAAATAGCAAGCCCATTAGCATCACAAGTAGGACTTTTTACAGGCATTAACTAGCATTAATTAAACCCTCACAAGCATAAATCATTTATTGCTAAAGACTAAGTGATTCTGTATTGGCAGTAAAAAAGGGGTCAATTTAAATATATTTGATTGGACACATACACAGACAAAAATGAGCTTTAGGGTTTAAGTTCACTATCCCATACAACATACTACAAGGCATAAGTTCTTGCTGCCTCTGCCTACTAAAAATCAAACAGGAACCAAACGGAAATAATTTAACAAAACCATAAGGTATTGAAAAACTGTTTTTCATGCAAGGTTAACTTACAATAACACAAAGTACTGGGTGTCATCTCAGTGCCATTAATAAGGTTAGATTTCATCAAAGACGTAATATTTATTTAATACTGTTTAAGGTCATCACTGGTCTGTTTTTTCATCCCCAGCTTTCATCTCGTGCAAATCTAGAAAACAAAGTAGCACCTAATTTCACAACTTATACAGTTGCAGCTTTGCAATGGTTTTACCATTGGAGAACACGAAGAACTTTTAGAATAGCTTTCAAACATCCTAGCAACATTATTCAAGAGAGCATAATTAACACTGCAGGCTATTAGTGACCATCATATTCTCTTAATTATGTTCAGATCATTATTTTATAATGCTTGTCTATATTTCTTGGTGTTACATAAGTTCCCTGCTTAAATATCATGTTGTTATTTAGTTGTTGTTTTTTTTACTCTAGGTTTTTGCTTCTTAGCAGTAAAAAACTAGTAAAAAAATTAGGGTTATAAGTAATTTTTTTGGAATTTTACTGTAACACCAAGTAATATAGGGTTATTATGTTTTTAAAGTGCTAATGGGCTTGCATTTTCTACTTAAAATTTTAGCTTCTTATTTAATTTCAGATCTAAGGTGGCACACTCACAAGATTAGGAGCCCATCACTTGGGAAAGTTCATGTTTAATCTAGCCAACCTCGCTCCTGCTGGGCTGTGGAAGCTCTGCCTCTGAGAAGGTGTGAATTCTGATGTCCTCTGAGATATTCCAATGGAGAAATCCTGGGAAACTTTATCCGATCTTGTAATTCATGCTGGGGGCAGTTGAGCACTTGGAAGATTTGGCCGTTTGTTCTCAAGTGGGGAGGACAGTGTGGAGGAAGGTGAGAGTTTGCTTCTTATGTTCTTGGGGCTTCATTCATTTTGTCATAATACTACCCACACCTTTTAAAAAAAAAAAAACAGTAAGGTGCTTGTCTGCAATCAATATGTCTGGGAATGTTCCACTGCGGTAGGATGAAAAACGGGGGTGCTAACATTGTGTGACTAACGAAGTAGGTGAGTGGATGGAGGATTCGAGGACAGAGGACTGGACACTGAATCTCAGTGGTCTGGCGTGGGTGGATTTTTACAAATGACATCAAATTGAGCAGATAGTAATAAAAATCTCTCTAATGGGGGGCAACTGGTAATGGAGTTCTCTTCTAAACCTAAAAATTTCACATCTATCTCAAGCTTGCTTAGGCCTAATAATAAATAACCGTTCAAACCATCGCAGAGGATATATGCAAATCAATTATTATCTTAATTATAATTTCATTCTCATATTTGCGGCTTGAATTATCTAAAACTGATCAGAACTAAGGTTTTATTACATCAACATCTGTTTTTTTTGTCTGTTGTTTTTGTGTCAACTGGAAACAACAGTCAAACAAACGTGGCTGTTGATGTTAGTTTAACTTCTCTTTGATATTATTTAAACCTTCGGAAAGCAAAATAACTAAACCATTTTAATTTAGGATTCAATTATTATCCTAATCATCATTTCATTCTCATATTTCCGGCTTGAATTATCTTAAACTGATCAGAACTAAGGTTTTATTACATCAACATCTGTTGTTTTTTTGTCTGTTGTTTTTGTGTCAACTGGAAATAACAGTCAAACAAACTTGGCTGTTGATGTTTAAGACTAACTTCTCTTTGATATTACTTAAGCCTTCGGAAACCTAGATAACTAAACCGTATTAATTTAGGATCAAATTATAACGATTAAATTAACTTGGTTAAACAGACTGTTGTGGAAGTCTTCTCTATTTCCTTTTTTTGAACGGGACAGAGTAGATTTCCTTGGCTTGTGTGATAAATCAAGTTAATTTGACCTTCATGCTTTAGGTTCGGTTGTAGGCATAAATTTATAAACAACGTTTTATCATAAGAATAGATTCTAGTATCTTCCTTAAAATTTTCAGCTAATTTCATTCAGCAGTGACTTCAATTGATACATTAAAATCGGCTTTCCCATAAAGGACTGGAAGATGCTTTTTATTTATTTATTTCTTTTTTTAAAATTTAAACAGCGCATTTGACTAGTTCCAGTCTTTTGTTGGAAACCTGATGTTAAGTATCCATTCCGGTCACGACAGCTGAAACATCTCTAGGGAAATTGGCTCAAATTACTATTCCGGCAAATTTTCATTATTATGCGGATACTCATCGCGGCTAGCTGCATAAATTAAGACTTAAATCAAATCCAAGTTTTTCCAGCTAACATTTAATTTTACTTTATAGGATAAAAAATTTATATTTCCGCTAATTTCCGTAATGTCCTTTTCCGTTTCGAAATGCGCAAATTTGTCCGTTATTTTCATTAGAAGTAAAAGGATCCAAAATTTAACTTAAATGAAATATTTATTTACAAAGTCGCTTTAGATCTAATCCCTTTGGCGAAATTTGAAGGCGAAATCTATTCGGCACTGATTCTAAATAACGGCATCCTAATTTATAATAGGGCGGGCAAATTTAGATATTAAGAAACATTAAGACCAAAACTCAATCGCGGCACATCGGCATTTTAGGATAAATGATAATAAACGGCGTTAGAATAAAATCTTATTTCACCTAAACATTAATCACTAAACATTAAAATAGGGCGAGAGAAATCCAGCATTAGTTGCTTCGCAGGGGAGAGATTATTATTGACTTGTGCTCTTTGGTGAAGTTTGTTAAATGAAGGTCAGTCAGACCAGCGCGATTCTTTGTTCAATTCTCTGCCTTCGTTTCTGACGGACACCCACTCGAAAAGTGAGTGACACTCTGTAGCACCCTCTTTTTTCTTGTCCGAGTCTCTGGATATTTTCACGATATATTGACTTAGATACGCGTCTTCAACTAAAACAAATTATATTTTTCGCTGATAATTATTTTTGGCCGGTGTGGTATTGTGACATAAATGAATGGGACCCTGAGGGTATGAGGAGCAAACTCTCACTTTCCTCTACGCTGCCCACCCCACTTGGGAACAAACGACTGAATTTTCTAAGTGTCCAACTGCCCCCAGCTTGAATGAAGGGATCAGATAAAACAGACCAGGATTTTAAAGTTGGAATATTAAATGAGGACAGAAGGATGAACACCGACTCGGAGCAGAGTGGAAGCAGCCCGGCAGGGGAAGGCTAGATTATTATTTTTTTTATAATTTTTTTTATTGTAAATTCATGGACAACAGAGACAAGTTTTATTTCTTCAATAAAGTATTGTTATCTTCAGTACCCGTGCCGTTTACTTTGTAATCCAACTACTTGAGTGAACCAGATAAACGCTCTAAAGGCTCGGACACAGCAAAACATTGCGCACAGTTAAGACTTGTTTACACCAGCGACATAAACACAAGCACAAGTTAAGTGCGGAAGTAACAGCACAAGAATAAACACAAACACAGGAGAAAGTACGCGCTGATTCTTTCTATTCTCACCAGTAATTCACGCATTTAAAGCACAAGTACAAGAAAACCAAACTTGTTGGTTTCATTCTTCTTGCGCTTGCTCTTTAATTTTGTGAATTAGTGATGATCAAGAAAAGAATGAGTGTGTTCCTTCTTCCCATGTTTCTGCTTATGCTTTTGTTGTTGACGATCTCACTGAACTCAGTTGTACCGGTTTTGCTTGCGTATATGTCGCTAGTATAAACTAATCTTTGACTTACACCGTTTTCCAGCCAAGCGATTGTTGCATTCAATGTTGTTGCAGATTTTTTGAACAAATAGCTTTTCTTTACACATCGCAAGCAACAATCTCAGCGCTAAAAAACGACGTAAATTTACTAGGCGCAATGCTTCAATGTGTCCGAGCCTTTACGTTTGAGAAAACCGTAAGTGCTTCAACAACAAAGTACAAGTGTCGATGCGAACTTGGAAAAACAAAACACTATTAAGAGAACTTTCGCCCACGCAAATTCTTATAATTTGCTTATAAATTTTCAAGGTGTTTCGATTGAGTTTTTCGGAGACCATACCGATATTTTTCATTCATATTAAAAAGTTATTTTATCCTTATGTGATCGCTACTGAATGATGTTGGATTTAATAGCCGTGATAAATTGTTCAATAAAAAATTTCTAAATGACTCAAATTAATCCTACGCTGTTTAATATCATAATTCACTGCTTGGAAATTTTGGTGAATTTTCTTTCATGCGATCCTGAAAACTCAGCTGTTATCTCACCACCTGTCTTAGTGCAACTTTATTCTAAATTTTGATTATTAGCGCTTCTCTGTAAATCTCTAGAACTGCTTGAGACAACTCTTTTTAAACCTCACCAAATAATCTTCATGATGTGCATAATAATGTCTGAAACTTTCATTAACATTGATTCACTGTAACACCTTGAAATTTCAAGGCAAACGTAGCCTACAAACTGGCTAAAAATCTACGTTAGTACACATTCATCGTTTTGACGTTATGCTAATTTTTCTAATTTAATGCGGATCATCCATACCTCCTTGACCATTTCTTGTACATTTTAGTTTGAATTTTGTTGCAACTTTTGAATGTAAAACATTGACAATATTCGCACTAAGGCGAATGAAAAATATCGGTATGGTCTCCGAAAAACTGTATTGAAACACCTCAAGGTCTTTCTCAAACTCGTACCAACACTCGTATTTTCATATTAAAGCACTATCTGGTTTAAATCAAGAGAGAGAGAGAGAGCTAAGTTCTGCTTTTGATAAACCCTTAGTAAATCTTTGTGGTAAAAATGAGACTTCTCTTTGTCAAGCAGTTTGCATTTCCACGCAAAGTAAGCCACAAACAAATGTTTTTCAGGAACGAAATCGACCAAAAAATAATTCTCTCTTATGAAATAAAATGGTGCAATCTTCCTTGAAGTGGCTCTTGGGCTCGTCACGCAGAGACAAACGCCTTGCGTGACTATCTCAAGGACAACTGCAAACAAGACTACGATTCTGAAGCAAACTGGAAATAAAAAGGATTCATAACGCACTCCTTTCTGGCGCATTTTGCGATATAAACAAATCATTGACAAAGTTAGTCTCAAATTACACACTAAGCGTTATCCAAGACCTTTTTTCTTGATACTGTGAACTTCTTTTAGTTCCCAAGTGATGAAAATGCCAATTCTCCTTGCTCATTCTCACAGCTCATTTATAACAGTGAAGTGATTTCTCGCGTGCCAAACCAATACCCTAAATGGTCGTTTTCTTCATCTAACCACCCTTCCAGCTTCAAAACGTATTGGTTGTGACTAAAAAACGATTCCATAGTTCAAGGCGCCAAAAGCTAGTACCCACTCCCCTTGCAATTTAGGCAATTTAAGGTAGATTTGAGATTCGTCAAAAAGTTCACAGTAAATACACCAAGAAATAAACTAGCACAGACATGCGATCCACCAAGACTATACAGTCGAGACAAGTCATTCATTCAGTTACTAAATAAAGTCAAAGTCAATAAAGCACTAAGTTGTTCAGTCAATACGTCGATATATCAGTTAAGCAGTAAATAAGAAGATATATCAGTATGTCATGCAGTCAGCAAGTAACGAGGTAAATTGTTCTACTAGTTCGGAAAACAAGCCCTCCTAGACTATAAAAAAGGATTTCACATAGTCGCCATTTTGGATTTTTTCAGGGAATAACCTATGATTTTGGTCAAAAATTACAAACTTCCTCTTCGTTCGTTTTAGGAAAAACATTTGCCTTGAAGTAGTGTTTGACGATTATCTAGTTAAAAAACAAGCCGTCCAAGACTATAAAATATTGATTTTAAACAGTGGCCATATTAGATTTTCTCAAAGGGGTCAACCCATGATTTTGGTCAAAAAATGGAAATTTTATCTTTGTACTTTTTTGGACAAATGGGTCTTGAAATATTGTTTAATGATCATTGAGGTAGAAAACAAGCCCTCCAATACTATGAAAAAATTGGATATGACAAAGTTGCCAAACTGAGATTTTTTATATAGGTGTTAACCCAAGATTTTGGTCAAAACGTTTTGTTTGTTTGTTTTTTTTTTTTGGCAAAATAGGTCTTGAAATAATGTCTGATGATCATCTAGTTAAAAATCAAGCCCTCAGCCAATCGAAGGTGTTAGCAATTTAACGATTAATAAGTCGTTTTTTCTTGCAACAAATCATTCAGCCTGTATAAATTTTTGTCCACAGTCAGTCAGCCAGTCAGCTATGCAGTCAGTCAGTCAGTCAGTCAGCCAGTCAGTCAATTAGTCAGTCAGCTAGTCGTTCAGTTAGTTAATCAGCCAGTCAGTCAGCAAGTCAGTCACTCAGTAGGTCAATCAGTCAGCCAGTCAATCAGCCAGCCAGTCAGCCAGTCACTCATCAGCCAGTTGGCCAGTTAATCACTCAGCCAGTCAGTCTGTCTGTCAGTCCGGTAGTCAGTCGGTAAGTCAGTCAGCCAGCCAGTCAGCCAGACAGTCAGACAGTCAGTCAATGATTTTGGTAAAAAATATTGCAAATTTCCTTTTTGTTTGTTTTAGGAAAAAATAGGCCTTGAAGTAGTGTTTGACAATTATCCAGTTAGAAAACAAGTCGTCCTAGACTATAAAATGTTGAATTTAAACAGTAGCCATATTGGATTTTCTCAAAGGGGTCAACCCATGATTTTGGTCAAAAAATGGAAATTTTATCTTTGCATTTTTTTGGACAAATTAGCCTTGAAATGTTGTTTGATGATCATTGAGGTAGAAAACAAGCCCTCCTAGACTATAAAAATTTGAATATTACAAAGCTGCCATACTGAGATTTTTACACAGGGGTTAACCAAAGATTTTTGGTCAAAAATTGCAAATTTCCTCTTTGTTTGTTTGTTTGTTTTTTTTTTTGGCAAAATAAGTCTAGAAATAATGTCTGATGATCATCTGGTGAAAAATCAAACCCTCAGCCAATCAAATGTGCTAGCAATTTCATGATTAATAAGTTGTTTTTTCTTGCAACAAATCATTCAGCCTGTATAAATTTTTGTCCACAGTCAGTCAGCCAGTCAGCTATGCAGGTAGTCAGTCCATCAGTCAGTCATTTAGTCAGTCAGCCAGTCAGTTAGTCAGCAAATCAATGATTTTGGTCAAAAATTGCAAATTTCCTTTTTGTTTGTTTTAGGAAAAAAATAGGCCTTGAGGTAGTGTTTGACGATTATCTAGTTAGAAAAGAAGTCGTCCTAGACTATAAAACTATTGATTTTAAACAGTGGCCATATTGTTTTTTCTCAAAGGGGTCAACCCATGATTTTGGTCGAAAAATGGAAATTTCCTCTTTGTATGGTTTTGGACAAATGGACCTTGAAATATTGTTTGACGATCATTGAGGTAGAAAACAAGCCCTCCTAGACTATAAAATTTTGGATATTACAAAGTTGCCACGCTGAGATTTTTTCATAGGGGTTAACCCAAGGTTTTGGTCAAAAATTGCAAATTTCCTTTTCGTTTGCTTTTTTGTGGCAAAATAAGTTTAGAAATAAAGTCTGATGATCATCTAGTTAAAAATAAAGCCCTCAGCCAATCAACGGTGCTAGCGATTTAATGATTAATTGTTGTTTCATAAAGTGCTAAGTCCAACCATTCTTTTTGCCAACTTTTTTGAGTTGTTGAGTTGAGGTTGCCACTTTGAGTTGCATATTGTCTTTTCATCAACAATCTAAACTTAATTCATTGCTTTCTGTTGTAAACCTTTTCCTTAAACTTTCTAGGTACAATTGTAGTGTACATAAGGTTCTTTGAACCAGAAATTGACTTGGATGAATGGTAATATGAAACTTGCAACAAATCATTCAGCCTGTATAAATTTTTGTCCACAGTCAGTCAGCCAGTCAGCTATGCAGGTAGTCAGTCCATCAGTCAGTCATTTAGTCAGTCAGCCAGTCAGTTAGTCAGCAAATCAATGATTTTGGTCAAAAATTGCAAATTTCCTTTTTGTTTGTTTTAGGAAAAAAATAGGCCTTGAGGTAGTGTTTGACGATTATCTAGTTAGAAAAGAAGTCGTCCTAGACTATAAAACTATTGATTTTAAACAGTGGCCATATTGTTTTTTCTCAAAGGGGTCAACCCATGATTTTGGTCGAAAAATGGAAATTTCCTCTTTGTATGGTTTTGGACAAATGGACCTTGAAATATTGTTTGACGATCATTGAGGTAGAAAACAAGCCCTCCTAGACTATAAAATTTTGGATATTACAAAGTTGCCACGCTGAGATTTTTTCATAGGGGTTAACCCAAGGTTTTGGTCAAAAATTGCAAATTTCCTTTTCGTTTGCTTTTTTGTGGCAAAATAAGTTTAGAAATAAAGTCTGATGATCATCTAGTTAAAAATAAAGCCCTCAGCCAATCAACGGTGCTAGCGATTTAATGATTAATTGTTGTTTCATAAAGTGCTAAGTCCAACCATTCTTTTTGCCAACTTTTTTGAGTTGTTGAGTTGAGGTTGCCACTTTGAGTTGCATATTGTCTTTTCATCAACAATCTAAACTTAATTCATTGCTTTCTGTTGTAAACCTTTTCCTTAAACTTTCTAGGTACAATTGTAGTGTACATAAGGTTCTTTGAACCAGAAATTGACTTGGATGAATGGTAATATGAAACTTGCAACAAATCATTCAGCCTGTATAAATTTTGGTCCAAAGTCAGTCAACGAGTCAGCTATGCATTCAGTCGGTCAGCAAGTCAGTCAGCCAGTTAGTCAACCAGTCAGTCAGTTAGTCAGTCAGTCAATTAGTTAGGCAGTCAGTCAGCCAGCCAGTCAGCCAGTCGGTCAGTCAGCCAGACAGTCAGTCAGCCAGTCAGTCATTCACCCAGTCGGTCAGTCAGTCAGTCTGTCAGCAAGTAAGTCAATCAGCCAGACAGTAAGCCAGTCAGGCAGAATGTTAGTCCGTCAGGCAGCTAACAAGTCAATCAGTTAGTGATGCTGGCTGTATGAGCCACAATGTAGATTGCATGTCTGATCTAAACAACAGTCAGTTTTACATCTCTTCATCTTCCATGTGAAAATCTTGAGAACTTTGAACAAAGTTCTAACCATATTGCCAACGAAATTTAAAATTTGTTATGGTTTTCAAATTTTAAATTTTACAAAATATTATAAATGAGATTTTAGTGATCAGTCCATTTAAAATTTTTACAAAATTGTTGTTTCATAAAGTGCTAAGTTCAACCATTATTTTTGCTAACTTTTTTTGAGTTGTTGAGTTGAGGTTGCAACTTTGAGTTGCATATTTTCTTTTCAATAGTTGACAATCTAAACTTAATTCATTGCTTTCCGTTGTAAATCTTTCCTTAAACTTTCTAGGTACAAAAATTGACTTGGATGAATGGTAATATGAAACTTCACTGGGTATTAATGCAAGCTTCCAGCACAATGCATGAATTATTTATCTTCACATTGGAAAAAAATTAATGCTGGATTGTTTCTCCTTTTTAAGCCAAAATTTTCCCTTGTTTTCCTTCACGTTTCCACATGTTTATTGACACAATGATTGTGAGCTTTAACCAAAGTTTTCAATATCATTGGTTCACTGACAATATGGCAGTTTTAAATTTTTGCAATGACTTTGCAAGTGCAAAAATTGGCACATGAAAATGGTGTAAAACTGCTTTTTGAATATAGCAGAACTTAGCTAATATCTATAACATAGCTGTGGCAAAACAGCTGATCAAAAGCAAACTAATACTTATCCAGGAGTAAAATCAAAAATCTATTAGGCATGATTAATTATCAAGCCAAAGGTTTTAAACGGGGTGGTTCTTTGCACAAAAGGATTACAAAATTGAATTTTTACATGCATTATCATGAAATAAGATGAAGGGTGTGAAAATTTCCAAAGCCAGTCAGAAAATCAATGTGAAACCGTTACATGTAACCTGTTCCAGTGGTTCATTGAAACTCTCAAATTATGTTTCAAGTGGTATGAACACATAAAAAGTTTTTTGGAAGTCAATGTTTTCCTTCATTTTGTGTAGACAGTGACTTTGATTGCTTTTTGATCTTCAAATACAGACTGCTTTTCCTGAAAAAGTTAGGGTCAAGTGATGTTGTCCAACTACACTAAGCCAGATGCTCTGAAAATAGACATTGATTCAACTCAGTTTTTTAACTTCAATTCTTTGAAGTGTTCCCAATTCTGTTCAAAATCATTGCAACGTTTCTGCACAACAGAACCTAAAGTGATTTTGCCGTCAACTACATACAAGGCATCAGCTGTTGACAATTTTGCCTTGTATGTTTTACTTACTAATTTCTGCAGTTGAAAGATTGTATTAAGAAACCTTGTAGCACAAAAAACCCTGCACAAGAAATCTCCACATGCCTTGTATCATGTGAATGTTGTAGTGAACTACTGAGTGTGCGCAAACCAACCAACCCCTTACAGATGCACTTTATTGTTAACTCCTCTAAAGTGCATTTAAATGCATTTTTAATTTTGTGTCCTGGATAAGATTAATAATTGTCTTTTGAACAAGCAAGCCACATTTTGTTTATCTGGTTCACTCAAGAGCTGGATTACAAAGCATTTATATACAGCACTTACGGTACTGAAAATAACCTCTGAAGCTTAAAATATATGTTGAAGACTTGATCCAGTCTGTTTGTGGTATTATGCATCTGATCTGGATAAGAAAAATATGAGCCTACATAAGCAACAGGTTAAACCAACTAAGTCAAGTTACAATCATTAAGATTACAAAAACAAATTATTCTAATTTTTCATTTCATTCATTTTCTAAGAACCATTAAAGTTAAGTGGATTGAATAATAACTATAGAGAAAATTTAAGGGCCTTCTTTCTCCAGTGACAAAAACAAAAGTGCTGTTCAATAGTGTGTTTTCACATGATGTCACAAAGGCCATATTGGTGTCCCAAACCAGTCCTGTGGGAGTTAAACTCTTCTCTTATGCAAACTCTTTCTTTTTTTCCAATAAATTTGCATAGATGCTGGCCACATGAGTGAAAACACTCTATAGTTTGGCTAAGTAGAGCAACACATCGGGCTAACATGTTTGCAAAACTGCAAGTCTACTTCAGGCTTGTAAACATAAACAACATCTTGACAAAAGGGTGAGCAATTTTTAAAATTTTCATCTCACCCTACCCAATCAAACTTGTTATTTCAAGGGTTGAATAAAATCTCGGAATCTAACCAGTAAGAGCAGCTTGAATTACACAATGTCTGATAAAGGTTTTTCGCCAAATAAATAAGTTGGTGCCTCAAGCCTTTTTGCAACAGATTGTAGCTATGATAATAAAAATTAACAATTTATAATAATAATAATAACTTTACTCATTGAGGTTACCCACATCACATTCAGAGACTGGTAAATTTGAGAAAGTAGAGTAATGTATGGTACATGTAAAACTGTCCAATTTAACTAAGAGTCATCCCTAATCAAAGTGACAACCAATTTACTACATGATTAAGTTACATTCTACTTTGCCATGTTAGTAGTAGTACAAATAAAGGTCACAAACCAACCTATGAACTTGTGATCTCTTTCCTGTGGCAATAATGTCCTTTAGTTTGCACAGCTGCCTCCATTATTGGAGCCACTCATGAACATGCATCTGAAGATCTGTTCCACCCTGGTCAAAACAAATTACCACATTAATTTTAATATCAAAAGATTTCGCCTGAATAAGGGTTGTGGAACAACAGTGGGGTGAAATACCTAATTCCCGTGGAACAACTTGCTTTTAGGGGATAACCCCAGCTGTTCCTCAGATCAGGGCTGTCAATAAGGGCAGGAGGTCTAGGATTTTCCCCCGCTTCTAAAGGACATAACTAAGGGTCTTCAATAAGAGCCGGCAGCTAGCAAAATTCGCTGGCTATTCATGTAAACTTGCCACCTACTTTTCATTGGAAATTACTCCAGTTTTTTTTTTTTTAAATCACATGATTAAAAACAGTTACTAAAACAAGCAGTGGTTCATACTGTAGCTTATTATATTGGCGAGACCAAATAAATAAACACAGGCAAATAAGAAATTACTCATTTGCTGTCACTGAATAAAAAGCCGAAATTTAATGATGTCTGTGTTCTGTTTAAAAACTCTAATTTTTGCTCCATTTTGGCTAAGTCAGGGTTGTCGTTAAGATTTCGAGTTGCCGGATAAATACAAGAAGTAGGCGGGGAATCAAACTCCTAGGGGTTTCTTTTGGTTCTAATTTTCTTTTATTTTCCATTAAAAGTAACCGGCAGCCACACTCATAGTAGCCGGGGGAAATCCCCGCCCCCCGGCTCTTAATGACAGCCCTGTAAGTAGAGCAACACATCGGGCTACCATATTTTCTTCCCATGAGCAAGCAACATGTTGCTGAGATAAAGTCAAATTTACAATTTATTTTAGCTGAAAAGAAGGGGGGGGGGGCTGTTGGTGGGACTGCAAGACTATAGTGTACTTCAGGCTAGTAAACTTAAACATCTTGACAAAAAGGTACACAATATTTTAAAAATATTCATCTCACCCTGCCTAATCAAAGTTGTTATTTCAAGGGTTGAATAAAATCATGGAATCTAATGAGCAAGAGCTGCTTGAATTACACAATGTCTTATAAACAAATTTCGCCAAATAAATAAGTTGGTGCCTCAAACCTTTTTGTAACAGATTGTAGCTATGATAATAAAAAATTAATAATTTATAACAATAATAATAACAACTTTACTCATTGAGGTTACCCACATCACATTCAGAGACTGGTAAATTTGAGAAAGTAGAGTAATATATGGTACACATGTAAAACTGTCCAATTTAACTAAGAGTCATCCCTAATCAAAGTGACAACCAATTTACTACATGATTAAGTTACATTCTACTTTGCCATGTTAGTAGTAGTACAAATAAAGGTCACAAACCAACCTGTGAACTTGTGATCTCTTTCCTGTGGCAATAATGTCCTTTAGTTTGCACAGCTGCCTCCATCATTGGAGCCACTCATGAACATGCATCTGAAAATCTGTTCCACCCTGGTCAAAACAAATTACCACATTAATTTTAATATCAAAAGATTTCGCCTGAATAAGGGTTGTGGAACAACAGTGGGGTGAAATACCTAATTCCCGTGGAACAACTTGCTTTTAGGGGATAACCCCAGCTGTTCCTCAGATCAGGGCTGTCAATAAGGGCAGGA
This sequence comes from Porites lutea, assembly GCF_958299795.1. Lineage (NCBI taxonomy): Eukaryota > Metazoa > Cnidaria > Anthozoa > Scleractinia > Poritidae > Porites > Porites lutea. The sequence goes on along the minus strand of NC_133203.1, from coordinate 6,705,363 downwards.
GGCCTAGGATTTTCCCTGGCTTCTAAAAGGCATAACTAAGGGTCTTCAATAAGAGCCGGCAGCAAGCGAAATTCGCTGGCTATTCATGTAAACTTGCCACCTACTTTTCATTGGAAATTACTCCAGTTTTTTTAAAAAAAATCACATGATTTAAAACAGTTACTAAACAACCAAAGGTTCATACTGTAGGTTATTATATTGGCGAGACCAAATAAATAAACACAGGCAAATAAGACATTACTCATTTGCTGTCACTGGATAAAAAAGCCAAAATTTAATGATGTCTGTGTTCTGTTTAAAAACTCTAATTTTGCTCCATTTTGGCTAAGTCAGGGTTGTCGTTAAGATTTCAAGTTGCCGGGTAAATACAAGAAGTAGGCACGGAATCAAACTCCTAGGGGTTTCTTTTGGTTCTAATTTTCTTTTATTTTCCATTAAAAGTAGCCGGGGGAAATCCCCGCCCCCTGGCTCTTAATGACAGCCCTGTAAGTAGAGCAACACATCGGGCTACCATATTTTCTTCCCATGAGCAAGCAACATGTTGCTGAGATAAAGTCAAATTTACAATTTATTTTAGCTGAAAAGAAGGGGGGGGGGCGCTGTTGGTGGGACTGCAAGACTATAGTGTACTTCAGGCTAGTAAACTTAAACATCTTGACAAAAGGGTACACAATTTTTTAAAAATATTCATCTCACCCTGCCTAATCAAAGTTGTTATTTCAAGGGTTGAATAAAATTTTGGAATCTAATGGGCAAGAGCAGCTTGAATTACACAATGTCTTATAAACAAATTTCGCCAAATAAATAAGTTGGTGCCTCAAGCCTTTTTGTAACAGATTGTAGCTATGGTAATAAAAAATTAATAATTTATAACAATAATAACAACTTTACTCATTGAGGTTACCCACATCACATTCAGAGACTGGTAAATTTGAGAAAGTAGAGTAATATATGGTACACATGTAAAACTGTCCAATTTAACTAAGAGTCATCCCTAATCAAAGTGACAACCAATTTACTACATGATTAAGTTACATTCTACTTTGCCACGTTAGTAGTGGTACAAATGAAGGTCACAAACCAACCTATGAACTTGTGATCTCTTTCCTGTGGCAATAATGTCCTTTAGTTTGCACAGCTTCCTCCATCATTGGAGCCACTCATGAACATGCATCTGAAGATCTGTTCCACCCTGTTCACAACAAATTACCACATTAATTTTAACATCAAAAGATTTCGCCTGAATAAGGGTTGTGGAACAACAGTGCCCGGTGAAATACCTAATTCCTGTAGAACAACCTGATTTTAGGGGAAAAACCCCAGCTGTTCCTCAGATCAGGGCTGTCAATAAGGGCAGGAGGCCCAGGATTTTCCCCAGCTTCTAAAGGGCATAACTAAGGGTTTTCAATAGTGTACTTCAGGCTAGTAAACTTAAACATCTTGACAAAAGGGTAAGGAATTTTTTAAAAACTTTCATCTCACCCTGCCCAATCAAAGTTGTTATTTCAAGGATTGAATAATAATAACTTTACTCATTGAGGTTACCCACATCACATTCAGAAACTGGTAAATTTGAGGAAGTAGAGTAATGTATGGTACATGTAAAACTGTCCAATTTACGTGTAACTAAGAGTCATCCCTAGTCAAAATGACAACCAATTTACTACATGATTAAGTTACAATCTACTTTGCCATGCTAGTAGTAGTATAAATGAAGGTCACGAACCAACCTATGAACTTGTGATCTCTATCCTGTAGCAATAATGTCCTTTAGTTTGCACAGCTGCCTCCATCATTGGAGCCACTCATGAACATGCATCTGCAGATCTGTTCGACCCTGTTCACAACAAATTGCCACATTAATTTTAATATCAAATGATTTCGCCTGAATAAGGGTTGTGGAACAACAGTGCCTGGTGAAATACCTAATTCCTGTAGAACAACCTGCTTTCAGGGGGAAACCCCAGCTGTTCCTCAGATCAGGGCTGTCAATAAGGGCAGGAGGTCCAGGATTTTCCCCGGCTTCTAAAGGGCATAACTAAGGGTTTTCAATAAGAGCCGGCAGCTAAAGAAATTCCCTGGCTATTTCATGTGAACTCGCCACCTTCTTTTCATTGGAAATTACTCCAGTTTTTTTTTTTTTTTACAAAAAGCATGATTTAAAACAGTTACTAAAACAACCAGTGGTTCATACTGCAGCTATTGGCAAGAGGAAATAAATAAACACAGGTTAATAAGAAATGATTCATCTGCTGTCACAGTATAAAAAAAGACAAAATTTAATGATGTCTGTGTTCTGTTTAAAAACTCTAATTTTTGCTCGATTTTGGCTAAGTAGAGCAACACATCGGGCTAGCATTTCTCCGATGGGCAAGATGAAGATAAGGGCAGGAGGCCTGGGATTTGCCCCGGCTTCTAAAGAGCATAACTAAGGGTTTTCAATAAGAGCCGGCAGCCAGCTAGCCTGAATTTCATCCAATTACTTTGAGTCGTTATTACTCCCTCAGTAATGTCTGAATTGACCGGCTGTTAATGCCTTCCAGTGACATCACTACTCCTTGACCTTTGCTTCGATTCATGCAAGACATGATTTTCAAGTGGCAAACCAAGAAAATATCATTTGGAAATGTCTGCATGATACAGAATTGCTTTATTTTTTAAAATTGTAATTCATATTTAACGTTTAAACTATCAACTGCATGCAGTACAACTCTGAACTGGTTGTACTGAATTCTATAATCAAACTCGGTCCCAATCATGCCAAGAAATAAACACACACACATAACACTTTGTTTTAAAAACACAATGATTTGCTTTAATTGAAAAGAAGCTATTTGGTCCTTAACGAAGAAAAAAAACAAGGAAACAAGAAAGAAAAGCTAACAGAATCATTACACTTGACGGTCAAAATAGCAAGAAGGTCAAATTATAACATTGATCTCAGAAAACTTCACGTAAACAAAATCACCGGCTGCCGAAACCACAGAGCGGTTCTAAATGAAAAACCTACCGACTCTCCGCAATGATTCTTCATTCGCAGTTCAATTTAGCATTTCAGTTTTGAAGACAGGGGTAATTTTGCTGTTTAAGGTAAAGATTAAGCTTATCGAAATGTTTGAACTACATGAAAGAATGCCAGAGATGCGATCCGCTGAATATCAAGCGACAATCCCGCTAAAAATTTTCATAGTTATACATAATTAAGTGAATGATTAGACAATCAACCAATCAAAATCCCTACCCAGTTTCCAGGTAGTGAGTGACATCACTGGACAGCATTAACGGCCGGTCGATTCAGACGTTACTGAAGGAGTAATAATGACTTGAAGAAATCGGGATGAAATTCAGGCTATTTCACGTGTACTCGCCAACTACTTTTCATTGGAAATTACTCCAATATTTTTTTACAAATAGTTAACATGATTTAAAATAGTTACTAAAACAACCAGTGGTTCACACTGTAGCTATTGGCAAGAAGAAATAAAATTTACCGGTAAATAAGAAATTACTCATTTGCTGTCACTGAAACAAAAAAAGCCAAAATTTAATGATGTCTGTGTTCTGTTCAAAAACTCTAATTTTTGCTCCAGAATGCTGGAAATGTATTCTAAGGGAAAGTTCATTTAATATGACAAGGGGGGGGGGGGATGAAGATATTGAAACTCGAAGCTTGAAATTTTAGCAGCCCCCCTCGCTAGCGGTTCAATTTTTTAGGAGCCCCCTCCTTGGTAGTCGAAAAAATTTCAGAGCCCCCCCCCCCTCCTCCTTCAATTCCTTTGCTCCCCTGAAAAAAGATCGCTAGACTGTATTAAATATATTTACCGTTATTGTCTTCAATGGTTTATACTATGACAAACTTGAGATACAGTTGTGATACAATTTTCTAAAGCATTTTTAGGATGAACAAGAGTGTAATAATTACTGAGACTACATTTGTTATATCTGTAAACCACGTGATATAGCTGAGTTGCACAGGTCATTAAATTGTTGAGTTGAAAACCATCCGATCTGTATGATGATGTCATGTGTTGGTTTTGAAGTATACAAATTTTCGGAGACCCCCTCCTAGCGCAACAATTTTTTCAGAGCCCCCCCTTCGGGTGTCTAAAAATTTTCGGAGCCCCCCCTCAATATCTTCATCCCCCCCCCCTTGTCATATTAAATGAACTTTCCCTAAAAGGCCTAGATTTTGAAAATTTTCTGGGGGACATGCCCCTGGAGTGCTCTAGAAACAGATGCGACTTTTTTTCCATCTCTTCCTAATCCAAAGCTTTTGCCACCTACTTAAGACCTTATTGAAAACCCTGATAAGAAACCTGATAGCAAACGAAAGCAAAATAAAACCAAAGGGACATGTTAACTGTTCAGTTACCCAGCCTGCAAAAACAGACCTTTCTCCTTGTTCACTGCCGCCGGGGGATGTTTCATGAGGAGAAACGTTTGTCACTCAGTGACAGAAATTCCATACCCTTCACTAGATGACATAAAATCTGTCCAGAATTTGGTCATAAGCGCTGATTGGATGACAGAGTGGTCACATTCTTTTATCAAAGACTTACAGTGGAACAATAGATCGCAGTTAAGTCAGTCAGTTAGCCAGTTAGTCAACCAGTCAGTCAATTAGTCAGTCAGTCAGTCAGTTAGCCAGTCAGCCAGTCGATCAGTCAGTCAATCACACAGCCAGTCAGTCATTCAGCCAGTTGGTCAGTCAGCAAGTCAATCAGTCAACAAGCCAGTCAGTTAGTCAGTCAGTCAGCAAGTCAGTCATTCAGTATGGCAATCAGTCAGTCAATCAGTCAGTCAGTCTGCCAGCCAGTCAGCCAGTCAGTCATCAGCCAGTTGGCCAGTCAATCACTCAGCCAGTCAGTCTGTTTGTCAGTCCGGCAGTCAGTCAGTCAGCCAGTCAGTCAGTCAGTCAATGATTTTGGTCAAAAATTGCAAATTTCCTTTTCGTTTGTTTTAGGAAAAAATAGGCCTTGAAGCAGTGTTTAACAATTATCTAGTTAGAAAACAAGTCGTCCTAGACTATAAAATATTGATTTTAAACAGTGGCCATATTGGATTTTCTCAAAGGGGTCAACCCATGATTTTGGTAAAAAAAATGGAAATTTTACCATACCCTTCACTAGATGAGATAAAATCATGGTCGGACTCACCGGACACTTTGCTGCCATTTTGGAACATCTGGGCAACTGAAAAAGCCTGGGCTCAAATTACTGCAGAATCCCAGATGTTTGACTACATAGAAGTTCAAAGTAAGGTAGTTTTTGAGCCGCCGTCAAATCAGTGTTGTTGTCAGTGATGTTTTTTAATACTTTTATTTAAAAAAATAGTACTCATCCTTGGGTCTATTTTTTTTTGCCCCATTTGATGTGACAACATATATTTTATGCAGCAATTTTTTTCCAAATTGCAGAAATCCTTCAAGGCCGTGCTCTAGAATAAACCCTGTAGTACAATTGTAACATTCACTCTTTATGGCTCAATTCAATAATGCCTCTATTCATGTCTCACTGTATGCACCGTGTGTTCTTGCAACTATATTTATACATGTATGCAATCGTCCATTGGCTTGGCTTGAGACGTATTATGTTTGTCTAGCTATGAATCTATAGTAAACAATCAATATTTGTAGAATATATTCTTCTCTACAAGAAACATTAGAGTTTTGCTGGAGCTCGTTCGCAAATGAACACAACACTTGAATTAACCAAAATCGACCAGGAGAAATATAAAATTGGACAAATTTGCATTTGGAACCCAAGCACTACAGGATTTATTACAATGTGTAAACATTGATTTGCATCATCAGTATAGAATTTCTGTTGCTGATTCCTGCAAAACGTCCCAAGCAGCGAGGAGCAAGGATAAAAGGCTGTTTTTTGCAGGCTAATTCCCTGCCAACTATAGTTTCATATACCCATCAACTTGACATTTTAGCCAGAACCCTGCCCCATGTAAATGACTGTGTCGGCAAACATCTCCAGAGCTAAATCTTTTTCTAAAATTCTGCAAGTAACCAATGAGAGTATTACCAATGAAGGTTCCCAAACTAACCTATTATAACAACTTGTGATCTTTTTCCTGTGGCCATGATCTCCGTTATGTCAGCTACTCCTCTAATGTTGGAGCCACTTATAAACACCTGAAGATCTGCTACAATCCTGTTCAAGACAAATCTTTGTTCTTCTCTTCTGCCTGAAAAAAAAAAAAGGAATCGAAGATTGAGCAAAGTTTCATGTAATTATGTACAGGATAATTTTAGAATTCCAAGGTATTATATTAAATACGGTTGAACCTCCCCACAATGCCCACCTTGGGGACAGAAGAAAGTAGCCATAATGATTAATGATTGGATCTTTTATCAAATTCTCTCGACTAATTCTTTAAGAAAATGTATGGAGATCAGTCTGGAGAATTTTTATGTTGATATTGGCGCAGAGAGGTGAGAGAATTTGTCAGTGATACTACATGAACTCATGATGTACTTGTTTGCAATAGTTTGATGTAACTAGTAGTAGACTGGCTAGGAAGTGTGGGTGAAACCATTTTTATAATTATACAGGTGAATTTGATTGACATCAATTGTATCAATCAATCGGTAGATATCGATGACACACTATGTTTGGCTTATCAATTTATCTTAATTTTACCGATTTCATCGATTAATATCCGAAGATACATCTGTTCATCTGTTCATCCAAATGCCATAACTGATTTCATGCAAACGGTGAATTTGTTGACAATTGAATTGCAATTGAGAGTCGAAGTATCAAACAATTAGCACTTTTTAAAAAAATCTTTAAAAAAATCTTATCTTTTCTTTAAAACCAGGCACCAGTTGTTCGAAAGGTGGATAACACTATCCACCGAATAAATTTCTATCCAATGGATTATTGGTATCCAATGGATTATTGGTATCCAGTGGATTATTGGTATCCAATGGATTATTGGTATCCAATGGATTATTGGTATCCAATGGATTATTGGTTTCCAATGGATTATTGGTATCCAATGGATTATTGGTATCCAATGGATTATTGGTATCCAATGGATTATTGGTTTCCAGTGGATTATTGGTATCCAATGGATTATTGGTATCCAATGGATTATTGGTATCCAGTGGATTATTGGTATCCAATGGATTATTGGTTTCCAATGGATTATTGGTATCCAACGGATTATTGGTATCCAATGGATTATTGGTATCCAATGGATTATTGGTTTCCAGTGGATTATTGGTATCCAATGGATTATTGGTATCCAATGGATTATTGGTTTCCAATGGATTGTTGGTTTCCCTAATACTTATCCTCTGGATAGCGATTTATCCGGTGGATAGCGCTATCCAGCGTTTGAACAACCAGGACCAGGTTTAAAATCATCTTCTGATGGCCAATATTGGTCAGGTTTATGGGAGACTACTATTTGACGATTTAGATCTGCCGCCCTTTCAAAATAACATCAGTGTAGCAGTTCCGGGTGTAGATACATCCCAGAGAAGCCAATGTATAAAAATTGAAATTGATACGCAAAGAGCCGCAAGCAGTAAAATTTCTGTCCCGTAATCTAATCAGTTAAATCATCAAAGTTGACAGGTCTTTCTGATAATCAGTGCGAAGACTGTCGCAAAAACATTTTAAAACACCTGCAGCATAATTGCTTACCATAACAGTGGTAGGTCACGCGTGTCTGGTCGGTTTTAAAGAACTTGATTGTGACCGCTGTTTTCATTCAGTGGCTGTGCGCATTGATATGCTAACGTTTAAACCAGACTGGAACGTAAAATTTTTGTTATAAAAGCAAAGCGGCCGCTGAGTAGAAACTAAACTGTCCCAAAGTATTCCGTTTCATTTGTGTACGTTCATTTTGATGGGGCCTGTATGATGAATTTACCACACGTACGTAAATAAGATCAAGATTTAAAACATATCATTTTTTCTTTTGTGGAGTAAATTCATTTTTAAAAAGTCTAACCGGTAAACCACTTTCTTCGCGCACTTGTAAAAATGAGCATTTAATATGTCGTGCTAAGGTGCTAAAATTTTCTTCTTGTGTATTAGATTTCAGTATCTTCATTTCACGCCAGAATAAATTAGTTTGCGCGCAAATGGCTTCTATAAAAATAACAAGGTTTGTCCCACTTCGAGTCCACCTTCTGGAGATACGCCGGATTGGTAGCTGGAATACATTACCGAGGCGAAGATCTGTCATTTTTTTCTTCCCCGTCGTTTCTTCCCATGACATTTGTTTATATTTGCAGTGAGAATGCACTGCATATCAGTGGATTTTACTTCATGCGGCTTGCTACTTATGAAAGAAGAGTGCCGAATTCGCTTTGTTCCCCTTTAATTCGTTGTCGAATGCAAAGTAAAAGAACAGACTATTGTAAGGTAAGAACTGAAGTTTTAAATTTGTTTCCCGGTGAAAATAGTGCACAGATTTCGTGAAACCTGTGAGTATTACCTCTGTTTAATATACCTAATGTGATGACTTGCACTTTTCGATGGGCGACAGGGAGACAAACAACAATTTCTTTCGCAAATTTAAGTATAATTTACTTATCGAGACCATTTGAGGACGATTTTCCAGTTCGTTATATGCTTCATTACTTGGCGGCTTATTTCGGCTACGAGTGAGGAGTTAGATGACAATGTTTTGTGCTATAATTATGCTTATAATTACTGACAGAAATTACTTTGTACTGAAACACATGAAAGCCATACTTGTTTAACCCTAGCAAAAAACTCTCCTATTGTGGAGAAACGTTTCCTAATGGTTGCACTAAAATCTACTACTCTGCATTTGCTATCTGCAACCTCATGGAAATAACCTGATGTTTACAGTAAAATCTAATAATCACTGCATTTCGGCTCTCCGTAACCTCGTGGGTAGAACATACCTGATGGTTACACTAAAGTCTAATAATTACTGCATTTCGGCTCTCTGTAACCTCGTGGGTAGAACATACCTGAAGGTTACACTAAACTCTGATAATCACTGCATTTCGGCTCTCTGTAACCTCATGGGTAGAATATACCTGATGGTAACGCTAAAATCTAATAATCACTGCATTTTCTCTTTGTAACCTTGTGGGTAAAAAATTGAATGCCTCTCTCCTGGAAATTTTGTTCCTACTTTGATAAAGCATTAAAAGTCATTTATCTTTATAAAATGCATCATGAAGATGTCAAAGAACAATAAGCTGAAGTTTTCCAGCTAGCCCGAAGAAAACCTATTCCTGAAAAGCAGCTCTGATTATTTTCTCTTAAAAAAGAAAATGCATATCCCCGTGTACCAGATTTTTACCAGCAGCAATTCATTGATGTTTTGCTACACTGAGTGAGAACGTGACAATCACTTCAGATGCTTTCATTGACACGAGTTCCTATTTCGATATGTCTAATTTAAGCTTCACCGTGTGATAGCTCTTCATTAGCAAAAAGCTCTAAGTGATATTTTGTTTGACATGTTGTTTAGGATCCCGAGGTTTTTAAACGCCTTCTCTCTGGCTTAACTGGTGAAGGTATTCTAGGAATTTGCCCTTCAATTCCAAATGCTTTGATGTGCCACCAGATGCCGTGCAAAAATATCACCACTTGCGGCTCCTGGTGAATCGTTAGCGTATGCAATCAAGTAATTTTTATCGATTGTTAATGGAAAACAGTGAAAATCTATCTAGGGAAATCTTTTAGCCTTAATTTCAGACATCCCTTCGACTGAAGGGGATGTCTGAAAGAGAACAACTGAGAACTGAACATTATTACCAAAATGCTTTTGTTATTAGGTACAAAATAAGGGGTTTTAAAGAGAAACTTGTGTGTATTGTAGTTTCCACATTTCTCATTTTCATGTTTGTTGATTAGTTGTTACTCATGGGTGTTTTTTCTTGGCTGCACTATCTTACTTATACCAAAAAAAACAAAATTGGTGGACTTCCATTATAAATCGTTAAAATCATGAAAAATCAATAATTTTATAGTGATTTGACAAAACAATTTAAGTTATCGATTTTCACCAATTTTTATCGATTGACTGCTGCTGGGGTTAATAATAGCCTACAAGTTCTCCAGGGCACTCTGGTGGCAGGGCGGGAAAAGAAAAGAGAGCTTGCAACTACATCTCTGGAATTTTAATATCTGCATCAAAAAAATTGATCCAAATTGCTGATTGGCGAGGATGACATTAGTTATATTGTCAATACTCTTGGTTCATGCTTTCACATGTTTTTCATTGTTTGTTTACATTTGCACTCATTTCAACTTCGCACTGATTAAAGGAAATCTTACAGCTCAGTCGCATTGGAGAGCTTGCTCGCAACCTAAGAAATCATAATCATAAAACAACGAAATTACAACACAAGAAGAAAACAATGGACAATGAAAAACCAAAGAGAATAAGAACTGCCCGCATAGCTTTTGTGCAGAAAACAATGGAAGGTGCAACGGGGATCTTAGTCAAGCTGATCACATGGAAGATTCAGCAAGGGAAAAACTTATGGGATTGAAATTTACTGTAAATGAAAGCCTGGAAACTATCCAAAAACTGGACAAAACAATAATTCTGGAAAACACTAGGCAGAATCTGCAATAATCAAAGCTTGGCCGTTACGGTAGTTTATGAGTACAGTAATGTAGAAGGAGGCTAGGATGTCGCATTCTTGATCTCATTGACACACAAAAATTTTTTATCAGCCCTCCTCCTCGCCATTCCTGCCTCTTCCTTGTTGTATGGTTTGTATTTTTCAGACGGTTGATTGCCCTCACCTTCGCCAGCAATACATGTTTAATGAAAGTTTGAGTTTGTGTTTGTATTGGATTTTCAGAGTTTAATAAACAGGCTATGTGCAAAATTTCACATAGTCATTTTTCTCCATCATGTTGTTTGTATTGCCTTTTCAAACGGAGCACAGCACATATTTCATTCCAATTAAGGTTTGCCATTTTGTGGGTAGATTGAAGCATAAATATAATATTACTGGGTTGCCTCTCACTGAAGATAATTAGGAAACCGTCAATAGTATTCTAAAACATAGATTTTGTAAGCCATAGTTGTTGATTTCTAACGACATGGAAGCTTTGAAATTGCTATAGTCAGTTCAGTGCATGAAACGAAGAAACTACATGTATGTGATTTGTATGACAATATTGAGATTAGTTTGAAGGCTCTTGGCATTGAATCAGAGTCTTTTGGAAATTTATCAGTTCCAGTCATAATGGAGAAAATATATTCCTTCTGAGTTAAGATTAATCATCAGTCCCAAGTTTGGCAGTAAAGCAAATTGGATTTTGGATGTGAAATGCATTGAAATCTTAGTTGGAGGCAAGAAAGAAGGTGCAATGCAGTGAAAACAAGTACAGATGTAGTCCAACCAATTCTACCCCCCAACAAACAGAAGGAAACAACCAGAATTTTACAACCTGGAGACCTGATGCTACTCCAGCAGAAGCAAAGAAACAAAATACTTTAGCATAGTATACTTGGAATGCTGCGCATGTTCTGGTACTGTGCAGACATGAATTTTCTAGCTCCACACTAGAAGTGCATATTTTGTTTAATATAGACAGCTGCCCACCTAGACTATAGCCTTTGCTATTTGTGGGCAGTGAGAAAATATAATATGTCTGAATAAACTAATAAATGAAATAAATGAAATGAAACAAATGAATGTTGTTGAATAGATTACAATTTTAAGTTATTTAACGTAAATTTTGCAGTTTAAGTATGGTTAGAGATTAAAATAATAATATTAAATGAAAGCTTTCAAAATTTTATGGGACTTCAACATATAAACTTCTTAAACTTGAATAGAATAAATTTTGGACAGCGCTGAACTCTGAGAGGAGCAGTGACTATAATGATCAATTAGTAGTAAGATTTCAATTCATCGTTTTATTGCACAATGCTGTTTCATGTGGTCAAAGAATGGCTACACTCATCGGGCAATATTCACAAATGACCGTTAAAATACAAGAACTGGCAATAAAAGCTAACTTTGGGTTGCTATGGTATTTACAAACATTTGCTGTAGTAAAAGCGAAGTTATGGTTGCTATGAGATATAAAAACAGTAAAAAATAGATGCTACATGACATTTAGTACTGGCGATGAAAGGCGTAGTTAAGGTGATAAAATAAATCGTGTGTTGCAAAAAGATTGTGTTACTTGACAACAAAGTTCTTGAGTAGGTATCTGGTTCTGTGTTGGCATGAGCTTGCTAGTTCATTACGCTTGTTTACACTGCACAAATTCTTCTTACAGATGATTACATATTTCTCAAATAGGCATAAATTACATTTGTTGCTAATACTGCTATAAGGTTTGCACTGCTTAAGGACTCTCCACTTGATGGTTTCATTGCCAGTACTAAATGTCACGTAGCATCTATTTTTTACTGTTTTTACATCTCCTAGCAACCATAACTTCACTTTTACTATAGCAACTGTTTGTAAATACCATAGCAACCCCAAGTTAGCTTTTATTGCCAGTTCTTGTAATTAAATGGTCATTCGTGAATATTGCCCGATGAGTGTGGCCATTCTTTGACCACATGAAACAGCGTTGTCGCAATAAAACGATGACTTCAACATTATATATTTACTAAAAACTGAATCATTGGATAATGCAATTCTAGCATTTTGATTGGCTTAGCCGTTATGGTATATGAGCTATTATACCATGCTCTCCAAGGTCGGTGTACGCGTCAGTTTAAAATTGGAAGCTAGCTGAGATTTTTTTTCGCAAAGAATTGAGCAGCGCCCAAAGCAAATCGTTTTAATTCATTTCTTAGAAACCCCAAAGTTTTGGCATTTTCCAAAAAAAAAGAAAAAGTAACGACATAGTTAAACCATTTTTCACTTGAGTTATTCTTGTTATTCTTTTAATCTGAAAAATGAGCATAGTAACATTATAGAGAAAAACAGGAACAAAACCAGGAACATTTTTTACAGTATACTGTGTATTTTGTTAATCCAAATAATGGTGACTGGAACAACTGTGATGACAGGGATAACTAGAATGATAGGGATGACTAGGGTTACTGGGATGACAAGGTAACTAGGGTGACAGGAATGACAGGAGTGACTTGGATGATTAGGATGACTTAGCTAGGTGACTGGGATGACTGTGATGACAAGGATAACTAGAAAAACTGGATGACTAGGATCATGAGATAACTGAGATGACAAGGTTGTCTAGTATGATTGGAATGAATAGAATAGATATGGTGACTAGGATGACTGAGATCACTTGGGTGACTAAAATGACTAGAATGAATGGAATGAGTGGGATACTAGGATGACTAGGATTACTATGATGAGAGGATGACTGGGATAACAGGGATCACTGGGATGACTGGAATAACATGGGAAACGAGGATGACTGGGACTATTTGAATGACCAGGATGACTTGCAGGATAAGGATGAATAGGATGACTATTAATGAGATGACTTGGATGGCTGGGATAAGTAGGATGACTGGCATGACTAGGACAACTGGCATGACTAGGATGAATAGGATGACTTGGTTTACTGGGATAGAGTGGTTTTCACTTGACTGTCGAAAGGGATTGGTTTTGGTTTTGGTTTTACTACGCCCTTTGGTTGGCTAGTGTATTTACTTTGGTTTTGGTTTTACAACAGTCAAGTGAAAACCGCTCTAACAGGGGTGACAGGGAAGATTGTGATGAAAAGGAAAAGTAGAATAACTGGGGTGACTAGGATGACTAGGATGACTGGGATGACTAGAGGGACTAGGATGACTGAGTTGATTAGGATGACTGGGATGACTAGGGTGGCTGGGATGAATGGATTGAGATGAATGATTGAGATGACTAGGATAACTACAATAACTACAGAGACTGAGATGACAAGGATGAATGGGTTGACTGAGATGTCTAAGGTAACAGACTCAACAGTGGTGACTTCGTTGACTAGGATGACTAGCTAGGGTGGGTGGGATAACTACAATGACTAAAATAATAGGGATACCTAGGATGATTGGGATGACTGGTGACTGGGATGCAAAGAAGACTAGGATGAGTAGGATGACTGGGATAACTACAATCATGGACAAAAGTCTTTGGGACAGTAATGCAATAATCATATTAAATATCTTTTTTGTCTGGGTTCCCTAATAAAACAGTGCATCCTTTTTGAAATTTTATTGTAGTTCCCCCTCCCCTTCCCCCTCACTCTAAACAAAGTTGAAACTCTGAAACTTTGTTTGTGGGGTGAGGGGAGGACTTGTGAATTCGAAAACGCGGATCAGAAATGCAAAAGTGTCCCAAGACTTTTGTCTTTGATTGTAGGATGAGTGGGAAATCCAGATTTAGATCTTGAGATCACGACTTCAGATTTCACAATCTAACGCAAAATCTGACTAGGGTCACTGGGATGACAGGAGTGACTAGGGTGACTTGGATGACTAAAATGAGTGGAATGACTGAGTTGGCTTGGATAACTAAGATGAATAGGATGACTGGAATAAGCTGGATGGGTAGGATGACTGGGATGACCTCATCTTCAATGAAGAAGCCTGAAAAAGATTTGATGCTTTGTGGGATTCGGAAAATTGTGTGTACCTCTGGAAAAATTCTCAGCAAAATGTAGTAGTCTTATACAAGTTAAGAAAGTTTTAAAAAAGGAAAAAACTGATACCTAAAATGCCTGAAATCTCCAATGGGGAACCATGATCCCTCTAGCTTCTTGAAATGTCATCCCTTCACTTGCAGAAATGTTTTTGATATTCAACTTGTGATGGGCAAAGAATCTTCAGGAACATCACCAAATGGGAGGGGTTCTGTTAAAAGGCCAGAGATGCAAGAAATAATACAGGTAAATTTGACTGTCAGGTAGAAAGGAAGAATAACATATTACTCTCCCTGCCTTTAATTATAATTATGGATGTCCATTTTTCTGCAAAATCGTTTCCTACCAGAATAAAAAAATGAAGACAAGTCTTCCTTCTTTTCAAAATTCATCAAAGATTTTAACAAAAAGATTTGCCTACAATATCAACTTTCTATACTTAAGTAATTTTTAAATTTTGTGATCTGACAACAGTTTTATGTTGGCTTTTGAAGACTATCTCAGAGATTACTTTTTAAGTAAATAAGGTAAGCAATTATTAATAAAATGGCTGTGCAAAAATATATAACCACCGCAAATGTGCACTTCCTCTTCTGAGAAAAACCCTGAGCCAGCTTAACCCCACAATCGGGGCACTTTCCCAAAGTCAGAACTGGCTGCCTGGACCATGGCCAGACTGGTAATTTTGACAATGAAACAGGCTTTTACCTAGAGTTTTGCAAAAAAACCATCTCCTTCCTTCATGCTATCTAGGATATGTCTGAATGAATAGTTTTGATTGAAAGTGAAATTTAAGATTTTAAGTAAATAAGATAAGCAATTACTAATAAAATGGCTGTGCAACAACAGCTGGTGATTATAACCACCACAAATGTGCACTTCCTCTTCGGAGAAAAACCCTGAGCCAGCTTAACCCCACACTCAGAGCGCTTCCCCAAAGTCAGAACTGGCTGGCTGGACGATGGCCGGTCTGGTAATTTTGACAATGAAACAGGCTTTTACCAAGAGTTTTCCTGAAAAACCATGTCCTTCCTGCATGCTATTTAGGATATGTCTGATGAATAGTTTTGATTGAAAGTGAAATTTTCATTAGGACAGGAATGGTCTGGCCAGTAAGTTCTGACAAATAATGCAAAGCTCCCTTAGTGATCGTCCAGGCTGGGTCATAGACACACTGTAAAACCAAGTCTCAGTAATGAACTAGGGTTCCTATTACTAATAAATTCTTCCTGCCAGCATGCAAACCATAGGGAACCCAAGCTATTATTTGTAAACTGCAAATGGAAATTAAATAAGAGATAAAATTCTACCTGTTTTGTTCTATTCTTGAATCTGCTGTGGTGCGAAGTGAAATTGAAGTTGTTTTACGATGCGAAAGAAATGCTTTATGTGGTTGTCTTGCATTTTTCCATGGGTCTACTCTGACCAGTTTGCCTCATTTGTTGTCTTTTTCTGTCTGAAAAAATAAATAAACTATTTTTATCAGCACATAATTGAACTGGTGTTGACATGATAGTCACTTCTTGCAAAAAATTTCAACACTCCTTGCAATCCATATAAACACCTTATGAACATAAATAAAGCATAATGACATTTCCTGGATGGAGAAGATCAACATTTAGATTTAACCCTTTAAGCCCCAATATCTACATACAAATTCTCCAGACTGATCTCCATACATTTCCTTAAGAAATTTGTTCAGAGAATTTGATAAAGGATCAAAGATTTTTCCCTTTGTGATCTTTTTATTAATTCTCTTAGACTTTGCACTTGACAATCTATGGATATCGTTAGGAAAAAATTGACGTTGGTCGCTTGTTCTTGAGTAATTCAGGGAGATTAATCTAGCACCAGTATTAATGCATTCAAACAGAACTATTGTATTTTTGTAAAGGAAGGTTATGCTGGCCTATATAGCTTTCCCATTTCATAATTTTTTATATTTGTTTACCTTTTTTTCCTGCTTTTACCCTTTTTAATATCTGTAAATTAGTTTTATATAATTATTTTAGGGGGGGCCACAAGTTTATCAGTTCTTAACTGTAATGTGTCACCCTCACTGAATAAAGTTATTCATTCATTCATTCTTAAACCATTAATTCTACGGTGGAGAATTAACTCTCGTCTCAAGTTTGATAATAAACAGTTAAAATACCCTTCAGCAATAAAACACAGGGACATAGCTAGGATTTTTGTAGAAAAGGTATGCACAATTTTCCAAACCCCCCTCCACATATCCTTAAAGTGCAAATCTTTTTCAGGTTTCTTGATTAAAGCAGAGGTTACGTTGTAAGCTGAAACATTATTAAACTGTATATAAAATGACATAACAGGAAGTTGTAAAAATCATAAATTGGTTGTCATTTTCTACACCAACAAGCTACTATCTTGTTTAACACATTGTTTTACACTAACAAAAGCATCCTACATTTGCATAATTGCACCCTACTTCATCTACTCTATCTCACTATCTCAGTCATCCTTGTCATCCCAGTAATTCCAGTCATTACAGTCATCCCAGTCATCCTAGCTAGCCAACTCACACCAGTCCTCCCTGGTGATCCAAGTCATCCCACTCATCCTAGTAATCTAAGTCATCCTTAGTGTCATCCCAGTTGTCCCACTCATTTTATCCTAGTCATCCCAATCACCCTAGCCATCACAGCCATCCCAGTGATCCCAGTAATAACAGTTATCCTTGTCATCCCAGTTATCCCAGTCATTGTAGTCGTTCAATTCATCCTAGTCATGCTAGTCATCCTGCTCATCCCAGTTGCCCCAGTCATCCTAGTCACACCAGTCATTCCAGCCACCACAGTCATTCCGGTCATGTTAGTCAACCCAGACATCCCAATCATCCTAGTCATCAAAGTCATCACAGTCATCCATGTCATCCCAGTAATCATAGTAATCCCTATTACACAAGTCATCATGGTCATCCCAGATATCCCATTTATCAAAGTCATTTTAATCATCAGTCATCTTAGCCATTTCAGTCAAACTAGTTGTATCACTCATCCTAGTCATCATTGTTATCCAAGTGATCCCAGTCATCCCAGTTATCCCAGTTTAAAGTCATCATAGTCATCTAAGTCATCCAAGTCATCCTAGTTATCTCAGTCCCCCTTGTTGTCCTAGTCATCCCGTTACCCTGGTCATCCCAGTCATCTTAGCTATTTTAGTCATCTCAGTCATTCTAGTCATCAAAGTCATCATAGTCATCCCAGTTATCATTGTCATCTAAGTCATCTTCTGGTAACTAGTCATGGTAGTCATCCCAGTCATCCCAGTCAACCTTGTTAAAAAAGTCACCCTAGTCATCCTTGAACCGGCTCATCCTGGTACCCAGTATTTAAGTTATCCTACACAGTCACACTATTCATCAAAGTCATCTTAGTTATTTCAGTCACCCTAGCTATCCTTATCATCCTAGTCATCCTAGTCTTTCCTATTGGTATAAAATGAGGACTGCAGACTATGTTGGTAAAAACTGTGCTAATTGGTTCTGGGTAAGGAAAAATAAGATCAAAAGATCACTAAATAGCACAACATGGGAGTTTAAGTATAAATACTCCTAGAAATTCTTGGTGGATGTGTGCCGCCCAGTTCTCCAAATCCTGAGCCTGACCAAAATGCTATTTTCTACACCCATGTTTAGATCTGTTCTTGGTCTCTAATGTCATCCATGACAGGGTTCACAAACGTGATGTACATGTTGACATAGGTGTGAATCATGTCATCATCACTTGTCATCATCACTTAGAATAATTATAATGTAGGATGATAGGTCACCAGTTTGGGGGAGGCGTCATCTCTGCAGAACAACATCAACTGCATTTTGCAATGGGCTCCGGAAGAACAACATGAACCTCAACCCTAAAAAATGCAAGATCATGACCATTATTTTGTCCACTCAAAACCAAGCCTGTCTCTCCAATGCTCTCCATCAATAATTTACCTCTAGAGGCAGTGTCATCTTACAAAGTACTTGGTCTGACCCTGTGTGACACCCTAAAGTGGAACAATAACACCAACGAAATTGTTTCCAAGGCGTCTAAGCGACTGCACATTCTCAGGGTCTTGAAGCGCGCTAGGGTCCCTCCAGTGGACCTTGTCACTATCTATAGCGCCCTGGTTTGCTCTGTCCTAGAATACTCTTCTGTTGTCTGGGCTACTTGCCTTCCTCGCTTCCTCATTGACCAGCTTGAAGCTATCCAGAAGAGGGCCCTGCGAATCGTATACCCTGACCTCCACTATCAACAGGCTCTTGCACAAGCAAACATTACCAGTTTAGAGGATAGACGCGACCACCTGTGTCTTAAAGTGCGGCACAATATCAAAAATAACCCGGATGGCCAGCTGCACCGCCTTCTCCCTCCCGTGCGATCCGAATGCCACTCTTACCATCTTAGGAACAGTAGCAGTTCTAGCCTCTTCCAGTATAGAACAAAACGCTTCGGTTCAAGTTTTTTCCCGCCAATGGTGAAAATTAACTAATCTTACGAGTCTAGTTATCTCTAGTATTGTCGTTTATCTATATCTGAATTGTAAATAACTTATAAATAGCCTGTAATCCCAGTCCCTGTGAAACAAATGTAATTTTATTTTTAGTTGTAACTTATGTAAGCACATTGTAATTCATAGTTTTTATGCCACCATGCATAATATAATAAACCATCATCATTATTATTATTATTATTATTATTATTATTATTATATTTTGGTTATTACTCGCATATCTGTAGGTGAGTAACCCCTCCCCCCTAAACACTTTTTTTTTTTGCATCATGGAATGCCCCTATATTGACCTTCTCATCTGGATTATACATACATATACATACATATACATATACATACAGATTATTGATGCTCCCTAAGTGGGCTTTTCAGCTCAATAGAATAAAAAATACAAATTTATATAAATTAATTAAGAATGTAGGTACAATAATATTATAATTACAAAAAATATATCAACTTAATAAAACATTTGGAAGATGATGCCTAAAATTCCTGGGGCATTTTAAGGACTTAATATTATCATTCAAGGAGTTCCAGAGTTTTGCTCCTCTGAAAGCAAAGGAGCGCTGCCCTGTTTACAGGCGACATAAAGGCATATCCAAAGCACCAGATGATCGAGTTTGTCTATTATGGACTTGAGAACGTGATTTAAACATATCAGCAAGATAGTCTGGAACAAGCTTGTTAATACATTTGTGCATCATAGTAGCGTCATTTAGAATGAGTTTCTCTCTAATAGGAAGCCATTTCAACGATCGCAACCCATCCGAAATATGGTCATACTTTCTTAGTCCCAGAATAATTCGTCCAGCAAAGTTTTGGACTTTTTGTAACTTGTCAATATTGCTGCTGCTGGTATTACTCCAGACAGTTGAACAATATTGGAGTTTACTAAAGACAAATGAATTTATTACTAACAAAAGTGTTTTCCTATCCAGGAGATGCTTGATTCTGTTAATTTGGTACAATTTAAAAAGGCATTTTGAGGCAGTCTCAGTGATATGTTGGTTATAACTGAGGCGTGTGTCGAGAAGAACACCCAAGTCCTTAACGACAGGCACAGGTGTTATTTCCTTGTCAAAAAGTGTTATACTGAATGATGACAGTTTCTTTAAAAGTTGTGGTAATCCAACAGCAAGAACCTTAGTTTTGTCCGGATTAATCAAAAGAGAGTTTTTACAGCACCACTGAGATATTCTCGTAAGATCTTCATTTAAGGCGAGGATGGACGTAGGTAATTCAGCAGGTGAAAAGGACAAATACAATTTACAGTCATCAACATAGGAGGCAGATAGACAACGTTTAGGAACAGAAAGGAGGTCGTTAACATAGATTGTAAACAAAACCGGACCTAAAATAGAGCCTTGCGGAACTCCGAACTCAAGTGGGAGTACTTTAGAAACTGCGTCACCAATTCAAACGTACTGTTGTCGGTTAGAAAGGTAACTCTGAAACCAATCCAACGCACCCTGGGAAAAATCGAGATATCGTAGCTTGGATAACAAGATGTCGTGTCGAATACTATCAAATGCTTTAGACATATCTAATAAGACCAGGATGGAAACTTTCTTGCTATCCATAGCCTGGAGCAACTGATCCGTAACGTACAACAGAGCTGTTTCTGTCGAGTGAAGCTTTCTATTTCCGCTCTGAGGTGCTGCCAGTTTATTATTTCTAATTAGATGCTCCATAAGTTGTCCATGTAGCAACCTTTCAGTGACTTTTGAGACAACTGGTAATAATGAGATGGGGCGATAGTTGTTAGGGACATCTGGGTTACCGCATTTGAGAATAGGTGTAACCTCTGCTGTTTTCCATGCATGTGCAAATGTGTTGGTAACAAAAGAGTTATTCATAATGTGCGTAATTGTTGTTAGCGTACTGGGTAAACTGTCTTTAAGAATTCTAGAAGATATCTTGTCCATTCCCGGAGCTTTGTTAGATGGTAGGCTTCTAATCACCCTTTCTACCTGATTTTCTGTGACTTGATGGAGCACAAATAATTCGGGGCTAATGTCGGTGGATATGTGTAAAGGAGTCGGCACATCCGAATTTACATTAAGTCCATGATGTAAAGATAAGTCCCTGGCTTTTTGAACAGTAATACTGCTGACGGAAGTGAAGAAATCATTTAATTTGTTAGCTAACCCAGTGGGATCCTCGGAAGCCATAAAACTATCTTGTTGTTTACGTGGTAGACACCGGGGGGTTCTTCATTTCCTCATACCCCCAAAGCTTTGAAATGGAATTGTGGCATCTATAAGAATTTTACTCTCACTAACACCAATACTATTTTTTTTTATTTGGTGCTTCTCAGTTTCACATCTTCTATTGGTTTAAAACTATAATTTGAATTCTCTTCCAACTCCTCCTTCTTTATAAAATTCAATTTCATATACAGTTGCCTTGAGTAGCAGCTTAACCTTCCTTGCCGTCATTATGATGTCATTATGAGGTCATGTTGTTAAATTTATTGGCAAAATCCAATTCCATAATAGTATTTTCCAAGTTTACAATTAACTGTGCAAAGTTAATAGTTGGGATATTACTGCGCTTTTCACAAACATGCAAACTCTAAAGTTCAAGAGCCGCCTTCACACTTGCGTTTTTCGCTGCTGTCAATCATAATTACGATCACAAGCAACGAACCTTGAAACACAGAAACTCACAAAACAGATCATGACCTTTTGAACCCGTTGAAGTAAAGGTTTGTTTCCTAAGAGGTCCCTTAAGATGATTGACGGCAGCGAAAAACGCAATCGTCAGTTGCCTTTTGAACTTCAGAATTCACATGTTTGTGAAAAGGGCAGTAAAAGATATCATAAGAATGTTTGGGCCTTATTTGAATTATGGCAAATAATCTCAAATCGAAAATAGATCTTGGATGGTTTATCAGCGTTGATTTTATGTTTCTAAAGGACCACAAGTTTATCAGTTTAGATCATAACTGTCACCTGTTTACCCTCTTGTATAAAGGCATCACTTCACTTCACTTCACTTAGTCATCCTACTTGTGTTATCATCCTAGTCATTGTAGTTATTGTAGTCACCCTAGTCAGTGCATTCATCCCAATCATCCAGTCATCCAAATTAACACAGTTATATAAATCACACATTATTGAAAAGCACAGATTGAAAAAACATCCTAGTCAACTCAGTCATTTTAGCCGTCGTATACATCACACGGGTCCTGGTCATTCCTTTCATTCCAGTCTTGTCACCTCAACCTCTCAACCCCATAATCATAGTCATCCAAGGCATCCTAGTCATCCTAGTCACCCTAGTCACACTAGTAACCCAAGTCATCCTAGTCACCCCAGTCACCCTAGTCACCTTAGTCACCCTTGTCACCCTAGTCACTCTAGTCACCTAAGTCACCCTAGTCACCCTAGTCACACTAGTAAACCAAGTCATTCTAGTCAGCCAAGTCACCCTAGTCACCCTAGTCACCCAAGTCATCCTAGTCACCCCAGTCACCCCAGTCACCCTAGTCACCTTAGTCACCCTTGTCACCCTAGTCACCCTAGTCACCCAAGTCACCCTAGTCACTCTAGTCACCCTAGTCACCCTTGTCACCCAAGTCACCTAAGTCACCCTAGTCACCCTAGTCACTCTAGTTACCCTAGTCACCCAAGTCACCCTAGTCACCTTAGTCACCCTTGTCACCCTAGTCACTCTAGTCACCCTAGTCACCCAAGTCACCCTAGTCACCCTAGTCACCCTAGTCACCCAAGTCACCCTAGTCACCTAAGTCACCCTAGTCACTCTAGTCACCCTAGTCATCCTAGTCACCCTAGTCACTCTAGTCACCCTGGTCACCCTAGTCACCCTAGTCACCCTAGTCACCTAGGTCACCCTAGTCACACTAGTAAACCAAGTCATTCTAGTCAGCCAAGTCACCCTAGTTACCCTAGTCCCCCAAGTCACCCTAGTCAATCTAGTAATGCAAGTCACCCTTGTCACCCTAGTCATCCTAGTCACCTAAGTCACCCAAGCCACCTTAGTCACTTTAGTATCCAAGGTCATCCTAGTCACCCTGGTAATCTCTAGTCACCCAAGTAACCAAAGTCACCCTAGTGACCCTAGTCATGCAAGTCACCCTAGTCACCCTAGTCACACAAGTAACCCCTAGTCACCGAAGTCACCCTAGTTCCGTAAGTCACCCTAGTCACCCTTGCCACCCTGGTCACTCAAGTCACCCCAGTCAACCTAGTCACCCTAGTCATGCTAGTAACCCTTGTCATTCTAGTCAGCCAAGTCACCCTAGTCACCCAAGTCACCCAAGTCACCCTAGTCATGCTAGTAACCCTTGTCATTCTAGTCAGCCAAGTCACCCTAGTCACCCAAGTCACCCAAGTCACCCAAGTCACCCCAGTCAACCTAGTCACCCTAGTCACACTAGTAACCCAAGTCATTCTAGTCAGCCAAGTCACCCTAGTCACCCAAGTCACCCAAGTCACCCTAGTCACCCAAGTCACCCTAGCTACTCTAGTCACCCAATTCACCCTAATCAGCCTAGTCACCCTAGTCACTAAAGTCACCCAAGTCACCAAGTGCTGGGATTTCAAATTATTTTTCGGTTCTGTGCCCAGAGATTATGGGAAACTATATCTAACAATTTTTTGGTTCCTTGAAAATTCATGGGAACCCATAATGTACAGAAACATGTTGTTAAACATACTTTAAAACTAAAGAACATCAGAGTGTACTATTATTTACAAAAGACTTCAGTGTCTATTAAAATGTCAGAAGAAGGCCAATTTAATTGTTAAATGTGTGCACACTAAAGTGTGCAAAAACTCCAGGCACCTCTTCAATCCAGCTAAACAAGATCTTGTGTTTTCGTTAAGAGATTTGGGCCTCGTCATTAGTTTCAATAGTGAAATTATCACTAAAAGACCACCTTCTGTTTTTAAACTTTTGGAGTAATAATTACATTTTTTTTCTTGGCAATGGAAGGCATAACATTCGCTGTTGTTAACTGTAAATTATTTGGGTGCAACGTGTAAATTGGCTGCCACTGGGGACTATCGTGTGTTTCATAAAATTATATTTTGCGGCTGTCCAATTATCATTCATAGTCTCTCCAACGAATTGGCTGGCGAGACTATGGATTAACCTTTTAAAATTAAGGTGGTGGCCCACTAGGTTATTTTGCTTGGGAAGAATTGGTTTTCCAGGCCTAATCTACTGTGATCGAACATGATTGATATTTTTGGGTGTACATATAAGACTATTAACTCGATGAGAAACTTGTTTCACTCTTGGACTGTCAAGTTATTTTTCGCTAAAATCACTTAGCCTTTGCCTCAAAAGTCACATGAATGTGCCCTAAAGTTTACTGATTTGTGGATTACAAGTACATTGTTTGATTTAAATTATGAATTTATCAACGAGAGCTTCGCTTCTAGCCCACGCTAAATCTATATACTTATCGATTGAGAACTTCACACACTGAAACATTTAGAGCTTAAGTTTATAATATTTCCAGAATTTTTCGACAAAATACCTGATAGAATCCTTCTTGATGTGCTCATTTGTGAGTTTAAGTTTTATAAAGCGTCTTTTAATGCCCTGAGATCTTCTTTCATAACATTTTTAAAAAAACTTTGCTGCCATCTTGGCACTGAGACATACAGAAGGTTGCCATGGTAATATTGTAACCTCACCTGTGAAATTGTAAATCAACGCTGAAATTTCAAACCAAGATTAAGGAGAAATTCATCACCCATGACGTTATTACAGTTTTTTTAAATAAAATGAATTAATAAAGAAAGTAATAATAAATTACTTTCTTTATTAATAATTAAATGGTCAAATTCCACTTGTCAAAAAATTTGGGGGGCTTGTTAAAATGACTCTTGGGCTAGTACGTGCGAGCTACAGCTAGACCAAGGGACAAGCTGTAAAACTGACATTCTTTGCAGCCTGCTGGACGGCAATATCTTTTCTTCATTGGTACTCTAACATTATTGAAGAGAAAAAGGGGCCACACAGGTTTCCAAAGAAGACCCCCATAGTGGGGGTTTATTGTGCTGCCAACTGCCTGATGTAGTGGTTTAACACTTTTCATAAAACAACTAAGATAGTATGCGCGCTCTGATTGGTTAAAAACCTATGGTATATTGTGCCGGTAAACTCATAGAAAACTTAAAGTTATTTTATGAAAGCAATAGACGGCACTTTCTATGGGTTTACTGACGTGATAACCCACTTGGGATGTTGGGAGAACATGAGAAAAGCTTGTAAAAGCTTGTAGAAGCTTTTCGAGTGTTCTCCCAACATCCTGCATGGGTTATCACGCCAGTAAAACCATAGAAAGTATGGTCTATTGCTTAAGAGAAGTATAGATTATAACAACACTTTTTTCTGGCTTGAGTTAGACTGGGTAGCAGTCGTTTCCGTTGAATCTAGGCCAAGCGGGGCAAAAGCGAAAAGATGCGCGAGGCAAAAAGGAGCAAGACTGCTATGCAGGCTAGGCTTGAGTGTACAGCTGCTATGCATCCTTAGCCTTTTTAAACAAGAAACAATTGACATTATTTTTAACTGGGACATTTCCACAATGCACCCATGTCCCCTTCTCCCAAACTCTCTGCCTCCCAAAATATAGCTGGACAGTATTACAGCTGTAAGTGACTAATTTGATCTTCTGGAAATTCCAAAAACTATTTTAGTTCTATGTTTATAAAACGTGACAGAGTCAATTTTGGTGTTTTAAATACTATTTAATCACAGTAAATTCCTGTTTCTTAAAACTTGCAAAACAAATTAAGTTTCAGTTTTATTTCTGTTGTATAGTGCATTTAAAGCCCTTCTAACTACCCATGGCAAGTGAATATGTGTCTATTTGACAGGGCAGTTTACAAATGGCATTTTCCTTTATAGTAACGAAAGACTTTTCACAAGCAGGGAGAGAATTGCACCATTTTAAATGATTTCTTGTGGGTACCATGGGGGCCATTGTTTCTGAAGTTCCCACACAAGCTAATAACATCATCAAACTGCAATATAGATAAAAATTCTGTGTAGATATAGGGACAATAACTCCACAAAATAATTTTGTGTTTGTTCCAAATTTTGTCTTTTTTTGATGGAGAAAGTGCATTATGATATTTCATAATTTGGCTCCACGGGCTGTCAAATAATTAACCCTATCCTAGACTGTGAGCAGTCTCTCATTTTCTTCAGATGTAGTGAGGGGAGTGCACATGCATGCGAGTGGTGAGCGGCAAAGCTGAGAGATGCGAGAAACAAGGGCTGCAGCCCGAGAAGAAAATAGAGAGGCTGCCCACATAACCAGAGCAGAATTGGCCTCACAATGCAAAATACTATTGGCTGATGCATGAAGAGTTGACAACAAACTTTCAACAATTTAAACCAATGACAAGTTGATGATGGCTGAAGCACTGCAGGAATGTTTGTCACATTTCCCAAAAATAGAAACATTAGGTAAAGAGTGAAGAGTAAGTAAGAAGGTTTCATCTCTCTGGGTGAGTGACGTGATCGCTACTTAAATGCTCAAAGCCTCTCCTCACTGATGAGGAATGCTTTAGGTCTTGCTTTAGAACTTATACATGTAACAGAAAGTTGCATACACTGGAAGACTGTTTATTTTAAAAAGCTAAAACAAAATTAATCACCAACAGATTCACTATAGGACATCAAACTATATAATAGAACAAAGATTTGGTTACATTGAATCTCAAGAAAAAACAAACACAACAAATCGGCGCCTAAAGAATGATCTTGAGTGACTTGCAGGGCAATTGTCTATAGTTGGATTGGCTTTAGTTAAGCTACAATTAGGATGTGTAGAACACTATCCCATGAGAATTCAACATCCTGCAAACAACAAAGCAGCTAGGCCTTGGGTGATCTCATTCAAAACATACATTGTAAACCACAGGAAATGACTTATCAATATGTCAGAAATAGACCAGCTTCATGACCTCTGAGACTAGTGGCCAAAATTAAGATTTGCTCAGTCAAATTGGTTCAGAATTGACTCTATGCACTGCATAAGCTACCCATTAAAAAGAAAAGAAGGAAAACCTCTGTTGTTCAAGGAAACTCTAAGTCACGTTTCACGTCCTTGGCCTATCAACAATTCAGTTTTCACACCAAAAAATTACTAGACTGTGAAAGATCATACTCTCTGGCTTTTGCAGGTAGACCTCTCACGTCTCATGCCTTCAGTCATGCATGTAGTCATTTGCGTGTCTTACGCGTTTTGCTCAACAGACTAAGAAAAAAAAGACTGCTTGTAGTCTAACTCTATCTCATCCCAAATTGTTTTTGCACAGTTGACTTCATTAAAATGTTAATTTCTATCAATCTTCAGGCAGCGGAGGCAGCAGTTAAGGCTATTGGTTGTAGCAAAATGGGAGAAAGCACAAAGTTTTATTTTAAAAAAATTATCTGAAAGACATTAAAACAAAGTGGGCATTGCAATGCTTTTCAGCTATTCATTCACCTTCTCTTAATTCCTTTCCTAATGTTTTTCCATTTTTCTCTTGCTTTTCCAGGGGATGAAAAATCCGGTTTGGTTTGTTTTCCATTGTACGAACAAATTACAAAGCCAGCCAATAGGATTGCATAAAATCTTTATCCATTATTTCTTCTTCCAAGCTGACCCATGGGATTGTACAAAATCTTTACCGATTTTTAATCGATTTGCTTCCTCTGAAGAACGTTTCAGAATGTTCCTTGCCAAATTTGTCACTTGTCAGGTTTAGGATGGCTTGTTAACCAGTGAAATCCTTCGGGATACTGGCAAGTCACTGGAGGTGACCTTGGCCAAATTGCTTCTTTTTATTTTGGGTTTTTTCCCTTCATAATTCTTTTTTGTTTAGGTCTAGATTTTTCTTAAGGTTTGGTAGCGTCTGGTTCAGGGACGTGATTTCAGATAAATTTTTCTAGTCAGAGTTCGCCAGTATTTGCCAAGCAGAGCTAGAGTTCAGTTTTTTCTTTACTTATCAAAAACACCATAATGATGGGAGGTTAAATTGCATAAATTTCAACTTGTACTCTTGACGATTGGTGGTGAAATCATGAAAAAATTGTCCTTGTCCATCAACAACTCGCTTTCAACATGGGTTGGACTTCTGGATGGAACACGGATTCAGACCTTAGTGAACTTATTATACCTTGGAAACATGGATAACAATTGGAACTATGTTAACTTTGAGACCTTGGAAACACATTGCAATTAATTTTTAATTGGATCAATAGCATCTTGGAATATTAAACTTTCATCTTGGATTAAAACATTGGAACTTCATCGAACTTCATCGAACCTTGGATAGAGCAAGCAGATGTTTTGTTTTGTTTTGTTCCATTAACCTAAAACTGCAATATATATTTCTCTTTGAAAAACTTACCTGTGGCAACTTACAACCAAGATATGATGTATCTTTATACATATACATGTAGTTCCCGTTCAGGTTAATAAAAGCATTATGTTCTCCATTACTTCTTTCCATGAACATTCCAATTTAAGTTACACAGGTAAACCTTGTTTTGATGCAAAATAACCTTCTTTTTCTTATCCAAATTGTGCTACGAAAGTAACTACATGGCGATAGATCAAAACAAGATCAACTCCATGCTTGCAACCACTGACAACTATAAATTCAGTCATAAGCATACAGGTAACCTGCTCATCAAGACTCATAACATGACACATCTTTCTGATTTTCCTAATTTTTCCATATTCAGATAAAACGCCATTATGCTTCCATAGACCAATGCATCCCACGGGAACAACGTTAGGCATCTTGTTTACTTTATCTTTAACATTTTTTTCAGGAAATACAGAGGTGTACTGGCAAACAAGTGTGGAATAGTGTTTTGGGTATAGAATTTTAATTACAGTAACATTTTGTGAACTTAGTTTTCAATTTCGTCAATTAGTAGTCTTGCTTTTGTAAGCAGCGAGACTCATAATCTTCAAGCTGTTTTTTTCTTCGTATTTAGGACACAAAAGGTGGTCATGGTCCCAGGCATTCCTAGTGGAGACTGTGGAAACTGGGAATAAGAACCATTGCGTGACCGAAGCCACTCATGTTTTGCGAAGAAAGCTTATAAAGGATTAATGTGATTTAGAGCTTTTCCGGAACAGGTAGTTCCACAAATTCTATCACTTGGAAGCTTTGATTACTTTGGAACAAGTGAATACTTCAGCGGTAAAAAAAAACGAAGACACGAATACTAATAAAATCAATTCAGAAACAAATCAACAAATATGATATAAAAAGTCAATATCCTGAAGAAACTCAACCGCCGATAAAGTAGAAAGTGAAAAACCTTTAGTGAGTAAATCGTGTAGAATTAATTGCTCCCTCATTTCTTATCTAAACTGTAATCTCCAAGAAAGTGAGACTTAAACACTGCACTTAAGAGCGTTCATGTTATTGTTCGTTTGAGAAGCTACATCAAACACTCCACAAAAAGGAAGGGGAAAACAAGATGAGAAATAGAGCCAAACTGCATCCTGCACTTGTTTTTGGGATCGTTGCTGGAGATGTGCCAGTCACCTATTGGCCAATTTTTCTTTAAATCTAAATTGAAGACCTTTCTTTTTAAGCGAGACTTTTTTGAAGCATTGTAAAGCGCTTAGCACTGAAAAGTATAGGCGCTATATAAATATTTATTATTATTATTATTATTATTATTATTAATATTATTATTATTATTACAGTGTAGCAACAATCCCAGAATCTTTGCAAAAGTAGACTCTGTGCAGTTTCCTTCTTTTTCTAAAGTGTGGAGTAGCCAGACACCTCAAAGAAGGTCTTGAAAAATTTCGCTTCACGTCATCACTTTTCAACCAACATCTTGGTGTCTTGGTGTCTGCTCCTGAGCCACATCTTCACCCAAAACGTCCTTAAGTTCTCCCACCCAACCCCTCCCCAGGCTTGATATACAGTGAAACCTGTATTTCAAGGACCCCATATTAGAGGACGGGGATGATTAAAAGCCCGGGAAAGGGCTCTCTTAGGATTACTTGATGATTTTAAACGTCAGCTCAAGTTAAGCAAAGTTAAGCATACCTCACAA
The DNA here is from genome assembly GCF_958299795.1 of Porites lutea. Classification (NCBI taxonomy): domain Eukaryota; kingdom Metazoa; phylum Cnidaria; class Anthozoa; order Scleractinia; family Poritidae; genus Porites; species Porites lutea. Next base: position 6,675,199 of record NC_133203.1, on the reverse strand, counting down.
GACTTGTGCTTGATTTTTCACAGCTTCTACCATGCCACATCCGTGAATTTCTATGCCACAAATGACGCCAAGCCTTGAAGAATAAGTTAAAGAAACGATGGAGGTCAAATCGGAGTTCCTGAAGTCTAATTATGTTACTTTGTGTCCAATTTAAAAACACACGCGCTCTGAGTGTCCACTACGTCGCCATATTGATTTCTTTTTAGGACCCAGTCTCATTTGGCGCGTGAGGCTCACGCACGAGCTTTCACAATACTCGTTTCGCGTTTCTCGAGTACACTCGACTCGGGCGTAAACGCGCTTTAGTTGATTTGTATTGTAGTCTTCTGCAGAGCCCGAGCTTCGAGGGCCTCAGGAAAATATATATTCTTACAATTTATTGGTGAGAATGAGATAAATAGTAAATCTTACGTCGAACAGTGACGAGTATTTCAACTGGCATAGGGGTAGAAATTGCTCCCCCCGCTTTGTAGGTGCTTTTGGTTCCCCACTAAAATGCGCCATTTTTCACACTAAGATGCTCGGTCTTTCCTAAAAAAAGATCCTAAAATGCTCGGATAATGCTCATAATCGGAGGCTTTTTCATCAATTTTAAACGCTAACGCGAACAAAAACAAGTGAATAGTCTTTTCTACCGCAAAAAGAAAAACGTTCCTCTACACGGCTGTATAAAGGTGAAATTTTATCGTTTTTTTTTTTCTTGAATTTCGAGTTTAAGCCGACATTTTCTCATTAAAAATGTTTAAATTTTTTCTTTTCACTGAGAAAAGAAAAACATAATTCTTTAGAAAAAATGCCATTAAAATGATCGAATAATGCTGCTTTTGCCTCACTAAAAACTCACGAAAAAATTAATGCTAGCATAATGTACAAAAGCCTATATATGAGTAACTATATTCTGAGCTTTTGAGCGCAAAATAAAATTATGTTCATCACATTTGTAGGAATCGAAATGTGATTAAAGTAAGGTACTCACTACACTAGCGAGCTTACATTTAACGATAAGTAAAATTATTACTTCTCTTAGAACATTTAAATCATACTATACTCAAAAAAGTTTTATACGGGGAGGCTACACCCCGAGCTCCACCCCTTAACCCTTTTATATACCATTTCTGACATAAAGGGAGCCCCCTTACGTATACCTTCTATTGACAAACGGTACCCCTTTCACATACCTAGTTAAGAACGTTGCATCCCTTCAACTGCTGTAAATGCACTGTCTTAAATAAGTCACAAAACCAGAAAGCTTTTCACAGCCATAAAAATATTCATCTTTCAGCCATTGGGCCTAGTATCGACAGAAATGGCGGATTTCCCTACCCTTTCACACAATTCAACCAGTGAGGTCCCTACCCTTTCATATACCTGAAGCCTGTATAAAGTACCCCTTCTCCCTTCTCTTCAGCTGGAACCCGAATTCCCTTCTTTTAAGTAACTGAGCCCTTTGGAATAATTGCGAAAAAAGTGAAAGGATGTGAAGTGAATTTTTCAGCCACGTTTTCATGGACGTCGCTGTTGTCGGGTCGTAAGGTCTCTAACGCGCATCCTCGATTTCTTCCTTCGCCCTAAAAAGAACCGGCGCCGGCTATGGAAGAGTTAAAACAAGGTGAAAGCAACGAGAACGGTTAAAAAAAACAACAACAACAGATCTAATTGGCAAAAAACAAACTTTGCACGTACAGCACATTTTTTTTCTAATTAGCAAAAAAACTTTGCACGTGCAGCACACTTTTTTTCTAATTAGCCGAAAAAACAACTTTGCATGTGCAGCACACTCTCACTGCCGCTATATAATTTTCATGTTTTTCTTCCAACGAAATTGGTCTCCGTTGTTATTTATTTCTCGCTCTAGCTCTTTCCCTGTTATCCAAGTTACTGTAGACTAGTGGAAAGAAAGACTTTTTGTTTTTTTTTTCCTCTAAAAGTCCGGGCGGCCATATGATTTACCACCGAAACGAGCAGGGTGCTTGAAGTGCAAAAATTTCACCTCAGCTACAACATACTCCTCCCCCGACGGGCTGACGCCTGACTTCCCTCTCCCTCCCCCAGCGTCTGTACGGTCAGCGTTCGGTCGTACGCTGACGTCATGACCAAATTTTCTTAGGTATGGGGCTCCGCTCGCGCGCGAAGCATCAGTTTAGGGGAAACTTCCTTGACAATGACACTGAACGTGAGGAATGTGAATGTGATTCCAATTATGACACCTTATTGATATTTACCGTCAAAGACGATGGTATCAGTTCTCAATAAAGAACCAAAATACAAGGTGGAAAAACTGAAGTACACGAAGTTGGAAGTTGTCCAGCCGAGGATCAAACATAAACCATCCTGAATCAGTCCACAGGAAATTTTACAGTCGAGATTGATTAATACAGTTTATCATTTATTAATGAAGAATAATAAGGGGGAGGGGAGGGGGCCTGAGAGGGCGGGGCTTATTAACTTTCTCCCCCAGAAAAGGGGGCGCTTATTGGAGAGAAGGCGCTTATTTGAGAGGGGGTGGTTTAATAGAGGATTTACGGTAATTTCGCGTTTTTATGAGACGGTAATATTTCGCAGGGTTTCTTTTTTTACGATAGCCTGAGATCACGCCCTCTCCCTACTGTCCCTCTTTGTCTCTCACGGGAAGACTTTTTTCCCTTTCGCCTCGCCCGCTCTTAAAAAAGAAAAAAAAACGCGTGATAGCATGTTAGGTTATTTAACACTTTGTATAGGTCAGGGGTCTTTTTCGGTTTTCAAAAATATAGGGTTTAGATTGAAAAGTAGCCTTTCTAATCTATAAATCATCGATTTAAGAAAGTCGCAAAATTTGCATTTTTCCAAAGGGGTTAGTCCATGGTTTTGGTCAAAAATTTGTCATTTTTTCTTCCTTTCGTTTTTGGAGAAAAAGGGCCAGAAAAGGTGTTTGGTTACGTTTTAGATTAAAAAGTAGCCTTTCTAGTCTATGAAAACACCGATTTAAGAAAGTCGCACAATTTGCATTTTGCCAAAAGGGGTTAGTCAAAAATTTGTCATTTTTTCTTCCTTTCGTTTTTGGCGAAATAGGGCCAGAAAAGGTGTTTGGTTACGTTGTAGATTAAAAAGTAACCGTTCTAGTCTATAAAAACATCGATTTTAGAAGGTCGCAAAATTTGCATTTTTTCAAAGGCTTTTTGGTCAAAAATTGGAAATTTTTTCCCTTTTGCGATTTTGACAAAATAGGCCGGGAAAAGGTGTTTGGTGCTGTTTTAGATTGAACGCTAGCCTTTCTAGTCTTTAAAAACCATCGATTTGAGAAGGTCGCAGAATTTGCATGTTTTCCGTTTCTTCAATAAATCACTCGAAGAAGAACGGCTTAACCGTTCGAAACATCGGAAATACCTGAATACCTTCCTGTTTTGATATTACAGTTACTTAACTAATAAGCTACTGCCCCGAAGACGGAGTTTTCTTCAGAGTATTTTACACAAACCTTGATTTGTTACATCTTCGAATTTTATTATTACCATTTATTGTTTTGTTGCAAAATAAACATACTACACTTGCTGAAAACAGTGAAAATCTAATAAGTGCCTAGCCTTGAATAAGCACCCACTCTCAAGGTCAAAAAATTTAATAAGCGCCCAGGGCTGTTAATCGAATAAATACGATTTTGAAATTCATACTAAAGAGCCTGTAAAAAATTCGCGTTGAGTTCAATGGATAATCAATAGTTTTTTTTATTTCTGAAAACAATCAATCACAGGTAAAAAAGAAATGGACAAGGATCTTCTATGTAGATCTCCTACTTGTAAATCATCATCTATTTACTTATTCATTTGTTTATTTTTCATTAAAAGGGTACGAAACGAAACAAAGACGAGCACAGATTAGAAACCTGCCCACCTTCCCCTCCCCTAAGCCAACATTTTGCCTTAAGTGAGAAGTGTTAAAAGAGACCTTTAGCATCAGGTTTTTCATGGAAAACCGCAAACCGCAAAATGTCAAGGTATCATGTTGCCTGAGGGGAGGGGTAGGTGGACAGTTTCGCAGAAAAGTATAATGATCTGACTTGCACATAAATTACTAGGAATTAATTTCATTTTTTTAAATTAACAATAGTTTTCGGCGTTCTGAATGCCAAGTCCAATATAAAATAATCGTCGGCGGTCTCTTTCAATACACCGTGTTTTGTTCGATGGTAAATCTTAATCTTCGAGTTAAATACTCCGGTCAGCAAGAGATTCGGGGATTGCAGGTTGATTATTTTGCTCAGTCAACATTTTGCAGCAAGAAGTTCACTCAGCACTTTGAACTGTGAAAATTCCTGAAGCTCAGCAAGAGATGTGATGTAAAATGCGCTTAGCTTTTGAGCTATTCGCCACCGAAACTGGGTCGAGCTAACTTTCGCAAAGGCTTCTGGGACACTTACTAGGGATGGCTTTCCAAGTAACGATCCCAGAAGCAACTGGGGGGCACAGTTCGGCTCCAGTCCCCTCCTCATTTAGTGGCGAATAGGCTAGCTTGAAGAAATATATAAACGCGGTTGACCTATATTTCTTAAAAAACGTAACAAAACAATAAAATCACTTGTCCAAAAAAAGTCAGAATCCTTCACGCCTTAGCTTTCTTTCCCTTCCGCACCAAACTTGCTAATGAGGCATTTTCATCATCGCCATGGTCGTCTTCTTGTTCTTTCTCTTTGTCTCCCGCCGTCTTCTTTGTATCTTTCTTCAGTTTCTCCTCTTTATCTGTTTTCGTTACATCTTTTTCACGTTTATCTCTCGCTGCCTTTGGTGCATCTTCTGGCTTCTCATTTTCTACTTTTGCTGTGTTCACCCCTTGCTCTTTTTTTACATTGTCTGCTTTCTTCGCATTTCTTTCCTTCTCCTTTTCTGCCCTTGTTGATACATCTTGTGGTTTCTCTTTGTCCCTGTCTGCTCCCTTAACATTTTCACGTTCTTCTTTCTCTTTCTCTACTTTCTTAACATCCTCCTTCCCTTTCTCCTTATCAGCTTTTTTAGCATTTTCTTTTGTTTTTTGTGCCCTTGTTGCGTTTTCTCGTTTCTCCTCGATTACTTTCTCAACATCTTTTTCTTCCTTCGCATCTACTTTCTTTGAATCCGCTTTCCCCTCCTCATTTCCTGCCTGCTTTGCGTCCTGTTGTTTCTCTTTTTCTTCCTTTGTCATATCACATGCTTTCCCTTCCTTCTTATCTGCTCTGTTTCCTTTTCCTTGTCTCTCTTCCTCTTTATCTCCTCTCTTCAAATCTCCTTGTTGTTGTTTCTCTGCCCTTGTTACCTCTTCTCGCCCTACGCCTGTTTTCTTTGCATGTCCGTCGCCTTTCCCCTTGTTTTTATCTGCCTTCTTTACGTCTTTGCCTAGTTTCAATTTTTCCTCCTCTACTTTCGTTACATCTCGTCTTTTTGGCTCTTTACTTGATCTTTCTACTTCTTCTGTTTCTCTCGAGTCTACTTTCTTTTTACCTCCATCTACCTTCTTGGATTGGTCTGCTTTCTCAAATTCTCCCTTTTGTTTTTCTTTCTCT
>NC_133203.1:6569690-6664690 GCF_958299795.1 Porites lutea | reverse complement strand
TAACAATGAATTTCTGTTTGCACTCTACCTATAACATTAAGTCTAAGGCTTTGGTTAATGAACCGGCTTTATTACGCGCTACAGCAGATGGCCGATATGAAAGTAGCTAATAAAAGGAGGGGGTAATTGAGGTAGATATCAGTTTTGACCACGACAAATACATGAATATTGTGACAAAACTATGGCTGAACAGACCTGCACTCGATTTCTGGATTATTCCGTTAAACTGGTTTCCCAAAGGAGAAGTTTCTCCCTTGGTTTCTGTGTTTTAAACTTTGTATTTTCCCTCGTGGCGACTCTAGGAAATCTTTTAGTCATCCGCGCCTTAATGAAGACCTCAACGATACCAGCTACCATCAAGAAGCTGTTCCTAAGTCTGGCTTTCTCTGATCTTGCAGTTGGATTGTGTCCGCAGCTAATCACTGCTATTATCAGTGCCGTGTTGTTGAAGATGGCATCAAGTGAAGACGACTTAGCCTTCTTTTGTCCAACAGTTTTGATTGTGTTATTATATTTTATGCATCTTCTCGCCGTTGCATCTTTCCTGAATGTTATGGTCATTGCATTGGATAGACTTCTCGCTGTTTCGCTCCACCTGCGATATCAGGAGCTTGTCACGCCCACACGTGTTACAATAGTGTTGGTGTCTTTATGGTTAACAAGTTGTGTCTCTGCCTTCCTATATATTTTCCTTCTGAAAGGCATTGCAGTGGCTGCGGTTATTACCGTTATAGGATATGTTCTGACAACCCTTGCGTATGTTCGTATTTACAAAGTTGTCAGATATCATCAGAATCAGATATACGGTCAAAATCAGCTTCAAACTGCCCAAACAGCAGAGGCACAGAAACAAAGAAAATCCGCCTATAATAGTTTATTTGTCTCTGTAGTTTTCTTAGCTTGTTATCTTCCTTTTTTCCCTAGTACAATATTGTATTGGACAAACACTTCTGAAATTTCATTTCTCGAAGCTAATTTTGCGTCGATATTCTTGATTTACCTGAATTCATCATTAAATCCTTTTATTTATTGTTGGCGGTACCCAGAGATTCGCCAAAGTGTAAAAAGCACGGTAAAGCAAATACTTCACATGAACGAGAACCTGTCATAAAGAAGGATTCAAAGCTCTGGGTAGTTTGAACTGACAGTCTTTTCAGTGTCTTTGCAAAGTCTGGAAAACGAAATTTAGTGAGAAAACTAACTGACTTGCTTTAGGCCAAAAGAAAATGAAAAATGTAAAACGAAAAAGAATAGCCTATTACAAAACTGGCTTCCTATTGGCGCACGCATCAGTTTTAAAATATTGCTTTTAAATTAAAATTTTAAACGATTTAGCTCCTTACTATTTGACTTCACTCCTTCTCAAATACAAGCCACCTCGTTTACTCCGCTCTAATGGACTGCTTTTACAAGTACCGTCTGTTAATACCGTGGCTTATAGACACCGCTCATTTTCATATTATGCACCGATAATCTGGAACAGTCTACCTGATCATATCAAAAACTCTGAATCTGTTTCTACTTTTAAGCAACGTTTGAAAACTTTTCCTTTTAGGAATAATTACTATATATAGTTTCACATATACTTTATTTACTATTGTAAGCGCATTGAGAATTCTTTAAATGCCCCATAAAAACCTACTATTATTATTATTATTATTATTATTAAAATGGAAATAATATTAAGAAATTAGGAAAAGAAACATGACTAGTAAAGTGGTCACCGTTATAACTTTCACAAATTTATCACAGGAACAAAGTTATGAGGATCTTGTCATGTGATGGTCCAACTGTGCTTAGCCCTTTGAGCCGTAAGATTGATCAGCATCAAAGTTCTCCTGGTAATACCTATGCTTTAGAAAACGGAGTGGTCATGAGAATTATGGACATGATCACACAGATTCTTTAACAACTTTTCCCAGCTACTATTATAGGAAATGTATAGGGACAACAAATGAGAATTTGAATATAGACATTACAATTTAAAGGATTAATATGTGACAAGTATAATTCTTGCACAAAGTGGTCATAGATCTTTGCCAAGAAAAAGCATTTCAAATTCCACTGACTGATGAGAAAGACCTAAACCATTAGGTTAAAGTCCTTTCCAGAAACCTCACCGGCTTTGAAAACGCAAAACCCTCGCTGATGTCACATTAAACTACGAAACAGGTGTTAAATTTTTCAAACTGAAAGATTGCGTCGGATGGCTTAGAAGTTTAAAACGAATAGAATTTAAAAAAATCCATCACTACTTTCTTATGTTTCAAAGATTTCCGGCTGGTCGTTTAAATTGAGAGAAAAATCTCGGAGAAAAATCTCGCCGTTTCAACTTTTTAGAATGATTTACCCTTCTATAGTTAAACCAGCCGTATTAGATTAAACAAGCACATCTTTCCCAGCTTGGAAACTACTCGCATCTCAGTTATCAAAAAAGAGGTAATTGGAACTTGATGGAAACGAACCATGCATTGCACATTTTAAACGTTGTGTTTTCATTACCTATGTCAATAAACGACCATACAACCCTGTACTCTAAAAACAATACACACTGCGTTTGAGGCATATTAAACCGTCTACATTAGCATCGACTGACAAAGTAGTCGGTGATTTTAAAAAACGAACGGAGAAGGGGTGACTAAGGTAAAATGCTTGAAAATAACCGGCTAGATAAAAGATGGCTGAACAGTACTGCAATGGAACGTTGGAAGGTTTTCTACAACTTGCCCGTTATAGAGAAACTTTCTTCTTTTCTCTCTGTGTTTCAAACTTGGCGTTTTCTCTCGTGACAAGTCTCGGAAATATTTTACTAATTCGCGCCTTATTCAAAGCGTCATCAATACCAGCCAACGAGAAGAAGCTGTTTCTTAGTCTGGCTTTCTCTGACCTTGGGGTGGGATTGGTGTCGCAGCTAATGGCCGGCATTATTTATGCCGTGATACTGAAGACAGCATCAAAAGAAGACTACAACTTAACGTCACTCTGTCCAACAGTTATAAATTTGTCGTCTTATCTCTTGTTTTTTCTCTGCGCTGCATCTCTCCTAACTCTCTCGACCATTGCACTCGACAGACTTCTCGCTGTTTCGCTCCATCTGCGATATCAAGAGCTTGTCACGTCCAAACGTGTCACTATAGTATTGATATCAATATGGTTAACAAGTTGTATCACTGCCTTGATATACATTTTCCTTCCGAAAAGCAATGAAATGGTAGCAGCAGTTATTTTACTGGTAGGGTATGTTTTGACAACAGTGCCATATGTTCGTATTTACAAAGTCGTCAAATATCACCAGAATCAAATATACGGTCAAAATCACCTTCAAAATTGCAAAAACAAGGGAGGCACTCAGACAAAGGAAGTCCGCTTATAATGCTTTATTTGTCTATTTTGTTTTACTAGTTTGTTATCTTCCTTATTTGCCTTCTGTAATATTGTACTCGACTAATACTTCTGAAATTTCGTTTCTCATAGCCAAATCTGCGACGTTATTCTTAATTTGCCTAAATTCATCATTAAATCCTCTTGTTTACTGCTGGCGGTTCCGAGAGATTCGCCAAATTGTAAAAAGAACAATGAAGAAAATACTTCGCATGGACAAGAACATGACGTGAGGAAGCGAAGTTCTACGAGACGAAATTTGGTGAGAACGAGCAATTCGAGAAGGAAACTGGGACGAGTTAACTTTCGCAAAGACTTCTGGGACTGTTACTAGGGACAAGAGAAAAATGACCAAAAATGACGGCGCAGACCGGCGCTCCCCCACTTGAGTAACAGCCCCAGAAGAAAATGCGGGAAATATTTCGGCCCTAATCGTTTCAAAAGTGCCGAATGGACTTCCTGTGCCCAAAGACCAAGGAAAGGTGTTGTAGACGAAAGAAGATTGGTCGATACAATTGGAATTGGTCTCTCAATAGAGAACCTGAAAGCAGACACCTTTGAACTAAATTCCGTCTACGACTTCCACGAAATGTACTTACAGAGCAAAAAGACGAAGACTAACAAGCAAGGCGATTTTTGTAATAACTACCAACCTAAAATTGAATTCTTCAAAACACGATCTGGTCTCTCCGAATTGCGAAAAAAGAAGACACCTTTTGGGGCAGCTACTTAATGAAACTCAGTTCCCTTTTTCATCGTCAACTAACTTCTTAAAGAGAAACATTTAAGAGGATTTTCCCCTCTTTGTGGACAAAACTGTGTTTGCTATGGCTCAAGAACTTTAGCGTTTACAACCGTGATTGTACCGATTACTTGAAAAGAATAAGTAACAATGTGACAAAATGGCCATTTTTCAAAGTTTAATCGATTTCCATCCGAACAATCGACAGCTAAAGTAGTTGCTTACAACTGTATGCATGTCTCCATTAAAAAAAGCGAAGACTCTCTTTCGCTTGGCCGTGGAAGATCTGGATACGAGATATGACGCATCCTACGGCTTGTCGTAAGCCTACAGCGGAAGTTGCAATGTTGAGGCTTATACTATACACATATACACATATACTAGTTGGCATTCGAAAAGAGGTTACAAATAAGCAAGGTCATTTGGGTTCGCTCTGCGCTATTCCATTCAGGAAAACTGTTGCGAGAGTACATTTGATACAAATCTCAAAGAAAGACGAAGGAAGACGAAAACTGTCCATAATGTTAGGCTCCAGTCCATTTAAAAAACCTCACCGGTTTGGAAGACTAAAAAGACTCGCTAAGCGGACATATCCGTCAACTACGAAATGGGTGCTAAACTTATCAAAACTGAAACCTTGCGTCAAATTCCTTAAAAGTTTAAATAAAAGAATAGAACTAAACAAAATCCATCTGTATTTTATAATGTTTCAAAAATTTCGCTGGACAGTTAAACTGATTTAGAGGAAAAACTTGCCCTTTCAACGTTTTAGAATAAATTAAAGTTCTATTTTCTATACTGAGCATTTGCAATTAAACAAACGGTCCTTCTCAGCAGGCAACAGCTCACATGTCAATTATGGACAGAGAGGTAATTGGAACTTAATGAAAAGGACCATACCAAAAACTCTTTATACACATTATCCACGATGATTAATATCTTTCATGACATTTTATTGTTTTGTTTGCAATACTTGTGTCGCAAAACCTTCTCCTTGCCTTATTTTCTGGGTTGCCCTTGTTTTATAGAATTTGATTCGGTGTTTCAACCCTTCAAATTTACAACAACCATAACACTGAATTTCTGTCTGTCTGTCTACACTCGACCTATAACATTAATTCTGAGGCTTTAGTTAATAAACTGGCTTTATTGCGCGACACAGCAGACGGCCGATGTGAAAAGTAGCTAATAAACCGAGGGGGTAATTAATGTAGATATCAGTTTTATCCACGACAAATACATGTATATAATGTAACAAGTTAAACAATGGCTGAACAAAACTGCAATCGATTTCTGGATTATTCCGTTAAACTGGTTTCCCACAGGAGAAGTTTCTCCCATTGTTTCAGTGTTTTAAACTTCGCATTTTCCCTCGTGGCGACTGTAGGAAATCTTTTAGTCATCTGTGCCTTAATGAAGATACAGGATACCGTCAAGAAGCTATTCCTAAGTCTCGCTTTCTCTGATCTTGCAGTTGAATTGTGTTCGCAGCTTATAACCGCTATTTCTTACTGCCGTGATGTTGAAGATGGCATCAAGTGGAGACGACTTAGTCTCCTTTTGTCCAACAGTTTTGATTGTGCATTTATATTTTCAGTATCTTCTCGCCATTGCATCTTTCCTGGCTGTTATTGTCATTGCATTTGATAGACTTCGTCGATATTCTTGATTTACCTGAATTCATCATTAAATCCTTTTGTTTATTGTTGGTGGTACCCAGAGATTCGCCAAAGTGTAAAAAGCACAGTAAAGCAAATATTTCACATGAACGAGAACATGTCATAAGGAAGGAAATAAAGCTCTCGCTAGTTTGAACTGAAAGTCTTTTCAGTGTCTTTGCGAAGTCTGGAAAACGAAATTTAGTCAGAAAACTAATGGACTTGCTTTAGGCCAAAAGAAAATGAAAAATGTAAAACAAAAAAGAATAGTCTATTGAAAAATGGAAATGATGTTGAGAAATTTGGAAACGACACATGACTAGTCAAGTGGTCACCGTTATAACTGTCACAAATTTATCACAGGAACAAAGTTATGAGGATCTTGTCATGTGATGGTCTAACTTTGCTTAGCCCTTTCAGCCCTAAGATTGATCTGCATCAAAGTTCTCCTTTTAATACCTACGCTTTAGAAAACGGAGCGGTCATGAGAATTATGGACATGATCACACAGATTCTTTAACAAGTTCTCCCAACTACTATTAAAGGAAATGTATAGGGACAACAAATGAGAATTTGAAAATAGACATTACAATTTAAAGGGTTAACATGTGACAAGCATAATTCTTGCACAAAATGGTTTTAGATCTTCGTCGAGAAAAAGCATTTCACATTCCACTAACTTATGTCGGAGACACAAGAACATGACGAACGTGTCACTTTCAAGATGTGTAACATTTTATTCTGGGCAATCGAGAGCAAAAGACAGTTCCATATTTATACACTGGAATCCTGATTTTTTGGCATTTGGTGGGGAAGAGCTTACAAACGAGTAAGGTTATTGAGCTCGCTCTGCGCTAGTCCATTCAGACTACAAAACACAGTCGTGAGTCCCCATTAACTGATAACTGCCAAAGAATAAGTAACGATGTGACAAAATGGCCATTGTTCAAGCTGTAATCGATTTCCATCCGAACAATCGACAGCCAAAGTAGTTGCTTACAACTGTATGCATGTCTCCATTTAAAATAGGAAGTCTCCCTTCCGCTTAGCCGTGGGAAATTTGGGTACGAGATAAGACGCGTCCTACGACGTACCCCAACAGCGGAAGTTGCAATCTTAACACTCTTTAGAGACGAACACATATGCTCGTTGGCATTCGAAAAGAGTTTAGAAATAATCAAGGTCATTTGGGTTCGCTGTGCGCTATTCCTATCAGAAAAACCGTCGCGAGTCTACATTTGAGAGAAATGTCAAAAAAAGACAAAGGAAGACGAAAACAATCCAAATAAAAATGTTAGGCTCCAGTCCATTTATAAAAACCTCACCTGCTTGAAAGACTAAAAAGCCTCGCTGAGCGGGCATCACCGTCAACTACGAAATGGGCGCTACACTTTTCAAAACTGAAACCTTGTGTCAAAAGTTTAAATAAAAGAATAGAACTAAACCAAATCCATCTGTATTTTACTATGTTTCAAAAATTTCGCTGGACGGTGAAATTTAGAGGAAATACTCGCCCTTTCAACGTTTTAGAATGAATTAAAGTTCTATTTTCTATACCGAGCATTTGCAATATTAAAAACAAACGGTTCTTCTCAGCAGGCAACAGCACACATGTCAATTATGGACAAAGAGGTAATTGGAACTTGATGGAAGGACTATACATTGCGGTGTGCAATAATTGTTTTGTTTTTAATACTAGTGTTGCAAAACCTTCCCCTTCCATTGTTTTCTGGGTTGGCCTTGTTTTATACAATTTAATTCGTTGTTTCAACCCTTGAACAATGACATTAAATTTCTGTTTACACCCTACCTATAACATTAAGTCTAAGGATTTAGTTAATGAACCGGCTTTATCACGCGCCACAGCGGATGGCCGATGTGAAAAGTAGCTAATAAACCGAGGGGGTAATTAATGTAGATATCAGTTTTATCCAAGACAAATACATGTATGCAATGTGACAAGTCAAACTATGGCTGAAAAGAACTGCAATCGATTTCTGGATTATTGGATTAAACTAGTTTCCTACAGGAGAAGTTTCTTCCTTGGTATCTAGGTTTTAAACTTTGTATTTTCCCTCCCTTCATAATGCCAAACAAGAGAGGCACACCGACAAAGGAAGTCCGCCTACGATAGTTTATTTGTCTCCCGGCAGTAGTTTTTTTAGAGTGTCGTTGTCCTCATTCGAGCAATATGTAAAAGGTTTTCAAAGGTCTCACGTCGGTGAAGACGTGCGGCCTGTCACCCCTTACAGTTTTTACTATGAGGATTTTGTCAGAGTGATCAGCATCAAATTTCTCCTAGTAATATTCCTGCTGTAGAAAACAAGGTTGTTATGAGGATAAGGGACATAATCACACAAATTCTTTGACAGCTTCTCTCAACTACTATTATCACGAGGAAACGTATGGGAACAACAAATGAGAATTTGAATTTTAATATTACAATTTTTAATATTAGTTCTTGCACTGAATGGTCTCAGATCTTCGCCAAGGAAAAGCATTTTAAATTCCACTAACTTATGTCAGAGACACCAGAACGTGACGAACGTCTCACTTTTAGTTCCATATTTATACACCGGAATCCTGATTTTTGTGCATTTAGTGGGGAAGAGCTTACAAACGAGTAAGGTTATTGAGCTCGCTGTGCGCAAGTCCATTCAGACTACATAACACCGTTGTCAGTCCCCAGTTGAGGCTAATTAGTTTTCAGTCCTTGTTTTTTCCATCAGCTTAGAAGACTCAAAACGTACCTCACGACACCTTAAAATAAGGAAGAAGTGCTAATTTTTTCAAAGTGAAAAATTGCTTAAAACAAAAATCCACCATTATTTCATATGTGTAAACCATTTGCTGGTCGGATTAATAAACAAAAAATACTCGCTCTTTCAACGTTTTACAATGATTTAACGTTCTATTTTTATACTGATCGTTTCCAATTAAGCAACTGTTTCCTCTTAGCAGGAAGAAGCTCGCATCTCAAATATGGACAGAGAGGTAATTGGAACTTAATGGCACAGGACTATATATTACGGTGTTTAATTTTTTGTTTTCAATACTAATGTCGTAAAACCTTTCCCTTGTTTTCTGAGTTGGCCTAGTTGACAATTCGATTCGGTGTTTTAAATCTTAAAATTTTGTACTAACAATAGGAATTGCAGTATGCACTCTAACTATAAACATTGAGTCTAAAGCTTTCGTTAATGAACCGGCTATATAACGTGTCACGGCAGATGGCTGTTATGGAAGGTAGCTAATTAACGGAGGGGGTAATTAATGTAGATATTTTACCAAAAGGAAAAATTCATCTATACAATTTGAAAAGTTAAACCGTGGCTGAACAGTTCTGCACTCGTGTGCTTGATTCCTTGGTTCATCTTGTTCATCACAGAAGACCTTCCCTCCTTGCTTTTTGTGTTTTAAACTTTGTATTTTCTGTCGTGGCGACTCTTGAAAATCTTTTAGTTATTCGCGCCTTAATGAAAGCCTCAACGATACCAGCTACTGTGAAAAAGCTGTTCCTAAGTCTGGCTTTCTCTGATCTTGCAGTTGGACTGTGTTCCCAGCTTATGACCGCTATTACCAGCGGCTCGATATTGAAGATGGCATCAAGTGGAAACAACACAGCCTTCTTCTGTCCAACAGTTTTGGGAGTGTACAGTTACTTTGTGCATCTTCTCTCCACTGCATCTTTTCTGAATGTTATTGTCATCGCATTTGATAGACTTCTCGCTGTTTCGCTCCACCTGCGATATCAGGAGCTTATCACACCCAAACGTGTTAATATAGCATTGGTGTCTCTGTGGTTAATAAGTTGTATCGCCGCCTTCATATTCGTTTTCCTTTCGACCAGCAATGAAATAGTAGGCGCAGTTATTTAATGATAGGGTATGTTTTGACCACCGTAGCATATGTTCGTATTTACAAAGTCGTCAAATATCATCAGAATCAGATATACAGTCAAAATCAGCTTCAAAATGCCCAAACAAGGGATATACTCCGACAAAGGAAGTCCGCCTATAATGCTATATTTGTCTATCTTGTTTTTCTAGTTTGTTATCTTCCTTTTTTGCCTTCAACAATACTGTACATGACGAATACTTCTGAAATTTCGTTTATCGTAGCTTATTACGCATCGTTATTCTTGATCTTCCTCAATTCATCATTAAATCCTCTTGTTTATTGCTGGCGGTACCGAGAAATTCGCCAAAGTGTAAAAAGCACAGTGAAGAAATTATTTCACATGAACGAGAACCTGACATGAGAAACGATTTAAAGCTTCGGATAGTTTGAACTGAAAGTCTTTCCACTGTCTTTTGCGAGGTCTGCAAAACGAAATATCGTAAGGAAACCAATGGACTTATTTTGGTGCAAAGAAAATGAGAAATGTAAAACGAAACAGAATATTCTGTTAGAAACTGGAACTGGTATTGATAAATTGTGAAACGAGATCTGGCTAATAAACTTCTCAACATTCCCAACGGTTCCATGCTGACATATATGTGAAGTCTGTCATCTGTTGCAGTTACTCACTCATAATCCCTTGCCACTTCGAGGAACAATCATACATGATATACATTTAAACGATATGTTTATATACTTTACATAAAAGCAAGGCAAGACTCTTATTTTTTCCAAATTTTAGCCTTAATAAAAACGCAACTTAGTGTCTAAAGGTTTCAGAAAAGATGGATCGAAACTACAGCAACCTGATTGGCTGGCAAAGAGCCAATCAAACCGCACCATTTTCGATCCTCCAAACGATCCAGGGTGCATGTATAAACGCCTACCAAATCACAGCTAACAATACGGAATGGTTCAGAGTTCACCTCAACCATCCAACTACATAGCAACTGATGCGAATCGTAAGATTTCAAACCGCGGTTTTGCCAGTAAACTTATATTTAACTCATATATTATGTAGTAGCACAAAGAAGCCAGTCAGTTGATCGGTAAACAAAGTAAATGACATGGTATTTTAAATATCGAGCTTTTAAATGCTATCCTGTAATAAACTGCAGTCACATTCACAAAGCGATTGAGTGAAAAAACGACATTCAAAGGACACAGCATTATAACGTATTTAAATAATGCTTCCACCAGAGGTGCGATAAATATCCAGAGTCTAATCTGGACAAACAGGGGTCTTTTTTGCATGAGCATGCGCGACCGCTGAACAAGCGATGTGCATGGGGCGGCTCACCACAGGGTTTGCCTTCATCAAAATGGCGCGTCTCAAAGCTATCATAGCGATTATTTTGCTCGTTGGTCTTGGCGAATGTGCTCGTGATTTAACAAAATGTGTAGTTTGCCAAAAAAACTCTAACATGGTCTTAACAAAAGCGAAGTAGACAAGCTTTAACATACACGAGCTACTATCAAATTTCATCTCCCCACTTGACCTGGACAACAGCGCGCGTATATGTAGTGCCTGGAGGATTGCGCTGACCTCATCAAAGTCTAAACAAAGTGCAGAAACAGTTTGTTGATGCAAGTAAACACTTTCAATTTTCTTTGTTTTGAAATCGGAAAGGAAGAGAAATATTAGAAAAAAGCAAAGCAAATTTCAGCGAGTGGGTTCGGAGTGCGCGAAAGCCGATGTTCAGTTCAGCAGTGAATTAATACATGTTCTACAATTTTCCCAGCACTTTAAAGCTACAAAATTAAGAGCACACGAGACGTAGATTAGTCACCTGGTGAGATGTTGGTGGTAGTCACTCTGTATGTCTCGAACAATAAAAAAAAATGAATATCAATGAGACACAGTCAAAACTGCATTCAATAAGACCGAAATTAAAGTCCAATCTTGTGACCGATTTGATGAAACATACGGTTAGGTTTCCCAAGAAGTACAGTAAACATGTGATGCCGACCAAAAGTTAAAAATCATTAGAACATTTAAGTTCTGGCTAAAAGCAAATTCCTGCAAAAGATGCGTTACAATGTTAGTCCACGCAAAAACAAGAAGTTCTACAATTTTCCTATAAACAAACTTTGTATCACTAAAATACTTATGGCAAAAACTTTCTATTCCAACTGAAAACGGCGTGGTAGTCGCCCGCTGATCGTTATTAATCCACTCCCGAAATATGGCTAAATCAGCTATTAACAAATAATTGTCAGAAATCCTCTACGGCATCGAGAAACTGATTTACATCCGATTTATAGACAAACATTAAATAAAGAACATTTTGCTCAGTAGCTACGCATCAGCAATGCATTCTATGCCAAACTTTGCGGTTCTTAAAGGGGAATCAAGACACGAGTCGAGCGCCAAACAACAACAAGCAGCCATGTTCGTGTCAGACATCCTTGAGAAACTTGCTCTTTCACCTCGTTCAGCGCATCAGTCTCCACTTTAAATCAACAGATCTTTACTTATTTTGTACAACGAAGTTCTTTCCTAAGTTCCTGCTACCATTTCAATCTCAAGCAAGCGTTCAAAGTGAACAATTTGGTTCCTATGACTATGCAGCACGGTCGCTGTCACTGGTCGCGTGCTCTTTGTTAGTGCTCTTTGACAAGTCAGCGGTCGCGCATGCTCATGCAAAAAAGACCCCTGTTATCTGGACATATTTAAAGAATGTATGCTGTGTACAGCTAAACATCGTGCTCTGAGGTCGCGTAAACCTCAACTGTACGGAGATATTAAAAGTGGATACTTAAGATAACAGCAGCTATGGAAAATGATCATTATTACTTTCACGCGATTTTAAGCAGACATATCTTATAAAACGGACATAAAATTGAACAGAAAGCAGACAAACTGAATAAATTGTCTGTTGCATTTTTCCTCTGCTGCATATAGAATGCACTGAGCCTTTCTTTGGTCGACTTTATAGAAGCTGTATCAACTTAACAGGCATAACAGCCCACCTATCGTAGAACTTTTAAAGTGCAAAATCCCTGAAAGAGTTCTCTCTGGCTCCGCTAGCCCCTATAGTTATTCCAGGCACCCAGTACTCAAATTTTACTTCCAATATTTTGATTGTCGTAATTTAGTGTTAAGCAAGAGTGAGACCAAATAAAGATTGTTGTTGTTATTGTCCTCATTGAAGCAATATGTAAAAGGTTTTCACAGGTTTCACGCCGGTGAAGATGTGCGGCCTGTCACCTCTTGCAGTTTTTAATATGAGGATTTTGTCATGTGATGCCCTGACTGTGCTTAACCCTTTAAGCCCTAAGAATGATCAGCATCAAATTTCTCCTAGTAATATCTCTCCTTTATAAAATAGGGTTGTTATGAGAATTAGGGACATGATCACACAGATTCTTTAACAACCTCTCCCAACTACTATTTTAGCAAACCTGTAGGGACAACAAATGAGAATTCAAGAGTTAAGAATTAAAGGGTTTATATGTGACCAAGAAGATTAGTTCTTGCACAAAATGGTCTTAGACCTTCGCCTTGAGAAAGCATTTCAAATTCCACTATCTGATTTCGGAGACATAAGAACGTGACGAACGTTTATGTTACAACACAATACTGCTCTCTGAATTGTGAAACAACAAGAAACCTTTGGGACACTTATTTAAAAAACTGTATATGTACCGATTACTACCAAAGAATAAGTAAAAAATGTGAAAAAATGGCGAATTTTTGAGATGAAGACGATTCCCATCTGAGCAATCTCCAGACAGAAAAGTTGCTTACAACTGTACGTATGTCTCGATTTAAAATACAAAGTCTCTCTTTCGCTTGACCGTGGAAAATCTGGGTCCGAGATAAACGCGTCCTACGGCGTAAGCCTAAAGCGAAGGTTGCCATCTTAAGGCTCTTTAGAGAAGAACACAAATACTCGTTGGCATTGGACACGAGTTTCAGATTACATTGTCGTGAGTCCCCAATTGAGGCTTATCTCAAAGAAAGAAGAAGGAGGACGAGAAGACCCTGAAAAATTAGGTTTCGGTCCTTTTTCAGACACCTTTTCGACTCGCCTCGTCGACGACACCTTGAACTACCAAAAAGATGCTAACTGAAAACTTACGTCAGATTCCTTATAAGTTCAAATAAAGGTATAGAATTAATTAAAATCCATCATTATTTTATGTGGACATCATTTGCTGGTCGGATGAACTATTAAAGAGAAAATAACTCGCCCTTTCAAGCTTACACCGAGCGTTGTCAAATAAAGAAGAAGTTCTAATAGCAGGGAACAGCTCACATGTCAATTAAGGACAGAGAGGTAATTGGAACTTGATGAAAACGGACTATATATTGCGGTGTTTAATTGTTTTGTGTTCAATACTAATGTCACCAAACCGGCGTTCCCGTTGTTTTTCGAAATTGGCCTTGTTTTCTACAATTTTTCTCAGTATTTCAACCCTTAAAATTTATATCAACGATCAGACTGAAATTTCTGTTTGCACTCTACCTATAAACATTGACTCTAAGGCTTTAGTTAAAGAACCGGCTATATGACGTGTCACAGCAGATGGCTTATTTGAAAGGTAGCTAATAAACGGAGGTGTAATCAATATAGATATTTCATCGAAAAGAAAAACGTCTTGTATATAATCTAGCAAGTTAAACCATGGCTGAACAGTACTGCACTCGAATGCTGGATTTTTTGTTACCAATTCTCTCATTGTTCGCCTCAGAAGAAGTTTCTTCTTTGCTTTCTGTGTTTTAAACTTTGTGTTTTCTCTCGTGGCGACTCTAGCAAATCTTTTAGTTATCTGTGCGTTAATGAAGGCCTCTACGCTACCAGCCAACGTCGTTGAATTGCAAAAAAAAAAGGAGAACTGGGGCGAGGCAAAGGGAAAGAGAGATGATACCTTTTTTCTCCTCTCCCTTTCTCCTTTTTTCCTTATTTCGCCCTAGGGTTAAACCACCACCACCACCGCCACCACATTTCTATTGCTTCCCCTCCACCACCACCACCACCACTACATTCCCGAGGGGAGAAATTACATGAAAGAGGGTTTTCGTCGGTGTCACGATTGTGGAGCAGTTACACACAAAAACGCGAAGACTTTGGAAACCAATTTCTATTCCCCTTCTAAAGAGGAGAACGAAGAAGAAGATTAATTAATTTCCATTCGTTACAAATCGCTTTGTATTTGACTCTTTTTGTCATTGTTTTTTAATAAAGTTTTTAAAACGGTATCTCTCTTGTGGTTTTATTGCTAGCAATTATTAGTCGCGTATTTTAAATGATCCTTGTTAAGTTATTTAAAATTGTTCATATAATAATACGTCAAGGTGCTCCCTTGGGTTTTTCCTGTAGAGCTAATTTGTGTTCAACTTTGGGCTTGCGAACTCGCATAATTAACTGACTAACGGCGTAAAACGCTGAGACTTTGATAGTTTTTCATGTCCTCGAGATAGAAAGGAGAAAACAGTTCTGCAATAGTCAGACAAAATTGACATAGAGAGTTTTTTGAGCTCCACATTGTGTATATGTGTGTTTGTTTTGTTTATGTATCCGAGTTTTAGAGCTAAATAAGAAGACATAAACTAAATAGAAATAAAGACTTTTTAACTGCACTTTCTATACGTGTTTTGTTTATATATCTGAGTTTTAGCGCTAAATAAGATATAGGAAGCCGTTTCTCGCGTTGCTAGGTGATCGCTTCTCTTATTCCTTTTAATAGACGGTCTAGAAACCGGGCTCAAGTTACTTACGGGGCAAGCCAAGCTAAGCCTATTGTGCCTATTGTAGTATTCGCTCATTAGTAAACCTATACCGAATTAGTATTCAGGAAGACAGTTATTAGTATAGAGGAAGGCATGTTTTCCCTCGGTTATAACAATGGCTGACGTCATAGACTCGACCCATATGCATATTAATAAAGGGAAGGCAGACGGAAGGCAGGGGAAGGCACCAACGGAGATAATTTTCAACATAGTAGACTACTCAGAAGATCTTCCCTCCTTGCTTTCTGTGTTTTACACTTTGTATTTTCTGTCGTGGCGACTCTTGAAAATCTTTTAGTTATTCGCGCCTTAATGAAAGCCTCAACGATACCAGCTACTGTGAAAAAGCAGCTTCTAAGTCTCGCTTTCTCTTATCTTGCAGTTGCATTGTGTTCGCAGTATATGGGCGCTATTATCAGCGCCTCGATATTGAAGATGGCATCAAGTGGAAACAACACAGCCTTCTTCTGTCCAACAGTTTTGGGTGTGAAAAGTTACTTTGTGTATCTTCTCGGCACTGCATCTTTTCTGAATGTTATTGTCATCGCATTTGATAGACTTCTCGCTGTTTCGCTCCATCTGCGATATCAGGAGCTTATCACACCCAAACGTGTTAATATAGCATTGGTGTCTTTGTGGTTAATAAGTTGTATCACCGCCTTCATATTCGTTTTCCTTCCGACAAGCAATGAAATAGTAGGCGCAGTTATTTAATGATAGGGTATGTTTTGACCACCGTAGCATATGTTCATATTTACAAAGTCGTCAAATATCATCAGAATCAGATATACAGCCAAACTCAGCTTCAAAATACCCAAACAAGGGAGGTACTCCGACAAAAGAAGTCCGCCTATAATGCTATATTTGTCTATCTTGTTTTTCTAGCTTGTTATCTTCCTCTTTTGCCTTCAACAATACTGTACATGACAAATACTTCTGAAATTTCGTTTATCGTCGCTGAATGCGCATAGCTATTCTTGATTTACTTGAATTCATCATCAAATACTCTTGTTTATTACTGGCGGTACCGAGAAATTCGCCGAATTGTAAAAAGTAGACTGAAGAAATTATTTCACATGAACGAGAACGTGACATGAGAAACGATTTAAAGCTTCGGATAGTTTGAACTGAAAGTCTTTCAAGTGTCTTTTGCGAGGTCTGCAAAACGAAATGTGGTAAGGAAACCAATGGACTTATTTTGGTGCAAAGAAAATGGGAAATGTAAAACGAAACAGACTATTCTATTAGAAAGTGGAACTGGTGTTGATAAATCGTGAAACGAGACCTGGCTAATAAACTTCTCAACGTTCTCAACAGTTCCACACCGTTATAAATGTCAAGTCCGTCTTCTGTTACAGTTACTCACTCATAATCCCTTGCCACTTTCAGGAACAATTATACATGATATACGTTTTAATGATATGTTTTTATCCTTTACAAAAAAGCAAGGCAAGACTCTTACTTTTCCAAATTTTAATCTTTATAAAAACACAACCTAGCCTCAACCATCCAACCACATAGCAACTGATGAGAATCGTAAGATTCTAAACCGCGGTCTTGCTAGTAAACTTATATTTAACTGCATAGACTATGTAGTAGCACTTCACTATTGATGTGAAGCTTTACGGCACTAAGGTGAGTTTAAACGAGCTATGGCATGATTTTTTGGTATTACTTTCATCATCATCATTGGTCGACAGAAGAGCAGTCGACTATGACTCGTCTCAAACTGGCTCGGTCTTAGGCAGTGCGCACCATGTCATCCTCTGAGAAAAGCTTATTGGTGTTCGATCCATTCCTGGACTCAGCTGGAAAAGGACTTATGCGGTTGGTCTCCCTGGGGTATTCTCCCGTGGGAGGGCTAATACAACGCGTAGTTGTTAGCGGGTTCATCCTGTGGCCAAATAGCCTGCGTGGCAGGCGTTCATAAGGGAAGGGGAAGGGAATAAGGGCGCGAGACCAAGCGCGAGGGGGGAGGGAGGAGACCACGCGCGTCCAAATTCCCCCGTCTCCTTCCCCTTTTAACGCCTGCCACCCAGGCTAGTGGCCAAAGAACTTGAGCTGACGAAAGATGGCCGTCGATAGCAAATGGCTAGTGCCAGTGAGATAGTAGATTCTTTCATTTGAGACTTAATCAAGACGTTTGGTTGAACATGATTCTATAACATGAGGTGGCAAAAGCGTTTAGTTTGTCACCCATTTGGTGATTATCTACGTTTCGCAGCGATGCAGTAGAACGGGAAGACAATAATATTCTAAAGAAGCGCAGTTTCAGATCCGAAGGTATTGTCTGCAAATAGCAGATCTTGTCAAGGCTCCGGAAAGCAGACCACGCACGCGAGAGCCTTTCAACGCTTGAAGGTATTACTTTAAAACCCTGAAAACCCATTGGAATCACAAGAAAACCCTGAGATAATGGTTCAGTCTGACAGACCGACATAGCCTTAAGCAACAACTTTTAATTGTTTCCCTTTGATTGCAGCAGTTGCAAATTCCACCGAGTACAGATTAGGACTCAAAAAGAACGCGAAAATGCAAGGCAAGTGTCAAAATATGTTTCATAATGTCAGCTGTAATGTTTGAAAAGAAAACCTGCGAAGGCGTAATGACAAAAGACAGATTTCTAGATTTCTGTCAACTTAGGTGACCACTCGTTCGCACCGATCATATTTGGTGCACTGATCACCTGATCAATACGGGTTATTAGGCTTAATATTTTAGTATTCCTTAATGAGCCTCGTTCCCAGTCGTCCTGGGCGATTTCGGCTATGACGTCACTTCGGGAAAATGCGCCAAGAAGGGATCGCGCTCGATTCCAAGCTTCTTCTGCTCACTCGAATAGCGCGAACTGACCTGAGTACGAGGCTGTTCCTTAACGTCATACATCTCAGTAAAATCAGAAAAGGCAGGGGAACATGACAGGACATGCACAACATCCGCAACATGTCCCTGCATGTCCTCGCATAACACGTCCCCTTGTCTGCATTGAATGGAACACGCACCGATCCTTCAGACAGTCGACCACTGAAGAAATAAACTACCTTCATGTTGCTGCATGAGAGCGAGGAACGAAATTCACCAATCACTAATAACCACAGATATCCAGGACGTAGCAAGTGTGGGGCAGTCAGAAGGACTTCAGTGGACAGCAAAAAAAGGAAAGCCAAGATGTCATATCATATATTTTTTTTCATACAACATTCAGTTTCCTTGATAGGAATTTTCGTCCGGCAACAGCTTTGATGGCGCCGCTATTAATCGTGTAAAGCAAAATCGACCGTAACACCTGATGAAGGCGCAGTTTATTTGGAGAGAAGTTGTCGCGAGAAAGAGGGTCACCCTCCCGGCTGAGTCAGCTTTAAGGAGCGTTTGCGTTTATATCTAAAAAAAAAAGTACCCATTTGTCCGAGCCTTGACCGAGTTGACCCGTCTGGGTGAGCCCTTGTGTCATCAATAACAAGTGACTCTCCTGGGAGGATCACCCTTCTCCCGCATCCGATTCAACTTTTTGTTTCTCGTGTAAACGGTTCGCTACGTTTTGTAAGGAAATTTACGAAACGTTGGCTTGTCCACCGTTGCTCTGGTAGGCGAGTGACCCGTCCCGTTACTCGGGACAAGTTTTCTCCATATAAACAGGGCCGTAGCAATAAAACTCAAAGATCAAACTACGATGAATAACATATCTTTCATTGAATTTTTTTTTTTTACGCAGTATACAATGACTTGGTGTCTATTGTCGGCCCCCTGAAAGAGCGAAAATTCAAAGGTGTTCTAGTGGACACGTACGGCGCCGAAGAAATGAAGGAATTCTCTAGCGAAGAACTACGAGTAAACAAAACCATCGATCATAACACTATGGAGTTGTATTTGGAGAGGACGATTGTCAGAAAAGACCTTTCAGAACTGCTTCGAGGACTGAAATCTTCGAAATAGCAAAAGCGAATACTAAGCCAATGGAGGTAAGTTTTTTCGGAAATATTTGAAACTCGCTATGTTTTGGTTGATGACCCCGTTAATGAGTCAAACTCGGTGGGTAACTTCATGGTCATTTTGATTTCTTCGAGGATTAGACTTCACAAAATGCTAAGGTCAACACTCACATGGATTTTTCACCCTAAAAGACAATTGACAATTGCGTTCACACATCTGTCACAAGAGCAAACTTCACTCACATAGAATATCACATTAGACACTAACTTTGCACTGATACTACTGGGTTCACACGTCAGTTACCAACAACAGTCGTTTTAAGGACTTCACTCACATGGACGATCACATTAGATAAATTACTGATACTTCTGGGTTCACTCATTCATCACCAATTACAGTCTTTTAAAGGACTATACACCCATGGACGGTCACACTAGACAAATTACTGAATACTACTGGCTTCACACGTCAATCACCATCAACATTACTGTGTTTACAAATTAGTCACCAACACGAACCTTTTAACCCAACTACACTGACATACTCGAAGATCACAGTAAGACAAACTACTAATGATACTTAATTTATCCATCGACAAAATCACTTTTAGCGAATGATTTCACTAGACAAACTACATTCTCATCCCCAGAGCCATTCAGCTTAATTTTTTTCAAACGAGACCACGTGATCAAAAGAAACGAAGGGGTCTGGGGAGGAGAATAGAGGTAATAAATCGGTGTTCTCCTACACGAATATAAAAAATCCGCTTAAAATATCTTCATGTAACATGTAACTATGTGTCACTCAACATAACTATGCATCACTACCCATCACCACCTATCACTGTCCATCACTACACATCACTACATATCACTACACATCACTACAGATCACTACACATCACTACATATTACTACAGATTACTACTCATCACTACCCATCACTACACATCACTACCCATCATTACACATCACTATCCATCACTATCCATCACTACACATCACCACCCATCACTATCTATCACTATCCATCATTATCCATCACTACCCATCACTAAACATCACTACCCATCACTATCCATCACTACCCATCTCTACCCATCTCTACACATCACTATCCATCACTACACATAACCATCCATCACTACCCACCACTATCCATCATTATCCATCACTACCCATCACTACGCATCACTACCCATCACTACACATCACTACCCATCTCTACCCATCACTACACATCACTATCCATCACTATCCATCACTACACATAACCACCCATCACTATCCATCACTATCTATCACTATCCATCACTACCCATCACTACACATCACTACCCATCACTATCCATCACTACACATCACCACCCATCACTATCCATCACTATCCATCATTACACAACTATCCATCACTTATATCCATAACTACCCATCACTACACATCACTTACCAATCGCTACCCATCACTACACATCACTATACATCATTAACCATCACTATCCATCACTACACATCACTATCCATCATTACCCATCACTATCCATCACTACCTATCACTATCCATCACTACACATCACTGTCCATCACTACACATCACTATCCATCACTACGCATCACTGTCCATCAGTACACATCACTGTCCATCAATACACATCACTATCCATCACTTCACATCACTGTCCATTACTACACATCACTGTCCATCACTACACATCACTGTCCATCAGTATACATCATTATCCATCACTATCCATCACTACACATAACCACCCATCACTATCCATCACTATCCATTACTACCCATCACTACACATCACCACCCATCACTATGCATCACTATCGATCATTACACATCACTATCCATCACTACAAATCACCACCCATCACTATGCATCACTATCGATCATTACACATCACTATCCATCACTATCCATAACTACCCATCACTACACATCACTACCCATCACTATCCATCACTACCCATCACTACCCATCACTACCCATCACTGTCCATCACTACACATCACTCTCCATCACTACCCATCACTATCCATCACTACCCATCACTATCCATCACTACACATCACCACCCATCACTATGCATCACTATCCGTCATTACACATCATTATCCATCACTATCCATAACTACCCATCACTACACATCACTACCCATCACTACCCATCACTACACATCACTACCCATCACTATCCATCACTACACATCACTGTCCATCACTACCCATCACTATCCATCACTACACATCACTACCCATCACTATCCATCACTACACATCACCACCCATCACTATCCATCATTACACATCACTATCCATCACTATCCATAACTACCCATCACTACACATCACCACCCATCACTATCCATCATTACACATCACTATCCATTACTATCCATAACTACCCATCACTACACATCACTACCCATCACTATCCATCACTACACATCACTGTCCATCACTATCCATAACTACCCATCACTACACATCACTACCCATCACTATCCATCACTACACATCACTACCCATCTCTACCCATCACTACACATCACTATCCATCACTATCCATCACTACACATAACCACCCATCACTATCCATCACTATCTATCACTATCCATCACTACCCATCACTACACCTCACTACCCATCACTGTCCATCACTACACATCACTGTCCATCACTACCCAGCACTATCCATCACTACCCATCACTATCCATCACTACACATCACCACCCATCACTATGCATCACTATCCGTCATTACACATCACTATCCATCACTATCCTATAACTACCTATCACTACACATCACTACCCATCACTATCCATCACTACCTATCACTACACATCACTACCCATCACTATCCATCACCACACATCACTGTCCATCACTACCCATTACTATCCATCACTACACATCACTACACATCACTATCCATCACTACACATTACTGTCCATCACTACACATCACTATCCATCACTATCCATCACTACACATCCACTCCCATCACTATCCATCATTACACATCACTATCCATCACTATCCATAACTACCCATCACTATCCATAACTACCCATCACTATCCATCACTACACATCACTACCCATCACTATCCATCACTACACATCACTGTCCATCACTACCCATTACTATCCATCACTACACATCACTACACATCACTATCCATCACTACACATTACTGTCCATCACTACCCATCACTATCCATCACTACACATCCACTCCCATCACTATCCATCATTACACATCACTATCCATCACTATCCATAACTACCCATCACTACACATCACTACCCATCACTATCCATCACTACACATCACTACCCATCACTATCCATCACTACACATCACTGTCCATCACTACCCATTACTATCCATCACTACACATCACTATCCATCACTACACATTACTGTCCATCACTACACATCACTATCCATCACTACACATCACTACCCATCACTATCCATCACTACACATCCCCTCCCATCACTATCCATCATTACACATCACTATCCATCACTATCCATAACTACCCATCACTACACATCACTACCCATCACTATCCATCACTACACATCACTGTCCATCACTACCCATCACCATCCATCACTACACATCACCACCCATAATTACACATCACTACCCATCACTACCCATCACTATCCATCACTACACATCACTGTCCATCACTACACATCACTATCCATCACTACACATCACTATCCATCACTACACATCACTACCAATCACTATCCATCACTACCCATCACTACACATCACTGTCCGTCACTACAAATCACTATCCATCACTTCACATCACTGTCCATCACTACACATCACTGTCCATCACTATACATCACTATCCATCACTACACAGCACTGTCCATTACTACACATCACTGTCCATCACTACACATCACTATCTATCACTACACATCACTATCCATCACTACACATCACTGTCCATCGCTACACATCACTGTCCATCACTACCCATCACTATCCATCACTACCCTTCACTACACATCACTGTCCATCACTACACATCACTATCCATCACTTCACATCACTGTCCATTACTACACACCACTGTCCATCACTACCCATCACTATCCATCACTACCCTTCACTACACATCACTGTCCATCACTATCCATCACTTCACATCACTGTCCATTACTACACATCACTATCCATTACTACACATCACTATCCATCACTACACGTCACTGTCCATCACTACACATCACTATACATCACTGTCCATTACTACAAGTCATTATCCATCACTACACATCACTGTCCATCACTACACATCACTGTCCATCACTACACATCACTATCCATCACTATCCATCACTACACATCACTATCCATCACTATCCATCACTACACATCACTGTCCATCACTACCCATCACTATCTATCACTACACATCACTATCTATCACTACACATTACGGCACATCACTACACATCAATATCCACCACTACACATCACTATCCATCACTACACATCACTATCCATCACTACACATCACTGTCCATCACTACACATCACTATCCATCACTATTCATCACTACACATCACTGTCCATCACTACCCATCACTATCCATCACTACACATCACTATCCATCACTACACATCACTATCCATCACTACACATCACTGTCCATCACTACACATCACTGTCCATCACTACCCATCACTATCCGTCACTACACATCACTGCCATCACTACCCATCACTACACATCACTGTCCATCACTACACGTCACTGTCCATCACTACACATCACTATCCATCACTATACATCATTATCCATCACTATCCATCACTACACATCACTGCACATCACTACACATCACTACACATCACTGTCCATCACTACCCATCATTATCCATCACTACACATCACTGTCCATCACTACCCATCACTGTCCATCACTACCCATCACTATCCATCACTACACATCACTGTCCATCACTACCCATCACTATCCATCACTACACATCACTGTCCATCACTACACGTCACTGTCCATCACTACACATCACTATACATCACTGTCCATTACTACAAGTCATTATCCATCACTACACATCACTATCCATCACTACACATCACTGTCCACCACTACACATCACTATCCATCACTACACATCATTATCCATCATTACACATCACTGGCCATCCCAACCATCACTACACATCACTATCCATCACTAACCATCACTACCCGTCACTACACGTTACTACACATCAATACGCATTACTACCCATCACTATCCATCACTACACATCACTGTCCATCACTACCCATCACTATCCCTCACTAGACATCACTGTCTATCATTGCACATTACTATCCATCACTATACATCACTACCCATCACTACACATCACTAGCTGTCCATAACTATCCATCACTATCCATCATTACACATCACTAAACATCACTGTTCATCACTACCACATCACTATTCTTTTCATAGCTTGAGAAAGGCTAAAATTGGTAGATCACCGTTCCTTTGATGTAATATATCAAACATGTGATGCAGTGTTTTATCACCAGATGAAACACCGAGAAGAGAGTTGAAAATACGACGCGCAGCGGTACTTCGAGGTGTTTTATCTGGTGATGAAACACTGTGTCGAATGTTTGATATTTCTTCTCAAACAAAATTGTTTTTGAAGGAGAAATTAAGGATGCAAAAATGAGCAGTTTTTCATCTGATATCCAAACACTCATTAAACATTAATTTCCTTTGAATATGAATTATTAATGATTTGAGAAGTACATTGAAAACTAGTTTTTTGTTTAAATAGATCACTAGAGCAGCGAGTTAAGAACATGCTTTAATGCCGCACAAACTCTTATGAGGAGTAAACTAATCAACCGAGAACCTACCCAAACCTGTTATAGTTTTTCTTCGTCTTGTCAGTTTCTGAAGTACAAGTTGAAGGCGCTGCTATAAAGGAAAGCCATGTGAATGCAAACGATTAACGGCTTTGATTGCTCAAAGGCATTTACGCTTTCTTTGATTGGTTATCCTTCCACCTGTGATAAAAAGCTGTACGCCATTCTTATTGACTGTATAAGCTCTTCTCATGCCTAATTTCATGTTATGGAAGACGTTAGGTACGACGAAATTTCTTTCTCTTTCTGCACTTGAGTGCGGTCCCCAAGAAATCAACTCTAGGGAAATTAACCTACAGTAGACATTTTCAGCGAGTTGTAATAATAGCGACAAAGTCTGAAAAAGTGCTAATTCATCTAATTAAAAGTGATCTTTTCGTTGCCATCGCCATCTTCACGGTGTAGTCGTGCAAGGACGGTAAAGAAATGTTTATAAATGAGTGACGTACCTGCAAAGTTGATGTCTTGCGTAATAAAATTAAACCCGTATTGCTTCCTCGTTGCTGTCGCCGTCGTCGTTGCTGGAAGCTTTAGCAACGACGACGGCGACGGCAACCAGGACGTCAAAAAAGCAATAGGTTTATTACGCAAAACAACAACTTTGCACGTGCATAACGCTTTTTGTACATTTCTTTGCCGTCCTTGCACGACTACGACGTGAAAATGCCTAATTACAAGTTTTATGGAGGACGTAGACAAGCGACGACGAATCTCTTTTCCTCCTCTAAACTTGAGTGCGGTCCTCAAGAAATCAACTCCAGGGAAATTCGCCTACACTTGCCATTTTCAGCAAATTAGAATAAACGCGACAAAGATTGAAAAAACGGGAATTCATTTTAAAACTGACGTTTTCGCTGCCGTTGCCGTCGTCGATGCTAAAGCTCCCTGTGCGGCGCGAACCGAACCGCGGTTTTGGCATACCCCTCATAACCCAATATCACAATGAAAAATAATCAATAAAACTTCTTATTTCAAAGTATAAGGCACATAAGTACATGATTTTTGTTGTTGCTAATTCTTTTTCACGTATAGGACTAAATCCTTCAACCATGGGGAAAGTCAATACGGTATCATCAGTCAAGTTATGTAATGCAGTTACAGCGTGTTGAAACTGCCAGAGAACTTAGTCCTGTAATATTATTACAGCTTAAAACTACAGTGGTCGTTTTTTAAGCAAAAAGAGCATGTTTATTTGGAAGCACTTTTTAACATTTTCTTCTTTTACTAAACACTTTTGTCTTTATTGTTTAGTGACTAGTTACAGAAACATTGCTTAATATTGAAGCAAAAATATAAAGGGCACTTTAAAGGAAAAGTGGCATGGTCACTCTGGATAACAATCTGAAAATGGCTTATTCTTTCTTGAAAAAAAGGGGGGATTATTGCGAGTAAAAACTTGCAAGAGGTGACAGCCCGCACATTTTCACCGGCGTGAAACCTTTGAAAACCTTTTACATATTGCGCCATTGCCGGAGACCTCTTTCAGGGACCTTACAGTTTAAAATTTCATCCATGATATAGCTTATATATAGCGGACCAAGATACAGCTCGGTACAGTTTATGTTCAGCAAGGGAAAATTGTGTAAGTTGAGCAGAACGTTTAAAATGTACAATAGACAATTTGTTCAGTTCGCGCGTTTTGATTTGGTAAGCGTTTATATATCCACCCTGGTTTGTTTGGAGGTTCGAAAATGGTGCGGTTTGATTGGTTCTTTGCAAAAACCCAATCAGGTTGCTTTAGGTTCGATCCGTGTTTTCTGAAAGCTAGGTTATGTTTTTTTATAAAGGTTTACCCCCCCTTTTTTGATCCTCCAAACGAACCAGGGTGGATATATAAACGCTTACCAAATCAAGCAATACGGAATGGTTCAGAGTTCACCTCAACCATCCCACCACATAGCAACTGATGAGAAACGTAAGATTCGAAACCGCCGGTCTTGCTTGTAAACTTATATTAACTGCAAACATTATGTAGTGGCACAAAGAAGCCAGTCAATTAATTCGTAAAAAACCAACATGCTAATGGCATTGAAAAATATCGAGCTTTAAAATACTCTCCTGTGATATTAAAGCTACAAGAGACATTTACAAAGCGATTGAGTTTTAAAACGACATTCAAAGGACAAAGCATCATAATGTATTTAAATCATGCTTCTACTAAAGCCGTGATAAATACACAAAACCAGTGTTAGATCTGGATATATTTAAAGGCTACGTGCTGTGTACAGCTAAACATTGTTCTCTGAGATCGCGTAAACCTAAACTTTACGGAGATATTAAAAGCAGATACCCTAAGATAACAGCAGCTATGGAATAATTTTTATATTTTTGAGCAGACAAATCTCATAAACGGGCCACAAATTCAACAGGAATACGCGCGAACTGAACAAATTGTCTATTGTACATTTTAAACGTTCTGCTCAATTTACACAGTTTTCCCTTGCTGAACATAAACTGTACCGAGCTGTATCTTCGTCCGCTATATATAAGCTATATCTTGGTTCAATTTTAAACTGTAAGATCTAAGAAAGAGTTCTCCTCAATGGAGAAATATGTGATGTGTAGTGATGGATAGTGATGGGTAGTGATGGACAGTGATGGGTAGTGATGGATAGTGATGGATAGTGATGTGTAGTGATGGACAGTGATGTGTAGTGATGGATAGTGATGGATAGTGATGTGTAGTGATGGATAGTGATGGACAGTGATGTGTAGTAATGGACAGTGATGTGAAGTGATGGATAGTGATGGAGAGTGATGGAGAGTAATGTGTAGTGGTGTGTAGTTATGGACAGTGATGTGTAGTG
The DNA here is from genome assembly GCF_958299795.1 of Porites lutea. NCBI lineage: Eukaryota > Metazoa > Cnidaria > Anthozoa > Scleractinia > Poritidae > Porites > Porites lutea. The sequence goes on along the minus strand of NC_133203.1, from coordinate 6,636,576 downwards.
ATGGATAATGACTTGTAGTAATGGACAGTGATTTATAGTGATAGATAGTGATGTGTAGTTATGGACAGTAATGTATAGTGATGGATAGTGATGTGTAGTGATGGACAGTGATGTGTAGTGATGGATAGTGATGGGTAGTGATGGACAGTGATGTGTAATGATGGATAGTGATGGATAGTGATGGACAGTGATGTGTAGTGATGGATAGTGATGTGAAGTGATGGACAGTGATGTGTAGTGATGGACAGTGATGTGTAGTGATGAACAGTGATGGACAGTGATGTGTAGTGATGGACAGTGATGGATAGTGATGGACAGTGATGGATAGTGATGGACAGTGATGTGTAATGATGGACAGTGATGTGAAGTGATGGACAGTGATGTGTAGTGATGGACAGTGATGTGTAGTGATGGACAGTGATGGACAGTGATGTGTAGTGATGGACAGTGATGTGTAATGATGGACAGTGATGTGTAGTGATGGATAGTGATGTGTAGTGATGGATAGTGATGTGTAGTGATGGACAGTGATGTGTAGTGATGTGTAGTGATGGGTAGTGATGTGTAGTGATGGGTAGTGATGGATAGTGATGTGTAGGAATGGGTAGTGGTGTGTAGTGATGGACAGTCATGTGTAGTGATGGACATTGATGTATAGTGACGGACAGTGATGGTAGTGATGTGTAGTGATGGATATTGATGTGCAGTGCTGGGTAGTGATGGATAGTGATGGATAGTGATGTGTAACGATGGGTAATGATGGATAGTGATGTGTAGTGATGGGTAGTGATGTGTAGGTGATGGATAGTGATGTGTAGTGATGGGTAGTGATGTGTAGTGATGGATAGTGATGTGTAGTGCTGGGTAGTGATGGATAGTGATGGATAGTGATGTGTAACGATGGGTAGTGATGTGTAGTGATGGGTAGTGATGATAAGTAATCTGTAGTAATATGTGGTGATGTGTAGTGATATGTAGTGATATGTAGTGATGTGTAGTGATGGACAGTGATAGGTGGTGATGGGTAGTGATGCATAGTTATGTTGAATGACACATAGTTACATGTTACATGAAGATATTTAAGGTAGATTTTTTGTATTCGTGTAGGAGAACACGGATTTATTACCAGAATAGACAAGCTGCATTTTCGTCCCAAAAGCCACTCAGCTTAATTTGTAGCGATCGAGATCGTGTGACCAAAAGAAACGGCGGGGTCTGGAAACAATAATGGACAAACTACTGATGTGATTGACTTCAATAAATGTATTATTTCGTTTTTCTTATTTTTCGTAGGAGCCATCAGAGAGTGCAGCCGTGGAGCGCTCATCCGGCTTATTTGACGCCAACTCTCCTATGTTCCAGAACTCAATTTACACCTGCATTGGCTTGCTGCTGTTTTTGTGGACTTTTGGCATTACCTGGGACTACGACTACATGAGACATTGGAAGAAAAAGGCAGAGATGGGTAAGACGAAAGGTTTAGGTCATGTTCACATTTACTCCCCTGGACGGTGCCCAAGTAGGGTACTCAATGGGCACTTATGTGAACAAACCCTTTTTCAAGTACCCGCGCCAGAATACCACCATAAGCTATTTCTTTCACAACCTCTAAAGTCTGCTTCCTCCTTAGACGCTTCGTTTTTCGCACAGAGGCGAGCGCGAAACGCGTGTGACACGCGAGTGACTGGTGACGAAGGGCAAGGCCCGTTTTCTTCTTCACGCCTTCCTTTGCGCGCACGAGGAGGCCTTAAAGTCATAATGGCCCTTATGTGTGTTTACGTCAGCCGAGCAAATTTCACCACCATGGCTAGTTTGTGAACAAAATTCTTTGCATTTGCAATCTTTGTACATGAGTATACTTTTCAAAACAACTGTCTTTGGAATTCATATATGTGACATTTGTAGAAAGCCTAAATTTAATAACTGACCCTAAATGCAACAAAATCTTACATATAATAACATTTCACCCTAAATGTAATAAAGCATTAAATGTAATAACGTTTGGAATTACATTTGAACTTTTAAGAGTGACCTCATTCGGCCTTAAATGGTATGACCGTTGACGTCATGCTAACGTCATCAATGACGTAAGTAACGCGTCATGAACCATCTAAGTAGCTAGGCAAATGGCCACGTGATCTTTCGCGCGAGCTGTCACAAAAATCCGTCCACCATCGCCACCGTCAACCTCAAGACCAACTGATTACAACACCCACGTGACCAATGAAAACATCAATCACATGTCTTCTTATTTGTGGTGAATTTACCTTCTTTTTCCCCTTACTTACAACTTTCTTTGCCACAAGGGCCTATTAGTCACTCCAGAATAGTTTTTTTTGAACTCCTAAAAGTGACATTAGACAGATTAAGGAATGAAAATTCGACGGCATTGACGAAGGTGCACGCAGATCTGAAAAGAGCTTGACCAATGGCAGGATTTTTAGCCTGTTCCAGGCGTTCAGATAGAAGAGCGCAGGAGAACAATTCACGAAGAAAAAAAAAACGAGGGCAGACTAGAGGGGGAAAGGGTTCTCTCGCTCACACCCCCCCTGCTCTCTACCCCGCCGTTTTCCCGGTGTACAATTTTAACTCGCTCCCCACTAACCGCCGCGCTCTACCATCTGAACGCCTGGAACCGGCCACAAGATTTTCGAAACGAGGCTTGGCGGTAAAATTTGCTAGTTTGACTTAAACATGCATAGTTTAAAAACGAGAAGGAAGCTGGGTCGAGTTAACTTTAGCAAAGACTTCTAGGACTGTTACCGGAGTGGCCAGTAGCTACGATTCCAGAAGTGTTAGCGAAAGTAAACTCGACTTTGTTTTCTTTTAGCCAGTTCCAGACGTTCAAAACGCTTTTCCTTCTCGTTTATAAAGAGGCGAATTCTGTGTAGTACTCCTACCTCCCCGCCTCCCAACTAAAAGGCTTTTTTCTCCATTTATGCCATCAGAACACTATAGCTTGGGTTTGTTCTCATTGCAGAAGTTCTCTGCAGATGAACTCGAACTTGTCGGTTGGCCTGGGTACGAAATGGCCAAAACGGAATCTGGACATGATGGACTCGCTGATGCAAGAAGTTCAGGCGTTTTACGACAACTGAACGAAGCGACTCGACGATATCACAGCTAAACATGAAGAGGAACAAAGACTACAAGCTAAAAAAGAAAAACTAGAAACTTTACATTATGACTGGATGTATTGCTGGTGTTGTGTACTCCGTGAGTCACACTATATTCCATATGCACTGTAAGTAATACCAAAAACAAGGAAGCGGGAAAATTTCCTTTGCTGGCTGATTCAAGAATATATTATCGCTTAAGAGTCGGAAGGAAGTCCCTGTTCGTACCAGGGCGGATAAAGGTTGGGCGGTGAAACGAGCGCGTCCGAGCAAAAAGGTGTGATGCAGTGGACTGGGACTCTGCTTAGAAATGTCGCTTGTTTTCGACTTCGGTCAGGGCTTGCGATGTGGTTTGTACATTAGACACTGCCGCTGTCACTGAATTATGGCGGCTTGATTTGTTTTCTTGCACTTCTTCCTCTTTCCTTTGTGCTGGTACGCTGTCTCTGAGAGGCAAACGTTGCTATTTTTTGCGGGAGGGTTAGTTGGAGTACTACATCTCTTTCAAAGGGTTTCTTTTACTACTTCCACGGACTCTACCACTGAATTATATTTTCGTGCTGCTACTCGCCAATATCGATGTTATTCCAAAACAAAAACAACTAAGTACTGTTTAAAACACGAAGGAAAATCTCATCTATGTCATCCATGGCAAAACTAAAAGACAGCAGATCGTGTTTCATAACTAGATGACGTGTATAAATGCGTGCAGCTCGTGCAAGGTGAAATTATGCTAATTTCAATCACCATCATCCTTCTTTTTAATTTTGAAAAAAACATCTCATACGTCTTTCTGTTTCTTCGAAACTTAAAGATTAGTTTCCCCTCAGTTTTTACTGTTTACCTTGTTTTGCTTTAGAGGGAAAAACGGAGAAAAAACCTCACAAATAACCTCAATAAATTTTGTTTACATGCGGTTGTCGGATTTGCAACACATTGAGCGAATCGTCATGGCGCGTTGCACCCTAGAAACAAAGTTTGAAGAAGTACAACGCCACTATATCAATATATATCAATCTAATTTTTTGTTATGTTATACAAAATTTATCCCCCTTCAACATATGTAAAAATTGAGGTTAAGAAGTGTTAAGCTTTTCCAAACGAAACGGCGAAAGACGATTAGGTGATATTTAGTGGAAGGAGGAGGTATTCAACACTTTCAAATTAAACTCAAATTTTGGCATTATACGACCAACAAGTTTGACTTATAGACGTACAAACACAAACGTATGAAACTGTTTATTGATATTGTTATGAAACGAATTTATCTATTTAACATTGTAGCCTGAAATTACAGAAAGAAAATAGGATTTCCGGTTTGCAAAAAGGAAAATTTCGCCGGCCTTCAAGCGCACCGGAAGCGCGGAAAGAGCGCTCGTGCCAGTCCTACTCCGCATCACACATTAAATGAAGAGCGGAGCGCTCGTTTCACCGCCCAACCTTTATCCGCCCTGGTTCGTACGTTCATCGGTCGCTGATGATAATGACCGATTATGGATGGAAGTGATCATTGTTACTTTTTTGGATGAAGTAGCGACTGTAGATGTGGCAGGTACAGAACACAGGTCACAGGTCACAAGTGCAGGACGCTGCTCAATTGATTAATAACAGAGGTAGGAAGTTTTCCCTTAAGCTATAGCCTGCGTGGCAGGCGCAAAGAGGGGAGGGGGAGGGAGAAAAGACTCTCCCCAACCCCCCTCCCTTTTTCCCTTTCTCCCTATCCCCTACCCCTTTCGACGCCTGCTACGCAGGCTATTAAGCTAAAACTCTATTTCAGGTTGTGATTAGGGTTAGGAGACACTTTAAGTGTTGTTTATTTACCGTAGCATGGTGACTTGTACTCGAACCTGCACTTGTGATCTGTGATCTGCGTTTTGTACTTGCCGCTGTAGATGTCCTCACAGCAAGTAACCATAACGTTAAAACTTCACGAAACTCGAACCGTGCATTTTGCACGACCATTAATATAAATCATAGTTTCGTTTTGAGAGAATAAACAAACTCGACCGCTTTTATTCGTGTTGGCAACTTTTTTCTTTTTTTTTTACCCCCTGAAATACCACGTGATATTGCCGTTATCTCATCAATCCTAAAGGGCGTGCAACGATGACGGGTATGGTGATGAAATCGTGAACAAAGTCTGTTTCTGTGAAATAAAACCGCTTCTAGCTAACCGCCTTTAGCTAACAGCCTATAATCGCTATGGTAGTTAGAAAAATGAATTAGTGTGCCTGTTTTCAGTTTGACGATTCCATTGCCTACGGATATTTTTTACTACTTCAGTCTGTAAATACACACCTTATATTGCTCATTAATTAAATTAAAGTGCTTTCTAATATTTGTTTGTTTTATGAGGAAATAAGACTATAGTCAACCGAACGTCTCTTAATCTACTTCCTCTCCAGATCTAGTACTCTTACTTCCTTGTATTACAGCTCAACTTCCGGTGCCAAGCCGCAGTAATAGGGACCTCAAGATCCGACGACCGCAACGGCAACGAGAACGTCAAAAAGCAATCGGTTTAATAATCAAAACAACAATTCTGCTCGTGCATCACGCTTTTTTATACAATTCTTTGCCGTTGCTGCACGACTACGACGAGAAAATGCCTTAATTTTGGTCATGTAGCAGCTGCTCTAAAGAGAAGTCACCAATGGTGCCTAACTATGACCCTAAACAATACTGAAACAATTGAAAGAATGACATGTCATTGTGTTCTGCGACCAATCAGGAGAGACCTTACGAGCAGCTCCTATACAACTGCTAATTTCACGTTTTACAGAAGAAGTACACAAGCGACGACGAAATTTCCTCCTCTTTCTGAACTACGACATGATATGAGACGGAGGAAAGACGGAGGGTTCACCTACATTTGACAAAGTTAGTGACTTGGAGTAATCGCGATGAGGGTGAAAGAACGCGAATATTTTTAACGACGTTTTCGCTGCCGTCGCCGTCCTCAGATCTTAAGGTCGTTAATGGCGGAGAGAAGGGAAAAACCCTCAAATATTTTTCAGAAAGTGGCGATTAGGAAAACGAGATGCCAATACATATGAGAGAAAAGTACGTTCTGGAAACTGGGCTTTTTTTTCACATCTTCTCCACACAAAACCACAGCAGGGAGAACTCTCCTAATTCAACTTTTTGCTTTGTACTCTTTGTACACCTAGTTGTCAAACCTTTAGGGATGAACGTCACCATCTTTTTCTTAATGTTTATTCCAAAATCACGCCCCTGTGTCCTTCATACCAATCTAAATAACAATCGCACTCCGGCGATTACCATAATCGGAGTCCCATTCACAGTCCTCACATTCGGAGTCTTTAGGAAGTTTAAGCAGGGACGTTTTTGAGCGCCGCACGTCAACCGGAAGTGAGCCTTTTTCTCGTTTAATATGCTTTGGCGCTACCAAATTTGTATTGCTAAGTGTCTGAACTCTTAAAGAGACGATTTGTCCCAAATTTTGTTCAAAATCACGGCTCAAGAGTGCAAAAGGTCCACTTCCAGTTGACGTGCGTCGCTCAAAGACGTCGCTGCTTAAGGTTCTCCTGAAAATAATGACAGAAAATGGAAATTTACTTCCCATGAAGGTAATTTCCAACACCATTTTGTTTGTTTATTCGTTGCGCGGCGCCCTCATCAAAATTGTGCGCGGGTATCACACGCGATGGCGCAATTATTTCGATTGAACCAATCCCGTAACTGGAAAAATCAGAAGGTATCCAATTGCGTTGTCCTACCCTGATTATGGCAAACGTATCAGAAATTGGCACACGTAGACATACCCACGGCCTGACCAGTTAACCTAAGGCATGCGCACCGCCATATCACCCGGGTGTTGGTAGTCAAAGACAGCTGTCTTAGCCTGTTCACAAACCCTCTATTTTCTATTCAAAGTCCGTTGAGCGCGCGTAATAAAAAACAAAAACCGCGGGGGATTTACTAACCGCCAGCGCAAGGGGAGGGGTGGGGAAGGAAGTAAATAGACTCGTGCTCGGCGATGTTTTCGAAAAGAACGAAAAGAAAAATAAAACAACGTCTGCGACAAGCTACAGCTATCTCGACCCAGGGGCGACCTTATTAGGGCTCAACAGCATGGTATAGCCGTCTGACTTATGAGCTGACGACTCTAGCTCCTGGAATAGGTTGATACTAAAGTTTCAATTCAATGATAATGAGAGATAGCCTGCCTTTTTTACTTAAAGGCTCGCAATTGCAAGGGTAGTGATTACTTTCACATTTAGGATCGTGATTCAATTCCTGGGCATACGCGAACCATATTTTGCGCTCACATAAGCTCACATTCCTCATGTGCTAGTTTCATTACTCGGTAGAAATACTCGTCACTGTTAGAAATAACATTTACTATTTATCTTACTCCTAAATCGTGAGCAAATGAACAAATAATAGGCATGAATGTTTATTTTCCTGACTCCATTGAGCGCGTCTTACGAGTAATCGAGAAACGCGAAACGAGTACTGCGGAAGCTCGCGCGCGAGCCTCACGCGCCAATTGAGAGACTGGGTTCCACAAGAAACCAATATGGCGACGGATTATTGACAGCACAGAACGTGTGTAGTAAATTGGATCTAAAGTAACATAATCAGACTTCTGGAACTCGGATTTGAGCTTCAGCAGTTCTTTTACTTACTCTTCAACACTTGACTTTATGGCAGAAGTCGTGAAAAATCTGGCACGGATCTTGTGAGGTACGTTTAATTAGCTTAACTGAAGCTTAATCCTATATGACCGGTTACCGGTCAAGGTTTTCAAAATACTAAATGGCCGGCAGTTCTATATTCTCAGTAAATTTCACAAAATCGAAAGGTTCCAGCTAATCTAAACTATCATATGTCGATTTAGAAAAGTCAAGCGATCCTGAAATGCTTTACAGATCTCAAGTCTAGTGTTTGGTTTGCGCTGGGCTCAGCACAGGTGGCCCAAGCGTAATTTGAGAGTTTGTACGGGAAAAATAGAGTTTGAAACTTAGATGAAATAAATGACAGTGTAATAAGAGTCTCTTATTATTACACTGTCAGGCCAGATGATGTAAAAGTACTCAAATCGCGTTGAAACTTCGTAAAAACAAAGACAAAGACTCCAGGTAACAATATTTACACTTTATTAATAACTTTTATCGCTTTTACTTCATTTATTTCATCTAAGTTTCAAACTCTAGTTTTCCCATACAAACTCTCATATTACGCTTGGGTCACCTGTGGGCTCAGAGGAGGAAATCATGTTTTGCGACACACGAACATCCAAAGACTCGCGACCAACAAAAATATGATATAGAAATCCCACAAAACCGGCTGGTTTGATCAGGATCACGACATATAGCCACATTAATTAAATCGCTTTAAAGCTCATGAGCAAGTAACCTATTGATAATTAAAGGATTAAGCTTATAGTTTAAATCATCAAGTAAGTCCAGGAGATCTGGTACAAATTGAAGTGAAACCTGAAATTTGGCAGGTACAGAACACAGGTCACAAGTCACAAGTGCAGGTCATTGCTCTGTTGATAAATAACTGAGATAAACAGTGTCCCCTTGAGCTAAAACTCTATTTTGGGTTTTGATTCCTTGTGGGGAGAGTTTATAATGTTGTCAAACTTTGTATCAGTTGTGGAATGTGTGTGGATCGCACAGTGAGGAAGAAACACTACCTTGGTAGGTAGTTGCAGTGACATTGATTGTGACATTGACATTGACATTGACATTGATTGTGATGTTGAGTTTAGTTGCATTAAGGTTTCCAAGCAACATAACTTCCACTGGGTGCAGTGAAAGGCTGATATGTTTTTTTCCTCTGTGAAGAAATGGTTAAAATGTTAACTGTTGGTGAATCGTGACAAATTCTCCTCATGCAAATGCAGGGAACTACAACTCTACAACTAGACACTGATTGGCTGCGAGACACTGGTTGTCTGTTGGCCATAATATATTCTTCAAAATGTGATAAAATGAGTTAAAGTAGGGCTTTTACCATCAAAACCCTTCTTAGTTTCTTTGAATATATCTTTGAATCCTTGATAATTACTTCTCCACCAGCTTCAGACAGCATGTACTGACAGAATTTCATGGGCAAATGCTTTAAATATAATAATTTGCCCTGCCTAATTAATATTAATTTGGTGACTTGGAACAGGAGTCTAGGAGATGACTTTACGTTTAGGTGGTCTCTGTTCAACTCTTGGCCAAGGCATTTTTTCCTTTTTTCCATTTTGTTTTTGTTTTTAACCACATTTTTTTACCTGTTAGCTTGTTTCCCCTTATATTTCATACTGCTGCTCCTCTACGGCTTCATGAGGTGTTGCAATAAATATATTTCTAGTTAGGGCTAGGAGACACTTTAAGTGTTGTTTATTTACCGTAGCATGTTGACCTGTACTCAAACCTGCACTTGTGACCTGTGATCTGCGTTTTGTACCTGCCACTTAAAATTAGCAGACACCCTCTACACATCTGTTGTCATTAGCATACCAGAACTGTCCCTAGATTTAATACAGGTTTGTTTTGGAGAAAATATGGGAAGAAATGCCAAAAAAAATGTTAGCCATTCATTTGGTTATGGATACTTATAAGATACCAGTAGGTTTCACTGTACATGCACATACATCGATCACATGGGTATTTTGCAGAACAATGAAGGGCCATTTAATGCCAGATAACTCTGACGTTTAGTGATTAGGGCTGGGAAACTGAGTGAATCAGGTTCCATTGAAGGTCCTTATATACTGGGCAAACTAACCTGGTACTTGAGTCACTCAGTTTCATAACCCTGATCACTAAATTTCTGAGTTGTTTGTGGTTGGGCAGTCGTTTGGTATTTTGCAAAATATGCCTGCTGCACACACATGGTAAAAAACAAGAGCTCTTGCCTTGAGGGACTGCATTACCAAAATGTGTTATGGCGGGCTACATCTAGAATTGTAAGCTCTTCACATATGTCAGCTCACAAACTTAACCAATATTATCTTACTCTTTGGGCAAGTTGATATTGCCTCAGAGGCGGGAGAGGTACTGAACAAAATTTTATACAGGGGGAGCTCTGTCCCATAGTCTAATCCCTTACCCTTTTATATACCATTTTGGACAGAAAAAGTACCGCTGTCTTCCCTTTCACATACCTAGCTTAGAACACTACATCCCTTAATAAATGCACTGTCGCGTTCCCAGTGTCGTAGACACGTGGCGTTAGGCACTGGAGATCGCCAGGTTAACCACAGTGAGGCACTAGGTGGCTAGCAAGATTCAATGGCGTTATTAAAATCAGTCTCGACTGACTATTTACAGCACTTGAGGTGAAAACTAGAAAGAAACATGTCATTTTTATGTCAAAAGAAACAAAAACTACGATTATGCTCCTTGTACGAAAAAAGAAGGAAAAACAAACTAAAAAATTTAAATTTAATTTTAATTTCTACAGTTGTAATAACTCCCAAAGTTCTCTGATAGCTCCTTACTGTGTGATAGACTCCTTACAACTGAGTAAACGTGCTTTAGGAAAAGACTAATCTAATGTATGCCTTCTGACGTAAAGGAAATAAAAGTGAATAAAGCTTTGTATGCCTAGCCAAAAAACGGATACGCGATGATCATGTAATGAAATAAAACAATGCTACAATTAAAAACAGTCCTTGAGTGTAACTAATTATTATTAATGTCATTGTCCACGGATAACGTAACATGTATCATCTGTAAAATATGAATAAATTACTAAACCAGAAGTTTTCTTGTTTTTTTCACTGCCAGGGGTGTCTACGAGTTCTAACCTTTAAAAAGTTGCAACATGTTAACTAAATTTTTGTCAATGTGTTTTTCTCTAAGTGATGGACTGCACTGTGTCACATATTTTGGAATCTTGATAAAGAGGAACAGCATGGCAACCTGCAGGACGATGTAATACACTCAGAAAAATAATGAGATCAGCAAGAAAAGGCAGCTCTGATGACAAGGTAAACAACTCTTCTATTTTTTTTACAGTAATATGTGTGACATACCATATTTACTTGATTGAATGAATTTTGTGCAAAAATCATGAGCCATATTTTGTGAGTATTTAATTTTGCAATTTTTGGGGCAAGGTAGAATTGGAGTATTTTAGATGTTGCGATTTGTCTATTCTTAATATGTAAAGGTAACTTTGACCTCACAACAGTAACGACAGAATTAATATTTTTATCATAAACAACAGCAAACAAAGACAATTTTTGTTATATTTTATGGATATGTATATATCTGGTATTGAATTTCTCAATTCTAATCTTTGCGAGTATTAGATTTTGCGAATATGGAATTTCATGATTTTTACAAATCGCAAAAATCGCAACATTTAATAGTTTTGCAAAATCAGGTAATAAATACAACCCTCAAATAAACATCTCACCCAATCAGCTGCAAATGTTGCTATCAACCAAAAGGACAATAAACACTTAATGACTTGTTGTGAGAGAATCAGTTGATATTCTTTCCTGAGAATCTCACGCCTCGTAAACATTGAGATTTTCAAAACAAAATTAACGATTTCCCGAGGGACCAGTCTTGAACTGAGTTGTTATATAGCCTATGAAGAAAAACTTTTTAGTCTACAAATTTATGAAAATACATCTTGCTAGCAGTTATCATTCACGGGTAACCGTGCGCCGTTACCCTCTGATGTCATAGATTTTGCAATGTTGCCTTCTCAGAGATTTTGGTGGGAAACAGTTTCATTGCTAGATTTCATGTGACCTCGAAGTACCCAATAAGAGCATCTGCTGTTGGGAAAAAATTTCCAACTATAGAACAACAGTTATTGTAACCATAACAGTGCTTCCCATTTACTCCAGATAAGATTTTACCTCTTAAAACTTTCTCTTGATGATTTACAATCTGTATAATTTTTGCCAACTGTGTAATGGTTTTCTTATATAATTATAATATTAATGTACATAATAATTTGTATTTGTATTTTTTTAAATTACAATCAAGCAAGGTCAAACGTAGCCCCCAAGATTCCATTAATGAATTCATTATTCGAAAGTGGAATCTGTTTGTTAGCTGTAGATGTCAGATTCAGCTCTGAAATTTCTACCAGCTCAGTTTTCTTGAATTTGATATAATTGTCTGCAAAACAATTTTATCCATTCAAAAATTTTTCAACCTGACTGAATACAAAGAGATTATTGAAAAAAAATTCCCTGTCCATTATGCATGCAGGAATACAGATTTGAATTTGATACCTGATTTTGGTTTCATTTTTAAAATAATCCTTCATTAAAGAAATCTTTGGGGGTATATGCTTGACCTGGCTTGACTGTAAAAAAAATCAAGTCAATGAAACAGTCAGTTATTCATTCATTCCATTAAACAAAGAGTGATTCTATCAAATGAGAAAATAACTGAATGTTAGAAGTAATCAGTACGTTAGTCAGTCTTGGCTAAAGGTAGTCAATCAAACAGTCATACAGTCAGTCAGTCAGTTAATCATTCAATCATTCAATCATTCAGTCAATTAAAGGAGGGCTCATAATGTTATTTATCTAAAAGTGAAGTTGTTCAACTGAAAACAAATCTCGAGTTACATTTAACAAACAATTGAAACTTCACAACAAAGTGACAAAACAAAATAATAGACTTACAGATTATTGTCACCTGAGGTGAAAAAGGTTAATAAACAGCATAACAGTGACACAAGCAATTCTTGCTTTCACAGACAACTCTCAATCCTTTTACAGTTTGATTGCATGGCTTAACATATCCCACAGTTCCAACAGCCATGATACTCAGATGACACAATGTTTTAAGCCTACATCCCAGCTTCTAAATGAGAAGTGTTTACTCAAAGGATTAAAACAGTAGAAAGAACATCATCAAACATTATATCAAGGCCTATTGTAAAGAGAGAGAGATTTCAAGTTTTTGACCAAAATGATGGGTTAACCTGTTTTAGAAAAATGCAAATTGTTCGATTACTTTTAAATAACATTTTCATAGTGTAGAAAGCATTGTTTTCTATCTAGAACATCATCAAACATTATATGAGGGGGAGGAAACTTATTTTTGTGAAGCTGTGATCTACAATTTTTGGTGTCCGTGAATAGTGAATAGTACTGAAAAACTGTTCTGTGAATAGCGATTGAAGTGTCCTCTGTGAACGTGAACTGCCAAAAACCTCTATACTGTAGTCATACATTGAAGATAAATTGAAGAAATTAAATCATTAATTTGGCCAAATGATCTTAACTAGCATCTGGTGGCTTGATTTAACTTCACTTTTGAGGCTTTTGATGTAACTTCACTCTTCAGTGCACTCAGACCCACCTACAGCTGGCTACACTAGGGAATTTATAGCCATGCAGAGATCACGCAAACACATGACGGAGATCAAATTCACTATTTGTTTTGTGACTCCTGAAATGCAAAATTGTTGTTTGTAAACTCATGATAAGACCCCTGCTTGTCCCCTCCTCTTATATCTACAGTGTAGGCCTATTTTGACCAAAATAGTGTTTTTTATTAACGCCTTTAAATTTACATTTTTATAGTCTGTGGAGCCTTGTTTTATAGCTAGAAGATCATTAATCATCATATCTAGACCTCAATTTTAAAGAAAAACAAACTTGGCAGAAATTTCAAAGCTTTGACGAAAATGATGGGTTAAGCCCGTCGGAAAAATGTAAATTGTTTGATTAGTTTAATAATAATTAAAATAATAATAATTAAAAATTTATAACGCGCCTTTTCCATGTAAATATGATCAAAAGCACGTGACAACTCGTAAATGTTAAAGGAAAATAAAAACTAAAATGAGCAAAATAATTAAGGCTAAGAATAAACAACGCTAAAAATTAAATAAAGATAAAAAAAACACTAAATATATTACATAGTAGGTAAAAAAAATTACATATCAAAAGCTAGTCTAAAAAGATGCATTTTTAGTAAAGATTTAAAACGTTCAAAATTGTCCTCAAGACGGATGTGAAGGGGCAGATTGTTACATAAATTAGGGCAGCAGATGAAAAAGCACGATCCCCTAAAGTCTTTTTCAGTTTTAAACTAGGATACTTTAAGATAAGACCGCTAGCTGAACGGAGATTATAGCGCGGCTGTTCTTTGATAGCAATCAAATCGATCAAGTAACCAGGTGCATGACCGTAGATAGCTTTAAAAGTAAAAAGAAGTATTTTAAAATCAATACGAAATTTGACAGGAAGCCAATGTAACGCACATAGTACTGGTGTTATGTGACTGTAGCGAGGGACATTAGATATAAGTCGAGCAGCTGCATTCTGCAAGTGTTGCAGTTTAAGTAGATGAGCAGAGGGTAAACCAAATAGAAGGCTGTTGCAGTAATCTATACGACCAATGATAAAAGCATGGACCAAAGTTCGTGCAGACTCCTGGGACAGATATTTTCGGATACGCCGAATATTGTGTAAATGGAAAAAACCCAGATTTACAAGTTTTTTGGATCTGTTCCTGGAGATTCAAGTTAGAATCAAACCATGTCCCTAAATTTCTTGCCACAGTGACAGGAACAACGTCAATGCTTCCTACAGTAAGGCAATCAATATTTACTTTGGAAAGTTGTTGTTTTGTACCAATCAACATGAACTCAGTGTTGTCATCATTAAGTTTGAGCTTATCCGTAAGCATCCACGTACGAATGTCCGATATACAGCGTTCCATGGCAATGACCGCATCAGTCTGATTAGTAGCCGTGTCAGGACTAAATGACAGGTAAAGCTGAGTGTCATCAGCATAGGCATGTGCTTCAGGTAGATGGCATTTGATGACTTCAAACAGTTTGCTGGAATAAATGGTAAACAACAATGGCCCCAGACACGATCCTTGTGGAACGCCATAAGGAAGGTTAAAACTGTCAGATGTAAAGCCATTTAGCGAGACTCGTTTCGACCTGTTGTTAAGATAAGACGTAAACCAATTAAGGGCGGTGCCATTTATGCCAATACTTGACTTAAGACGAGCAAGCAGGATATTGTGGTCAACAGTGTCAAACGCTGCGCTTAAATCTAGGAGAACTAGAAGGGTTACATGCTTGCAATTCATATTCATGAGAATGTCATTTTTTTAAAATGACATTTTTAGTTGAGCTTGCTTTAGCATAGTGACACTCTAAAATGCAGGTGTTTCCATTTTTTTTTCTTTGTTGGTGGGCACCAATTAGGGACTTGTCAGAAATTAGCAAGGGGGGAGGGGGGTGGAAACAGAGGGAGGGTCACAACTTTTTGAGACTCAGAAAAGTGAGGGGTCCTGAAAAATGGGCTGTTAAAAGGGGGAGGGACATGCAAATATATGCCGGTGATCATGTAGAGGCTCACCCACAGAAAAAAAGGGA
This sequence comes from Porites lutea, assembly GCF_958299795.1. Lineage (NCBI taxonomy): Eukaryota > Metazoa > Cnidaria > Anthozoa > Scleractinia > Poritidae > Porites > Porites lutea. The sequence goes on along the minus strand of NC_133203.1, from coordinate 6,621,115 downwards.
AGTTCTGTATTTGGTAAAAAAACTTGGGAGAAATAGGAGAGTCGAGTGATCAGCTGTCAGAATTAGAGTCGGACTCTTAATGCTGTCATCTAAAATGTACGTATATAGCATGAATGAATGAATGAATGAATGAATGATTTATTTAATGTTGAAGACGTGGGAAGTGTTTGCACAATCTTCCGAGCCAGAGGCTCATGTTAAAAATGCTCGACAAACTAAAAAATACAAAACAAGATAAAATGTGAATTATGCATATACAAATATTAAGAAAAACCTAAGAACATCATAATTTTGGGAAAAGTTTTGTAAGAAACTATTTTCTGGAAAAAAAAACCTAAAGAAAAACTAAGAACATGCATTAAAAATAGTTTAAAACGGACTAATCATTAAAAACTGATTAAAATATTAAAAAATATAATTAGATATGATTATATATATACAAAAATCCCAAGAGTATGTAAAAATGTAAAAATAGATAAAGTTATATACAGTTCATACACTTGCGCCCTGTGAAATAGCATTACAAAGAACAGATTAGAAATATATTTTGAGTTTTCATAATACTGATGCACCCAAGTGTATTGCAAGAACTAGATTTTATCATTTACACAAGAGGGGGAGGGTCATGGTATTTTAGGCCAAGCTCAAGGGGAGGGTTAGCAAATTTCACTCCCATTGCAGGGATGGGTCACCGCATTTCCGAACCCAAATTTAAAATCCCCCCCCCCTCCCCCGCTGCTAATTTCTGACAAGTCCCTTAGGAGGCCATGCTCCCAGGAGTTTCCAGCGGAGACCGTGGAAACTGGGATGAGAATCATGACGGCTTTCATTGTATGCAAATGAGTCTTGTGATGAGCATGCAGCTTATTTTTGGTGATGACTGAAATGATGCATTTGAGTGGATCACGTTTTTTGCTGTTTGGCAATGATGTAATTTTCCCCTATTCGAGGCCCTTGATTTTCGTGTAATTATACACTCCTATTAAAAAGTAAATACCTCGATGAGGAAATATTATAGCAGGGAAATCCAGGGAAATCCTGTGGTGTATTGAGGCATTACCAATCTCAGAATATTGTCACAATTACTGGAACTCTACAGTTAAATAGATTCACTATTAATAGATACATTGAGATGTGACATCGCGTTGTCATTTGTAAATACTTGAGATACGGTATCAATGATTTAACCTTCGACTACTACTAGAAGCAACTTCAACTACCTGTCTGACGTTACGTATGTGTCATGGATGTGTTTATATGGGTAGCTGTGTACTACTACTACTAATAATAATGAGTCTTTATTTCATCAAAAGATAAAACTGCATATCTTATGTTACAATAATACGGAAGATAAAAAAGTATGATAAAAATATCTACATATACATATACATTAAAAAAAGTGTGTCATTACAATAAATGGAGCTTAAAAATCGACCTATTTACAAAGGTGTTCATAAAACGCTCTGTATTAATTTTCGGGCATGCACAGCCTTTTTTCCTAAGATTATGTACATAAGTCTTCTGGATAGGAATGATATCTTTCAGTGGGTGGCAATCCGTTGATATTAATTTCTTTAAAATGTTTCGGTCTTGTTTATTTAAAAGGTTCTTGATAAAAACTGGAAGTGAAATAAAACGGCGTTTATGGCATTGGTCTAAAAAATTTTGTATAACCATAAGATCGGACTCTGATGCCCCATAGACTGAAAGTGCATAGCTAAAATTCGGTAAAACAATAGATATAAAAAGGTGATCTATCTCTGCCCGAGAGTAGTGTTCCTTTCTTAGTGTTTGTAGGACGTGTAAACACTTTTTTGCTTTGACAAGCTTGGTTCCTCCGTCACTCTGTAGAGTTACTCCTAGTAGAACGAAGCTATTACGTTGAGGAATATTGTTAATTGGAGAGTAGAGTACATTGTGATTTTTTTTTCTACCAACCAGCTCTTTACATTTACAAGGGTTGCAGACTATTTTATTGTCTTTACACCAGGTTAAGAACTGTTCTACTAAGTCGGCAGACGGGTCGCGATTCCTAGTGATAGGTGAAACTATAGTAAAATCATCTGCATATTTAAGAAGAACAGGGCAACCATTAAAGAAAATCTCCAAGTCATTCAAAAATATATTAAAAAGATATGGTCCACCTACACTACCTTGTGTGGTTCCTCTATTGACAGATTTCCAATGTCCTAAAAAATTATAGCAAACAACAGGTTGTTAGGGGTAACTGTTTCAGTTTGGCAGACAAAATAGTGTGGTTCACAAAATCGAAGGCCTTACTGAAGTCCATAGTAAAAATTCGCACTCCGCTACAGTCACTACTGTCTAAATACTTGTATGTCTGGTGCTGGATAGCGAGCAAAGCATTTGTGCAATTACCTGCAATTACCCGTACTTAACTATCACGCACTCTACTTGCAGCACTTCATGTCGATCCATATCCATAGAATAGAAATCCCATATCAAGCTTTTCCGGAATGGAACCTGAAAGCGTTGATTACTTTAGAACAAGTGAATACTTCAGTGGTCAAAAAAAAGAATGATCTTAATGAGCAAAACTCTGGAGGTTTACTGGAGGACTAGGATCGGGGATCAGGGATTGGGGATCAGGTAAAAAAACTTGATATACAATAAATTTTAAATAAATCGTGGATCATGGTGATGTCATTGTGGGCCACAGACTGTAGATAAATTTCACAGGACATAACCCTGTTTGCTGTACTGAGTACTAAATTTAAGTAAACTACTCCAAGTCTGACTGAGTCAGTGAACGTCTTGACAAGAAAGTCAAATTTTCGTGGAAAATGAAATGCTTTATCCTAGTGATATTGTGATAATGCATGCTGTGTACAGCTCTAAAAATTGTACTCTGAGATCACATAAAATCAGTTGTATGGAGATATCAAAAACGGATACTAAGCCGCTATGGAAGATGTTATTACTTTCATGCAATTTTGATGTCTTATAAAACACACAACAAATTCAACTGGAATAGGCACAAACTGAATTAACTGTCTGTCATAATAAGGTCCTGCTAAACTTACACATTTTTCCTATACTGAACAAAAACTGTACTGAGCCTTATCGTGGTCTGTTACATAGAAGCTATATATACATTTATACTGATAAAAATTGTCTTTCACTTTTTTGAGTGTAAAATAATCTCTGAAAGAGTTCTCCTCACTGGAGCAATATCAATATGTAAAAGGTTTTCAAAGGTTTCACACCGGTGTGAAACTAAGATGTGTGGCCTGTCTCTCCTTGCAATTTTTACGTTTTGAGTATTTACATTATGAAATATAACACTCGTTTTGTATTCCAAATGAAAAAGTAGTATAACAGCACCAGCGCCTTTGACAACAAAACTTATCTCCAAGCCCCATGGGCTCAATGCTACTAAGAGTGTTCTTGTTATAGTATAGAAAGCATTGTTTTCTATTTAGAACATCATCAAACATTATATCTAGGTCAGTTTTGAAGAAAAGCAAACTGGTAAGAACTTTCAAAATTTTGACTAAAATCATGGGTTAACCCCTATGGACAAACAGCATAATAAATTATCCTCTAGGTTCATTTAAAAGAAAAACAAAATAATTCAAAAGAAATTTCAAATTTTTGACCAAAATAATGGGTCAACCCCTTTGGAAAAATGCAAATTTTTTGACCATATGTTAAAATGACATTAAATGCCTACAGTGTATTCTTACACTATAAGCACATATTTTGATTCAGAACAGTGACTATTGTCCTTGAGAGATTTCTACAGACTCCATTAGAACTATCTTGTGTACAACAAGGTTTCCTTCTTCACTGTAAGACTTTTCCTCATGATGTGAGACCATGATGACGGCCTGCATAAATCTTGGCAGTCAGACCAAGAGGCCAAGATGATCTAGGGCATCTCTCATCTAAAACTAGGATTATGTCGCCAACAAGGAAACTCCTCGAACGATTCAGTCACTTCTGTCTGATAGCCTGTAGTTGTGGCAGGTACTTGCAAGTCCACTGACGCCAGATTGCTGCGGAGAGATATCAAACCTTTCACCACCTCTTATAGTAGTGCATGTCTTCTTTGTGGAAATAAACCAGGGATTAAAGTCATGGTTCTGACCAAAGAGTAAATGATTTGGTATAAGTGCTCTGCAATCACTAGGGTCATTTAAAGATTTTTTTATCAGCCTGCTTTTCACAATCAGTTCAACTTCACACATAAGTGTTGATAATCTCTAGCGCATCATCCAACTCTTGTAAGGCTGTGGAATGATGAAAATTGTAATGTTTTTTCATTCAGTGGGCAAGGTCATAGAATTCTGAGGACACATTTTAGTGCTTCCCCTCAAAGCAGAATATTGGAAGAACAAAGGATACTGAGAAAAGTGAAAGGGTGCCATCCCCTCTCTTCTCTCTCTGCACCCAATCATCCCCTGCATGCTTTCTTTTCACCTCTTCCCAGCCTTTTAACCTTCAGTCACATTGATAGAAATGTTTGGTAGCCCCCCAAAACACATGTCAGGAAAAAATCATGACCCCCCTCCCCATGATAAAAAAGTAGCCATAGCACCACGTTTACATAAATTTTGAGCTCCCCTTAAATGAAACAGTCCATAAACTATTTAAAATAAACAGTTAGCCAGTCAATAATCAATCACAAAGTGAGTCAGTCTATCAGTCCACCTTTCAACCATTCAAACAGTGAGCCAGTCAGTTAATCAGTCATTCAGTAATTCATCAGTCTATCAATTATTCAAACAGTTTGCTCGTCAGTTAAACAATTAATCAATCAATCAATCAGTTATTTAGTCAGCCATTCAGTCAGTCAATTAGCCAGTCTATAACTGCAGAAAATTTTCGAACCCAATGCAAAGATAGTTTTAACCAAGATATTTCAATGTTATCCTAATGTCTTGTCTCATAGTCAAATGTTAAAGTCAGTTATTGGTTGCATGAGGATTGTAAATCATGTGACCATTTTAATGCACTGTACATTGGCACTAGGTCCAGGCCTCTATCATTGTTAAGTGTTGGGCTAAATTCTTTGAACGATAGTCTCTAATGAAGTCCAACTCTTAGCAGGAATCCAGGAGGCCTGGACCTATCAACTATATTAAGATTGTCTTGAATTCATAAAAATGGTTTGTTTGTCATTATGTTGATAGAAAAAAGAAAAATCTTCTTGGGATCCACGTTCAACACACATTTGTTTAAGCGATTCACAAAACTACAGTTTCATCTTATGACCTCAGTGGTTTTCCACACAATATTTGTTAGGAACTGTTTGTTTGTCGCAAAGAAACAAATAAAATGTTCAGTCTGTATTTAATAGCCATAGTTGTTTTTAGCAACATATTATACTTTAGAGACTGAGTGTAAAATCCTCTGGGTTAATATCAACATACAGTACATGTAGTGGGGTGTAAGACCTTGTAAGTTTGTGCCTTTTATAACCCGAATGAAGGAAACACCATACATTCTGTATCCCTAGTGATATGTGTTCTCCTACCTGGGAAACACATACATTAGTCCCTAGTGATATGTGTCCTCTGCCTAAGAAACACATATCCCTAGTGATATATGCTCCCCTACCTAGGAAACACATATCCCTAGTGAAATGTGTTCCCCTACCTGGGAAACACATATCCCTAGTGATATGTGTTCCCCTACCCAGGAAACACGTATCCCTAGTGATATGTGTTCCCCTACCCAGGAAACACATGTCCCTAGTCATATGTCATCCCGTACCTGGCAAACACATATCCCTGGTGATATTTGTTCCCCTACCTTGGAAACCCAAAACCCTAGTGCTATGTGCTCCCCTACCTGGGAAACACATATCCCTAGTGATCCCCTACCCAGGAAACTCATATCCTTTGTGATATGTGTTCCCATACCTGGGAAACACATATCCCTAGTGATATGTGTTCCCCTACCTTGGAAACCAAAAACCCTAGTGATATGTGTTCCCCTACCTGGGAAACACATATCCCTAGTGATATGTGTTCCCCTACCAAGGAAACACATATCCCTAGTGATATGTGTTCCCCTACCTGGGAAACACATATCCCTAGTGATATGTGTTCCCCTACCCAGGAAACACATATCCCTAGTTATATGTGTTCCCCTACCTTGGAAACCCAAAACCCTAGTGATGTGTGTTCCCCTACCTGGGAAACACATATCCAGCTAGTGATGTGTGTTCCTCTACCTGGGAAACACATATCCCTAGTGATATGTGTTCCCCTACCCAGGAAACACATATCCCTAGTGATATGTGTTCCCCTACCTGGGATAGACATATCCCTAGTGATATTTGTTCCCCTACCTGGGAAACACATATCCCTAGTGATATGTGTTCCCCTACCTGGGATGGACATATCCCTAGTGATATGTGTTCCCCTACCTTGGAAACCCAAAACCCTAGTGATATGTGTTCCCCTACCTGGGAAACACATATCCAGCTAGTGATGTGTGTTCCCCTACCTGGGAAACACATATCCCTAGTGATATGTGTTCCCCTACCCAGGCAACACATATCCAGCTAGTGATATGTGTTCCCCTACCTGGGATAGACATATCCCTGGTGATATGTGTTTCCCTACCTGGAAAACACATATCCAGCAAGTGATGTGTGTTCCCCTACCTGGGAAACATATGTCCCTAGTGATATGTGTTTTCCTACCCAGGAAACACATATCCCTAGTGATATGTGTTTCCCTACCTGGGAAACACATATCCAGCTAGTGATGTGTGTTCCCCTACCTGGGAAACACATGTCCCTAGTGATATGTGTTTTCCTACCCAGGAAACACATATCCCTAGTGAAATGTGTTCCCCTACCTGGGAAACACATATCTCTAGTGATATGTGTTCCCCTACCTGAGAAACACATATCTAGCTAGTGATGTGTGTTCCCCTACCTGGGAAACACATATCCCTAGTGATATGTGTTCCCCTACCCAGGAAACACATATCCCTAGTGATATGTGTTCCCCTACCTGGGATAGACATATCCCTAGTGATATGTGTTCCCCTACTTGGGAAACACATATCCCTAGTGATATGTGTTCCCCTACCCAGGAAACACATATCCCTAGTGATGTGTGTTCTCCTTCTCAGGAAACACATATCCCTAGTGATATGTGTTCCCCTACCTGGTATGGACATATCCCTAGTGATATATGTTCCCCTACCTTGGAAACCCAAAACCCTAGTGATATGTGTTCCCCTACCTGGGAAACACATATCCTGCTAGTGATGTGTGTTCCCCTACCTGGGAAACACATATCCCTAGTGATATGTGTTCCCCTACCAAGGAAACACATATCCCTCGTGATATGTGTTCCCCTACCTGGGATAGACATATCCCCGGTGATATGTGTTTCCCTACCTGGGAAACACATATCCAGCTAGTGATGTGTGTTCCCCTACCTGGGAAACACATATCCCTAGTGATATGTGTTCCCCTACCCAGGAAACACATATCCCTAGTGATATGTGTTCCCCTTGGGATAGACATATCGTTGGTGATATGTGTTCCCCTACATGGGAAACACATATCTCTAGTGATATGTGTTCCCCTTCCCAGGAATCACGTATCCGTAGTGATATGTGTTTCCGTACCTGGGAAAGACATATCCCTAGTGATATGTGTTCCCCTACCTTGGAAATCCAAAACCCTAGTGATATGTGTTCCCCTACCTGGGAAACATATCCCCAGGGATATTTTTTCCCCTACCTGGGAAACACATATCCAGCTAGTGATGTGTGTTCCCCTACCTGGGAAACACATGTCCTTAGTGATATTTGTTCTTCTACCTGGGAAACACAAAGCCCTAGTGATATATTTTTCCCTACCCAGGAAACACGTATCCCTAGTGATATGTTTAACAGATACAGGGGTGTAAGTTTAGAAAACTTTGAGAGGTCACTCCAACAGATTGGTGGCTATACCTCATCACATAATTATCTGGATGAAACATAAACTTCCCTGGATTTGACTGGAAGTACAATTCCTTTTTTCCAGTGTATCCTTTCCCTGAGCTAACCTGAAAATTTGCTGATTGTCTTGACAATCATGGCTTAGTTTAACTTATAACCAATCTTTCGTGGGGGTAATTAATGTCTTAGACTTGTTGTTAACTAATGACAGTCTTATCGTGAAGAGTCAAGTCAACCGAGGTATTAGTGATCATGATGCTGCGTTTGTTGAGGGTGTAAATATCAAAACAACACTCACCAACCAAAAACGCAGGATGGTTGCCTTTTATAGAAAAACAGACTGGGATGCCTTAAAGAACACGTGTAGACTCTTTCGTGCATTCTATTGCCTGTGATCGGTCAGTAAATGATAATTTGTCGTCTAGTTTTTCAAAACCAGTTTTGCATCAGTGTGCAAGACAACTGCTGTTAGCCTTAATCTATTCTTTAAATGCAATGAAATGTGTTAAAGTTGGGAAAGTTCTAACAGAAGTTGAAACATGTTAATTTAGTTTTTGTCAATCTGATTTTCTTTCAGTAATGGACTGCTTTGTGTCACAGTTTTTGGAATCTTGATGAATAGGAATAGCATGGTAACCTGAGAGACAATGTAATACGATCAGATAACAAGATCAGCAAGAAGAAGCAGCCCTAGGCACAAGGTAAAAAAACTCTTTAATTGTTTTTTTCTTTTACAGTAATACAGTGTATTTACCAGTATGTGTGAAATACCATATTTATTTGATTCAGGTGACACCAACTTAATTATAAGCAAATTTTAGTATTTTTCTAACTTGTTTGCGTCACGTCAACTTATTTATCAGATAATTCTTTATTTGTTATATAATGTTATTACATACTCACAAACATGTAGATTGTTATTGTTTGAATGGTTTTTAATTGACAAACTGACACTTTGATTATTTAACTGACTGTCTAACAGTTTAAATGGTTGACTGATAATCAAATTCCCTCCTCCCCGGGACGGCAAAGGTGTCAAATGCCTGGGGTATGCCGGGGGGGGGAGGTTGAAGGATAGATTTGACTGATACAATGTAGATACATGTAGCTGAGATAAACAGTTTCCCCTTAAGCGAAAACTCTATTTCGGATTTTGATTGTTGTTTGAGAGAGTTTGTAATGTCAGTTGTGGAATGAGCGTAGAATGTGCTTAATGTCAGTTGTGGAATGTGTGTGGATTTGGATTGCTACCACCCCAAATGTTTGGTTGCTACAACTTCTTTCCCTGGGAATATACTTCAGAGACTGAGTGTGAAATCCGCTGTACGTGTAGTGGGGTGTAAGACCTTGTAAGTTTGTGCCTTTTATAACCTGAATGAAGGAGACGCCATAAGTTTACAAAATTTTGAGAGATCACTCCAACAAATTGGTGGCTATACCTCATCACATAATTTTCTGGATACCAAGAGACATAAACTTCCCTGGATTTGATTGGAAGCACAATTGCCTATTTCCAATGTGTCGTTTCCCAGACCTAACCTGAAAACTGGGTGATTGTCTTGACGGTCATGGCTTAGTCTAACTTATAACCAATCTTGCATGTGTGTAATTAATGTCTTAGACTTTTTTTATGACTAACAACAGTCTTATCATCAAGACTCAAGTCATCCGTATGGTATGGAGTTATTAGGTATTAGTGATCATGATGGTGTGTTTGTTGAGGGTATAAATATCACCGCAACAGTCAACAAACAAAAACGCAGGATGGTTGCCTTGTATGGAAAAACAGACTCAGATGCCTTAAAGAACATATGTAGACTCTGTCGTGCACTCTACTCCCTGTGATCTGTCAATAAATGATTATTTGTGGTCTAGTTAATTCCTGGCCAATAATAATAATAATAAACGGAATTCGATGGGGTGTGAACCTTATCTTTTGCTGCTGGTAATGCGGACAATGAATTTCATTCTTTTGCCGAAGAGATCGTTGTCGCGCTGGAGGAAGTTAAAAGGCGTTCTTCTGCAGAGACTGCTCCATGAGAAAATACAATAATATCCCCCCCTTCTGCCAGAAATACGCAGGGAAGAAACATGTCACGTTTGCGGCGTGAAAATGCGATCTACCCGTAACCCCTTGTGAAGTTGTCATGTTTTGTCCAAAATGCGGCTTAAGAAAAGAGATTTTTTCACAAGCCCTGCTGAGAATAAAATAAAAAACCCAAAAGATTATTTTTTCGCTGGAAAAAACGTTTTTACAACTTTAAGGATTTATTCTTAAAGTGATGTTGATTGAGCAGGTTGTTGTGGTTTACAACGCTGTAAATAAATTTGCCGGTTCTGACCAAAAAATAGAATATACCGCCGGTAGCTTTTACATTCCAACAATTGATTTTGCCACTTCTAGCGAAACATTCCGATGGCGATTTTATTTGGCAATCTTTTCTGAAACATCACAACCTGCTAAATTAAAAAAATATACATATTGCGTGACACATCACAAAAAATAGCAAAAAACCCTGACAAGGAGGCAGCTCTGGAGGCCATTTTCCCATTTATCCTCTGGGACAGAGGTTCCAAATGCCGTTTCACCTCTGGCAGTGAGGGTTCCCATTTAACCTCTGGGACCGAGTTATTGTTCGAGCACCTCCAGTACTTGCTGGGCCGGAGTTTGGGACCATCAGCAAGCTCGACAGTCCCCCCCGTAAGTTGTCCTACCGCACGGGTTAGTCAAGCAGGCTTCAGAGAGTTGGCCTTTCTCTCACCGCCCTATAACCCCACCGGCACATCCGCCATCGGATATATCCAACCTAACTTTGCCATAGAAAAACCGACCTATATATTTAGATGGAAACCTCATTTCACGCACTTATGGTACGGTTCTTCACAGACGCATGCGTTTTTGCCCCCAAGAAATTGTTTGGACTTTTCGTTGATTCATACACAACATCCCCGTTCAGTTCAGCCATGAAAAATATGGCTGTCTTTTGTAAAAGTTGTTTTTCTTCAAAATCTCGGCTAGCCCAGCGTCCCACAAACGCACCTTAGAGAGGTGCTCAATATGTTACATGTATAAGATTAAATTTGCTATTAACTGTGCATGCCATTGGAGACTTCGTAGGATGCATTTTCGACCCTTCGACGACTTAAGAAACATCTAGGACAAACCATGAACATAAATCAAGATCAACTTCTGCACGTCAAAACTTTGATAATGAAGGAACTGGAGACTGTTAAGGTTACAAGCAAACAAACAGGTTTTTGTTCCACACAACTATGCAAACGACATTCTGGGAAATTTGAGTAGAGGTATACGCTTTGCGTGGTATACGATAAGCCTCCCCCGCCGGCCCCTTACGTTTGAAAATGCTCCGCTGCCTCTTAACTGGGTCCTAAGAATCATTTGTATTCGTAAACTAAAAGAAAAAACGTAAAAAGGTCTGGAGATTCAGCCGAGAACTGCCGATTCTTTGCAGCAGGCCTCTGGTGTCATCTTCTTCAGGAGCGTTCAGTGAATGCTTTTTTGGTAATGCAATTTAATAGTCAAAGATTTCTCGTTGTAGAAATTGTACCTCGTAAAATCTCGCTGTCGAGAAGACCATGAAATAAATGGAGTTGTGTAAACTCGTCAAGTCAGACCATTTTGTTGTAAAGTTTAATAATTATTTTTTCTCATTTAGTTTCCCTGCTTCCTTCACATTTATAGGAAGCTTGCTTCTTCACTAGCTATTGTTCAATAGCACAAAAAGGCGAGGAAACAATCATTGGTGATTTATTTCTAGGATATATTCAGTTTTAATTATTTTTGATGAAGAGGACACGTTTTTTGTGTCTATGAAAATCGAGTCTGATTTGAGGAGCTGCAACTGCTGAAAAGAACTGAAAGAAGTTCACAGTAGCATCAATTTTAGACGCATTTTTCGTTCCCTGCGTTCCCTTTCCGCCATGAGACAGAGAAAACAACAAAGTTACATAAGTCAGAAAATAGTGAACATTGTTTAACTATACGCAAAAGAATACCAGTAAAATGTACCACAAACGTCTAGTTACACATTCTTTTATGGAGCAACCGTTTTTAAGTTCAGAAAGAGCCTTGTGTTGAAGATCTTTTCTTGGTGTTACTATTTTTTTTTGTCGATTCGACAGAATACCGATAAAATAAGTCAAAGTCTTTTAGTTACACATCTCTAAATGTGGCCCTTCGTTGAAGATCTTTTACCGTAGTGTTTTCGTCGTTTTTATTGTATTGCGCGGTTTGGTTATTTATGCTTTCTTCTTGCGCTTGTATATAAACATCTTTCTTCTTGACTTGATAGTAAACGGCTCTAACACATGATGTGTAACTTACGACTTATAATCGGCTTCTTGAACCACAAGCGACCTTCCAACTGGTGATCTTTGTTCCGGGGTTTTAAATAGCTATGGAGACTTTTGTCAACCCGTGCAACAATACTGGGGCCAATTGTGTGAACAGTACTACGAGGAAAAATTGGGGCATATGGTGTAAGTGTTGCATAGCTTTGGGGCAGCAAAACGTTTGGCTGAACATTTCCTATCGGTATTGATTTTGTTAAAAATGATGATTGTTCGGATGAGGCAGGACAACAGTGCGCTGGGCACATGTTGTCACAGTGAATTGCGCATTGCGATGGACAGATAGTAGGTGACTGTGTCAAAAAATTAGGAGGATAGCACTCTTGACAACAATGTTGTTGGCATGGCGAAATGCAGCTCACAGAGCAACTGCTTGGACATGAGCTTGGCATCGACGGAGACACCTTACAACAAAAAATGGGCACAATGGTAGGCAATTGGAACTACAAATAGTTGGACATAATTCTTGTATTGATTGCGACTGTTCCATATAGTAGAAACTTGTTGAGACGCACAGCAGTGTGCGGGACAAGACGATTGGCACATTTTCTGGCAATGTGCAGACAGGTTGAGGGCAGAACAAATTTGCATGAATTTGCAGTAAAATTTGGGACACGTAAGAAGACAGTAGGCCAATTATACGAGGAAAAATAAGACGCGTCTTACGTGAGACGGGTCTTAAATATGACACAAACTTTCTGTATAAACGGAATATTTCATCTAAAATAAGACGCGTCTTATTTTAGAACAGCCCGTAACACCTGTTCTTAGATAAGACTTGTCTCAGCTAAGACGTGAAAAACTTCGTATAAATGACCTTCGTATCTGACATAAGACTTGAATGCATAGTACACATGCATTAATTTTTGGCGGGAAAACATGATGCCGTAACTTTGAAAGGCGCACCATGTTGGATTGCCGTTGCGACGGGTATCATTTACATAAAAACGAGTCAAGAACAGAAATATGACATGAACCATTTATACGAGCTGTTTTGCTCTAATAACTGGTGCAGTTCGCATCTTATTTTTCCTCGTTAAAATGGCCCCTAATGTGACTGAGAAACTGGATTACACGCTGGTTGCATCAGGACAGCGGCTGGTGTTAGCTGTTGTGAACAGCAGTGACTGGGACACAGATGATCACATGCAGTCTTGCAATGGCTTGGACAAAGAGATACGGAAAATGAAGAAACTTTACAACAGTGCGTGGGGCATAATAATTCATGACAGGTATATACCATTCAGAAGGACATATCGGCAGAGTTGACACAGTAGGAAGACTGCAGCAATGATCAGGGCACCCTGTTCCACAACTAAAGCTACAATGACCTGGGCAAGTGCTTCATGGGACTCAGGAACTTTATAGCAGTGATCCGGGCACATTGCCCAGGGGGATCCCATTTGAAAGGGGCAGGGATGCTCTGAAGGTTCCCAATTAGAATTGAAACCCAATGTAGGAACTTTAAGTTCTAGTTAACCTTAACCAAAAATGAAAACAAATTATCCGACATTTCTGTTTACAGCAAAACAAATCTAGTGAAATCCCTCGTGCTCTCCAAACTGGTATTTATCTGCAGTGTAATGGAAACTCCAAAACTTTTTGTTGATGAAGTAAACAAAATAGTGTTAGATTTTATTTGGGGCCACAAACCACCCGAGGTAAAATACACTATGCTCATCAAAACAAGGCAAGAGGGAGGCTTAGAGATGAAAGACTTTGCTCTATTTAACAAGGCTTTAAAGTAAAATTGGGTTAAGCGACTTTGCTCAAACTCAGACGCTCCATGGCAGTACATCCCGAAGTCCCTCCTAGCGAATGTTGGGGGCCCAGAGCTTTTCAAATGTAACTATGACATCGGTCACCTTAATCTAAGCAAATGCCTTCCAGCTTTTTATCACGAAATAATCACATTTTGGCAAGACGTAATGGCTTCTAACCCAAAAAGCAAAAATGATGTTCTTGAACAGATAGTTTGGAATAATAAGTTTATTAAGTCTGATAAGAAATCTATGTACTTGCAGCATTGGTGTTACGCAGGAATTCTCAAAATTAACGACCTCTTTGATGCACAGCAAAACTGCTCTCCGTCCTTTGACTCTTTTCGTAATGAATTTAACGTAAGATGTAATTTCTTACAGTACTTTAGCCTTGTTAACACCATCCCTCAAAGTTGGAAAAAACTCCTTAATTGCTCCCTCAAACAAAGCTTAACACCTCAAATATTAATAGAGAAAATGACTTGCAAAAAATTTTTTGATCAAAGCCTCCGCCGACTTATGAGAAAAGACTCTTAAATTTTGGCTACCAGCAGATCGACACACCATCATTCATCTTTTCACTGAGTGCGCACAAGCCATGTTGTTCTGGAAGGAGTTTCTGGATTGGGCCTCGCGCATGGTGAACTCAAAATTATCGCTTTCAATAAAAGAAATTATGTTTGGCATTATTAATAATGATTCTAAATTCTGTTTAGCTCTCAATCATTCAGTCATTATAGGAAAGTATTTTCTTTACGTAAAAGCTCTTAACGGTAAATTTTATATCTTTAATGAATTTGTTTCCCTAGCTCGTGATAAAATCAGTCTAGAAAAATATATTTCTTGTACGACTGGTCGTGAAAATGATTTCAGAACAAAATGGTCTGTTTTTTCGTCTCTTAAATACGGTGTGAAATTCTGTTTACTTAACTGATTGCGCTCCCATTTAGTTATCACTAATGTTTTTACTGTGTTTGGTTTCTTTTTTGTCAGCTTCAAGTTGTAGTTTTCGTTGTTGTAGATTGTCTTTTGTGAATGTTAACTGTACTTGTGTATGTTCAATAAAGTTGTATTGCAAAAGAAAAAAAAAGAAAACAAGAAAACAAATTATCCCAAATAGCATACAATGACATTAACTGGAATGAAAATAAAGCTCTCCGGAGCAAAAAAATCAAAATCTTATTGGAACAGATAGGATTAGGAGAACTCTGGATGAAAGAGGGTGGTACAGGGGGGGTCTCTCGCACGGTTCACGAACAGAAAAAACAGCGAATCACGGATCACGGCTATCAAAATTTCATTTTCCCGAATCATGAAAATAAACAAGTAAGGTACCTCTTTTAATAACCTTCTCTTATGGTAGAAAGAGTGTTTGAAGAAAGCAAAATCGTTAAAGGCTAAGTAAAGGCTGCTTTTAAGGTAAAATAGCATCGCCCGTGTTTGAAGCTGTATTTTACCTGAAGTATTTAAAATTTACTTGTCTTGAAATATTTCTAAGTTAACTTTGTACTACCATCGTCATCCTGACATAGTCGCCTTATTCTCTTGTTCTTCTTTTAACCTTGATTACTTATTTTACTTTGATTACTTACTTTGATTACTTATTTTTCTATAGGTTAAAACCTATAGAAAAGTCGGCCCGTGTCTTTCAGAACGGTCCTTGATGTCCTTTAATAAGAAGTACCGTAAATAAATTTCTACCTTGTAATGAAGATGTATTTCCTGATAGTAGCGGCCTCTCCTCGTCCCATTGCTCTTGTGTATTTATCGCAAAGGCCTTACTGCCATCTTTTCCCTTTTCGAGACGACAAAATTTAAGTTCAACACAGGAGCCGAGGCCACGTTTCTCAGCCTCTGCCTTTAATCCGGCAAATTCCGCGAACTTTTTAGTAAACGCTGCCAAAGATGAATGTTCATCTGTAATTGGAAAGCGAACTCGTTCCTTTCCAAGAAAATTAAGCGAGCCGACAGACTTTGGGTCAACGTAAAATACAATACATTCGACCCTCATCGTACTATACGTACTCGTCCCCTCCATGTCTCGGATGTTTCGATGTTTTGGATCACTGTCCTTTGACCTCCAGTGACATAGGAGACCATAGGCATAGGAATAGACATCTGATCCATGATAGGCATGTGAAGCACGTGAATTTGCACAATGGATTACTTCAATTAAAGCGAAGTCTGTTACTTGTCACATTTGATATTTTCAGTCTTAAAATAAGTCTTCCGGAGCACTCACATCTCAGAGTGGTGAAATCACGGATATCGGTTAATAATTCAAGTTCTTCACGGGTCACGCAAAACCTTCAGATCACGGATCACGAAGAATAATTTATTAAATTCACGTTTCACGGAAAATAAAATCAGCCAATCACGCATCACGGGAATACCCCTGCACGACCCTCATGAAAGTACACTATGCGGACATAGGAATCATAAACATGATCAGGCAACGACTTAAGGATATCGAACTACAAAGATGGCTGAGTGAAATAAATAACGACACCAGAAAAGATGCTAACCAAAGCAACAAAATGAGAACCTACCGGTTATTCAAAACGATGGACAATTACAAATGTGAAGATTACCTACATCAGGTCACCAATACACGACACAGAATAGCTGTAACAAAACTACGACTGAGCAACCACAAATTAGCCATAGAGACAGGACGTTATTCAAGACTGTGTAAGAAACCTGCAGAGAAATTTGTGCAATTTGTAAAAAAGAAATGGAGGTTGAATACCATTTTCTAAATATATGCCCTGCTTACCAGGAAAAAAGATTTTCGTAACTAGATTATTTGGAAAAAGAATATAGAATAAAAATAAGCAGAATGTCACTCAACAAAATATTTATGTTTCTAATAAACCCCCCTAGTGGAAAAGCTAAAACACAAAAGCTAATAGCAGAACATATATTCGAATGCATTGAAAAAAGGAAAGGGGAAGACGGTAAAAAGTAGATACTCTAGGACTTAATTAATTATTAACTTATTCGCCATATATTGTTAGGAATTTTTTGTTGTTTGTGATTTTAGTTATTTGGAAATAGTTGATATACTATTTATTGTATAAGACTCCGAATAAATAAAATATGTTTGTTTGTATGTTTGTATGCTCGTAGTCTCGCTTAGGGGTGTAAATTTTGGATTATGGTTTCACTTAGGGTGTTCTGGGCAAAACATTATTATATGTAACCATAAAGGTCTCTTTTAGGGTTACACGTGAAGATATAATATATTTTGTCAGTTCGTTTTATTTACTCAATTCATGCAATCAAAGTTTTTTATAACATCAATTCCTAAAGAACATTGTAACAAAATGGTCTCTTTTGGAGGTAAAAAAAAGGAGGGCCCATGCCCAGGTTGGTCTCCATTAGGGGTTTAATTCAAAATTTCTGATGGGCATCCCTTCCCCTTTCATATGGGAGTCTCCCCGGGCCTTGTACACGAATATACATGCATTTGGAGCAGGCATTTGAAACTTTACTGGAGGAAATGAAGCTTAGTACAGATGTCCTTGTTAAAACTTTCGCTTTACAACTTGAATTCGTCTTTTTCCAAGCATACAGTTGCTTGCTTGAATATAACCATGCTGTGTTGTGTTACAGCTGTATGTCTTTGTAAAATTATCGACAAATCAGTCATGGGTTAATCTTTTGTTTTCTGTCCCGCGAGACTTGATCCTCCACCTGATTCTCGATAGCTTTTTCCCGATTCTTGATTCTCAATTCATGCAGGAATCAAGAATCGCGAATTGCGTCGAGAATCAAAAGTCGCAACGGACTGTCAACTGACTTTTGAATGGTACTGAAACTTTTTGAATGGTTGATTCACTGATGAAATAATGTTTGATTGATTACCTGAGTGGCTTGATTGATAACGAACAGGCTTATACTGTTTGAATGGTTGATTGACTGACAGGCAAACTGTTAAATTTATTAACTGACAGGCTCACTTTTTGAATGGTTGATAGGTGGACTGATGGACTGACTGACATTTGTTGATGTAATTGCATTTTTTTGTTATTTTTCTACAAATTGCCCATACAATTCTCACTATCAATTTAGCAACAGATAGTCAGTATGTTAGCCAATTATATTGTAGAATTTGTGATTATAATTATTACTCTTCAGTACACCTTGCTTTTGACTTAGCATTTTATCTATCTTTAGAAGCATAATACCAGTGATACCATTGCATTATAGAATGTATTTGTACTTGTAAATATTCATGTAAAAATCTCTTTCTTGCTTTATAGGAAGCAACTACCAGAATGGTAGACTGATGGAGATTTGCATTAATGATTGTGGAGTAGTGTTGGACACTAGATAGGGACAAATCAACTGGCTGGATGACATAACATACACCAAGTACAAGGCAAGTGGATAATCGAGAGGGCAGACTGGAGGGCAAACAAGACAGCTGGCTGGGCAATGGACAGGGCAAACTAGAGCTGGCTGCTGGATGACATCACCTAGTACAAGAAGTGTCAATGGAGAGGATGGATTAGATGGCAAGTGATATGAGACATCATGTATGCCTGGTTCAACAGTTGGGTTGTGGATTGAGGAGAGTCTTGCAACACCTGGTTTGTATTGTGTGATAATTGCGTTGACTAGAAATCTTAATTAAAATTATCTTACCATTAGTATCTATATTAATAATAACAATAATACTTTTCTAATTCCTGATCGCAAAAATGATTTAAAAAATTTCTGGCCCTGCCCGGGAGGCCTGAATGTGGGGTACAGCTGGCCTGGGGTTTTCCTCCTAGGAGCTAGTGGACGTACGGGGAGGTTTTTCACCCAGCTGTTGTTCCACAACCCCCATTCACTCAAGATTTTCTTAAACAAAAGAACAGAACTTTAATATTATAGAGCATAAAAAATGCACGTCAATCGTTTAATTACCCAATTGTTGTATGACTGAAATAACTTCCATATAACATGTCTGTAGGTCTGAAGTCCAAATTTTTTTACATTGAAACCTTTTGAAATTTCCAAAATCGTTGCAAATATTGATATGATCTCTGGGGTCTATAAAAAAATTTTTTCTGGGAAACAGTGGAAACTTAAGAAATTATATTTAAGGATTGTAAGGGGGGTTGCCAGAAAGTAGTCTGAGATGTCCAGAAATTTTGATTGGCTTTTATCAAGAAAAAAGTTATTTTGGGGGTCTTCATTAGCTAGGTTAGGTGAAATTTTCAAAAATGTATGCATGTAGTCTGACGTTTTTCAGTCATGTGATAATTTGGAAGTAATTCCTTGATTGTCAAAAAAAAAATTCATTAGTAATACACATTATTTGTCCAGTGTGTGTGTGTGCCATCATTGTACAAACAGAGGCCATTGGGAAATGACAATAATTTACCCGCATTTCTACATTTGGGACTGTTTTCATTGAATAAATCACTTCTATACAAAGGATTGTAAAGTTTTGATCTTTAATTGACAAGTCATTCCTAGACACATGTTTGTACAACCACTTATTGATAAGGTTTAAAGCTTCCATCACAAGATTCCATTGAGCAGTGGTTTTGTTTAACACGACATCTTAGTAGTAGCTTATGACTGTAGCAATAAGAGTCAAACAATCTCATAAAGCTTGGTAAAGGTTAGGGTCACATTTCAAGGACAGGTTTTTGCTTCATTATTTTGAGCAGTAAATTAGTCTGACAATTAAGGGGGGAGGACACTTGTGAGGTTGCTGTTGGAAGGTTGCTGTGGTTACCTCCTTGTGCCTTCCTTGATAACTAAACATCCTTGAAATCAGTTTTCTAGGCATTAATTCCCATGCTCATCTATTAGTGATGAATTTAATAATCAACCAATGGGTTATATCAGATGTTATGCTTATTTTCTGAAATATCTTTCTCTCCCCTGGAGATTTTAGTAGGAGGGTGTTGGTCTTTGGGGGGATTTTACAGGGAAATTACGCACTCATAGAATCATTTAGATTATCATATCCAGGAACCCAGTGCCACATTGTTCATTTGAAACATGAGTGGTCACATCAAGCTGCAACTTCATAATTTTTGCCTTTTCAAACTTTGCTGAATTAACTTTGTTTCATATTATGGCTGATGATAAACAAAAGTTTCATGCATTTCTTGAGCAAGAGGAGAATAGAACCCTAAAATAGAAAAGATTTCCAGGGAATTCTTCAAAAATTCAAGTTGCAACGAGAAAAAAAAAAGGAGCCAGATATTAGTGTCTGCTGTGAGTCAGAGGGAATTTACGTTCCTTTGTCTGTCCAAGCTCTTGTTCAAAGTATCAATGATTATTTCCAAGAAAATAGAGTAAGATTTTGTGCTTTCTGGAACCAGAGTCATGGATAGGATAATATGTTATTGCATCATTTTACTATTAAGGAAAGCATGTCAGGTCTTATTAATGAAGGTAAGGAAAATGACATACTGGTATTTTGGCCTGAAATAGAGTAAAGGTACCTAGGTCACATGCTAGACAATAATAATGTTATCATAATTCTACAATAGTTACCTTTCTTCAATACATTAAGGTTACCACATTTGTCAGCACATCAATTAGGTTACCACATTTTTCCCGTTTGGTTTGTCAGTATTCTTTACTGCTATGGCGATTTTAATTAGAGGGTTTACACACTGCGTTTCCTCAGACATCATTTTACGGGGCAGCAGGTAAAGGCATTGCAGAATGTGAGCTGTTTTCTCAAGTTACATGTTTAGATTCCTTTGCCGCTGAAAACTGGTAACCTGGTGTTTTTAACTGCTCATTGGAATCTTGTTTAACATAACTGGGAATGCTAGGTGGGATCAGATGTTTTCATCATTAATAATTAATAATTGATCAATAATTAATCAAAAATTATTGACAGCATGTTGAAATCAACACATTGCTACCAAAATTTCACAGATTTGAAGGATAGGCATTTTCTGCCCTCCTGACAATTAAGAGCAACACTACTTTTTACTTATTCAAGTAATCTGGGAAAAAATCAGCTTCAGGTCCAGGTTTTCTTACGTTAAGACAGCATAATGTTGGTAGCACTGTGTTGTTCCTGTTTTATAAGCAAGGTGAAGCAGTTAAAAACTGGAATGTCAAAATTGGATGAAATGATTTATTCTTTTTGATGTTCTCTAGGGTAAAAATAATTTGCTTGGGCGGGACACAAAGTAAATCCCAAATTTAGGACTGAAATGCAAAAGACTTAGTTTTTGTCACAGTTCTTATATAATCAGGATTCAGCCCGTTGGTACCCTGGGAGTAATTCAGGGAATCATATTTAACTTTGAAATTGTTTGCTTTAAAAACTTAGTTGTTACAGTTGGGTGGGGATGTGTCTAGTTATGCTTCCCTTGGTTATAATATTTATGTTATCATCATCAACATTATTATTATTATTATTATTTTATTATTATTATTATTAATTTTATCATTTATCATTAGACCATTGGCACAATTGCTTCATCCAACTGCAAACTACCAGAGGATTCTTTAGTTATTCAAGGGTCCTTTAGTTATTAAAACTTTGATTCGTTTAATTTCTTTGGGATCACTGAATCTAATTATGGAACCTAGTGGAATTAATAGGATTTCTGGTAGTATTTTGTAGTCAAGTGAAGCCGTTGTAAACATTAATGGTCTGTTGAAATCCTATATTATTTACATAGCAAATAGCAAGCCCATTAGCATCACAAGTAGGACTTTTAACAGGCATTAACTAGCATTAATTAAACCCTCACAAGCATAAATCATTTATTGCTAAAGACTAAGTGATTCTGTATTGGCAGTAAAAAAGGGGTCAATTTAAATATATTTGATTGGACACATACACAGACAAAAATGAGCTTTAGGGTTTAAGTTCACTATCCCATACAACATGCTACAAGGCATATTAGTTCTTGCTGCCTCTGCCTACTAAAAATCAAACAGGAACCAAACGGAAATAATTTAACAAAACCATAAAGTACTGAAAAACTGTTTTTCATGCAAGGTTAACTTACAATAACACAAAGTACTGGTTGTCATCTCAGTGCCATTAATAAGGTTAGATTTCATCAAAGACGTAATTTTTATTTAATACTGTTTAAGGTCATCACTGGTCTGTTTTTTCATCCCCAGCTTTCATCTCGTGCAAATCTAGAAAACAAAGTAGCACCTAATTTCACAACTTATACAGTTGCAGCTTTGCAATGGTTTTACCATTGGAGAACACGAAGAACTTTTAGAATAGCTTTCAAACATCCTAGCAACATTATTCAAGACAGCATAATTAACACTGCAGGCTATTAGTGACCATCACATTCTCTTAATTATGTTCAGATAATTATTTTATAATGCTTGTCTATATTTCTTGGTGTTACATAAGTTCCCTGCTTAAATATCATGTTGTTATTTAGTTGTTGTTTTTTTTTTACTCTAGGTTTTTGCTTCTTAGCAGTAAAAACTAGTAAAAAAATTAGGGTTATAAATAATTTTTTCGGAATTTTACTGTAACACCAAGTAATATAGGGTTATTATGTTTTTAAAGTGCTAATGGGCTTGCATTTTCTACTTAAAATTTTAGCTTCTTATTTAATTTCAGATCTAAGGTGGCACACTCACAAGATTAGGAGCCCATCACTTTGGAAAGTTCATGTTTAATCTAGCCAACCTCGCTCCTGCTGGGCTGTGGAAGCTCTGCCTCTGAGAAGGTGTGAATTCTGATGTCCTCTGAGATATTCCAATGGAGAAATCCTGGGAAACTTTATCTGATCTTGTAATTCATGCTGGGGGCAGTTGAGCACTTGGAAGATTTGGCCGTTTGTTCTCAAGTGGGGAGGACAGTGTGGAGGAAGGTGAGAGTTTGCTTCTTATGTTCTTGGGGCTTCATTCATTTTGTCATGATACTACCCACACCTTTTTCCAAATAAAAACAGTAAGGTGCTTGTCTGCAATCAATATGTCTGGGAATGTTCCACTGCGGTAGGATGAAAAACGGGGGTGCTAACATTGTGTGACTAACGAAGTAGGTGAGTGGATGGAGGATTCGAGGACAGAGAACTGGACACTGAATCTCAGTGGTCTGGCGTGGGTGGATTTTTACAAATGACATCAAATTGAGCTGATAGTAATAAAAATCTCTCTAATGGGGGGCAACTAGTAATGGAGTTCTCTTCTAAACCTAAAAATTTCACATCTATCTCAAGCTTGCTTAGGCCTAATAATAAATAACCGTTCAAACCATCGCAGAGGATATATGCAAATCAATTATTATCTTAATTATCATTTCATTCTCATATTTGCGGCTTGAATTATCTAAAACTGATCAGAACTAAGGTTTTATTACATCAACATCTGTTGTTTTTTTGTCTGTTGTTTTTGTGTCAACTGGAAACAACAGTCAAACAAACGTGGCTGTTGATGTTAGTTTAACTTCTCTTTGATATTATTTAAACCTTCGGAAAGCAAAATAACTAAACCATTTTAATTTAGGATTCAATTAGTATCCTAATCATCATTTCATTCTCATATTTCCGGCTTGAATTATCTAAAACTGATCAGAACTAAGGTTTTATTACGTCAACATCTGTTGTTTTTTGTCTGTTGTTTTTGTGTCAACTGGAAATAACAGTCAAACAAACTTGGCTGTTGATGTTAAAGACTAACTTCTCTTTGATATTACTTAAGCCTTCGGAAACCTAGATAACTAAACCGTATTAATTTAGGATCAAATTATTACGATTAAATTAACTTGGTTAATCAGACTGCTGTGGAAGTGTTCTCTATTTCCTTTTTTTGAACGGGACAGAGTAGATTTCCTTGGCTTGTGTAATAAATCAAGTTAATTTGACCTTCATGCTTTAGGTTCGGTTGTAGGCATAAATTTATAAACAACGTTTTATCATAAGCATAGATTTTAGTATCTTCCTTAAATTTTCAGCTAATTTCATTCAGCAGTGACTTCAATTGATACATTAAAATCGGCTTTCCCATAAAGGACTGGAAGATGCTTTTTATTTATTTATTTCTTTTTTTAAAATTTAAACAGCGCATTTGACTAGTTCCAGTCTTTTGTTGGAAACCTGATGTTAAGTATCCATTCCGGTCACGACTGCTGAAACATCTCTAGGGAAATTGGCTCAAATTACTATTCCGGCAAATTTTCATTATTATGCGGATACTCATCGCGGCTAGCTGCATAAATTAAGACTTAAATCAAATCCAAGTTTTTCCAGCTAACATTTAATTTTACTTTATAGGATAAAAAATTTATATTTCCGCTAATTTCCGTAATGTCCTTTTCCGTTTCGAAATGCGCAAATTTGTCCGTTATTTTCATTAGAAGTAAAAGGATCCAAAATTTAACTTAAATGAAATATTTATTTACAAAGTCGCTCTAGATCTAATCCCTTTGGCGAAATTTGAAGGCGAAATCTATTCGGCACTGATTCTAAATAACGGCATCCTAATTTATAATAGGGCGGGCAAATTTAGATATTAAGAAACATTAAGACCAAAACTCAATCGCGGCACATCGGCATTTTAGGATAAATGATAATAAACGGCGTTAGAATAAAATCTTATTTCACCTAAACATTAATCACTAAACATTAAAATAGGGCGAGAGAAATCCAGCATTAGTTGCTTCGCAGGGGAGAGATTATTATTGACTTGTGCTCTTTGGTGAAGTTTGTTAAATGAAGGTCAGTCAGACCAGCGCGATTCTTTGTTCAATTCTCTGCCTTCGTTTCTGACGGACACCCACTCGAAAAGTGAGTGACACTCTGTAACACCCTCTTTTTTCTTGTCCGAGTCTCTGGATATTTTCACGATATATTGACTTTGTAGATACGCGTCTTCAACTAAAACAAATTATATTTTTCGCTGATAATTATTTTTGGCCGGTGTGGTATTGTGACATAAATGAATGGGACCCTGGGGGTATGAGGAGCAAACTCTCACTTTCCTCTACGCTGCCCACCCCACTTGGGAACAAACGACTGAATTTTCTAAGTGTCCAACTGCCCCCAGCTTGAATGAAGGGATCAGATAAAACAGACCAGGATTTTAAAGTTGGAATATTAAATGAGGACAGAAGAATGAACACCGACTTGGAGCAGAGTGGAAGCAGCCCTGCAGGGGCGAGGAAGGCTAGATTATTATTTTTTTTATAATTTTTTTATTGTAAATTCATGGACAACAGAGACAAGTTTTATTTCTTCAATAAAGTATTGTTATCTTCAGTACCCGTGCCGTTTACTTTGTAATCCAACTACTTGAGTGAACCAGATAAACGCCCTAAAGGCTTGGACACAGCAAAACATTGCGCACAGTAAAGACTTGTTTACACCAGCGACATAAACACAAGCACAAGTTAAGTGCCGAAGTAACAGCACAAGAATAAACAGAAACACAGGAGAAAGTACGCACTGATTCTTTCTATTCTCACCAGTAATTCACGCATTTAAAGCACAAGTACAAGAAAACCAAACTTGTTCGTTTTATTCTTCTTACGCTTGCTCTTTAATTTTGTGAATTAGTGATGATCAAGAAAAGAATGAGTGTGTTCCTTCTTCCCATGTTTCTGCTTATGCTTTTGTTGTTGACGATCTCACTGAACTCAGTTGTACCGGTTTTGCTTGCGTATATGTCGCTAGTATAAACTAATCTTTGACTTACACCGTTTTCCAACCAAGCGATTGTTGCATTCAATGTTGTTGCAGATTTATTGAACAAATTGCTTTTCTTTACACATCGCAAGCAACAATCTCAGCGCTAAAAAACGACGTAAATTTACTAGACGCAATGCTTCAATGCGTCCGAGCCTTTGCGTTTGAGAAAACCGTAAGTACTTCAACAACAAAGTACAAGTGTCGATGCGAACTTGGAAAAACAAAACACTATTAAGAGAACTTTCGCCCACGCAAATTCCTATAATTTGCTGATAAATTTTCAAGGTGTTTCGATTGAGTTTTTCGGAGACCATACCGATATTTTTCATTCATATTAAAAAGTTATTTTATCCTTATGTGATCGCTACTGAATGATTTTGGATTTAATAGCCGTGATAAATTGTTCAATAAAAAATTTCTAAATGACTCAAATTAATCCTACGCTGTTTAACTTCATAATTCACTGCTTGGAAATTTTGGTGAATTTTCCTTCATGCGATCCTGAAAACTCAGCTGTTATCTCACCACCTGTCTTAGTGCAACGTTATTCTAAATTTTGATTATTAGCGCTTCTCTATAAATCTCTAGAACTGCTTGAGACAATTCTTTTTAAACCTCACCAAATAATCTTCATGATATGCATAATAATGTCTGAAACTTTAATTAAGATTGATTCACCGTAACACCTTGAAATTTCAAGGCAAACGTAGCCTACAAACTGGCCAAAAATCTGCGTTAGTACAACATTCATCGTTTTGACGTTATGCTAATTTTTCTAATTTAATGCGGATCATCCATACCTCCACGACCAGTACATTTTAGTTTGAATTTTGTCGCAACTTTTGAATGTAAAATATTGACAATATTCGCACTAAGGCGAATGAAAAACATCGGTATGGTCTCCGAAAAACTGTATTGAAACACCTCAAGGTCTTTCTCAAACTCGCACCAACACTCGTATTTTCAGATTAAAGTACTATCTGGTTTAAATCAAGAGAGAGAGAGAGAGAGCTAAGTTCTGCTTTTGATAAACCCTTAGTAAATCTTTGTGGTAAAAATCAGACTTATCTTTGTCAAGCAGTTTGCATTTCGACGCAAAGTAAGCCACAAACAAGTGTTTTTCAGGAACGAAATCGACCAAAAAATAATTATCTCTTATGAAATAAAATGGTGCAATCTTCCTTGAAGTGGCTCTTGGGGTCGTCACGCAGAGACAAACGCCTTGCGTGACTATCTCAAGGACAACTGCAAACAAGACTACGATTCTGAAGCAAACTGGAAATAAAAAGGATTCATAACGCACTCCTTTCTGGCGCATTTTGCGATATAAACAAATCATTGACAAAGTTAGTCTCAAATTACACACGTCACTAAGCGTTATCCAAGACCTTTTTTCTTGATACTGTGAACTTCTTTTAGTTCCCAAGTGATGAAAATGCCAATTCTCCTTGCTCATTCTCACAGCTCATTTATAACAGTGAAATGATTTCTCGCGTGCCAAACCAATACCCTAAATGGTCGTTTTCTTCATCTAATCACCCTTCCAGCATCAAAACGTATTGGTTGTGACTAAAAAACGATTCCATAGTTCAAGGCGCCAAAAGCTATTACCCACTCCCCGTGCAATTTAGGCAATTTAAGGTAGATTTGAGATTCGTCAAAAAGTTCACAGTAAATAAACCAAGAAATAAACTAGCACAGACATGCGATCCACCAAGACTATACAGTCGAGACAAGTCATTCATTCAGTTAGTAAATAAAGTCAAAGTCAATAAAGCACTAAGTTGTTCAGTCAATACGTCGATATATCAGTTAAGCAGTAAATAAGAAGATATATCAATACGTCATGCAGTCAGCAAGTAACGAGGTAAATTGTTCAACTAGTTCGGAAAACAAGCCCTCTTACACTATAAAAAAGGATTTCACATAGTCGCCATTTTGGATTTTTTCAGGGAATAACCTATGATTTTGGTCAAAAATTACAAACTTCCTCTTGGTTCGTTTTAGGAAAAAAATTGGCCTTGAAGTAGTGTTTGACGATTATCTAGTTAAAAAACAAGCCGTCCAAGACTATAAAATATTGATTTTAAACAGTGGCCATATTAGATTTTCTCAAAGGGGTCAACCCATGATTTTGGTCAAAAAATGGAAATTTTATCTTTGTACTTTTTTGGACAAATGGGTCTTGAAATATTGTTTAATGATCATTGAGGTAGAAAACAAGCCCTCCTATACTATAAAAAATTGGATATGACAAAGTTGCAAAACTGAGATTTTTTATATAGGTGTTAACCCAGGATTTTGGTCAAAACTTTTTGTTTGTTTGTTTTTTTTTTGGCAAAATAGGTCTTGAAATAATGTCTGATGATCATCTAGCTAAAAATCAAGCCCTCAGCCAATCGAAGGTGTTAGCAATTTAACGATTAATAAGTCGTTTTTTCTTGCAACAGATCATTCAGCCTGTATAAATTTTTGTCCACAGTCAGTCAGCCAGTCAGCTATGCAGTCAGTCAGTCAGTCAGCCAGTTAGTCAACCAGTCAGTCAATTAGTCAGTCAGCTAGTCGATCAGTCAGTTAATCAGCCAGTCAGTCATTCAGCCAGTCGGTCAGTCAATCAGTCAACAAGCCAGTCAGTTAGTCAGTCAGCACGTCAGTCACTCAGTATGTCAATTAGTCAGCCAGTCAATCAGCCAGCCAGTCAGCCAGTCACTCATCAGCCAGTTGGCCAGTTAATAACTCAGCCAGTCAGTCTGTCTGTCAGTCCGGTAGTCAGTCGGTAAGTCAGTCAGCCAGCCAGTCGGCCAGTCAGTCAGTCAATGATTTTGGTCAAAAATATTGCAAATTTCCTTTTTGTTTGTTTTAGGAAAAAATAGGTCTTGAAGTAGTGTTTGACAATTATCTAGTCAGAAAAAAAGTCGTCCTAGACTATAAAATGTTGATTTTAAACAGTAGCCGTATTGGATTTTCTCAGAGGGGTCAACCCATGATTTTGGTCAAAAAATGGAAATTTTATCTTTGCATGTTTTTGCACAAATTGGCCTTGAAATGTTGTTTGATGATCATTGAGGTAGAAAACAAGCCCTCCTAGACTATAAAAATTTGGATATTACAAAGTTGCCAAACTGAGATTTTTTTGATAGGGGTTAACCCAAGATTTTGGTCAAAAATTGCAGCTTTCCTCTTTGTTTGTTTGTTTGTTTGTTTATTTTTTGGCAAAATAAGTCTAGAAATAATGTCTGATGATCATCTAGTTAAAAATCAAGGCAATTTAACGATTAATAAGTAGTTTTTTCTTGCAACAAATCATTCAGCCTGTATAAATTTTTGTCCACAGTCTGTCAGCCAGTCAGCTATGCAGTCAGTCAGTCAGCCAGTTAGTCAACCAGTCAGTCAGTTAGTCAGTCAGCCAGCAAGTCAATCAGACAACAAGCCAGTCAGTCAGTCAGTCAGTCAGTCAGTCAGTCAGCAAGTCAGTAAATCCGTCACTCGTTATGTCAATCAGTCAGCCAGTCAGTCATCAGCCAGTTGACCAGTCAATCATTCAGCCAGTCAGTCTGCCTGTCAGTGCGACAGTCAGTAAGTCAGTCAGTAAGCCAGTCAGCCAGTCAGTGAGTAAGTCAATGATTTTAGTCAAAAACTGCAAATTTCCTTTTAGTTTGTTTTAGGAAAAAATAGGCCTTGAGGTAGTGTTTGACAATTTTCTAGTTAGAAAACAAGTTGTCCTAGACCATAAAATATTGATTTTAAACAGTGCCCGTATTGGATTTTCTCAAAGGGGTCAACCCATGATTTTGGTCAAAAAATGGAAATTTTAAATTTGTATGTTTTTAGGCGATTGGGCCTTGCAATATTGTTTGATGTTCATTGAGGTAGAAAACAAGCCCTCCTAGACTATAAAAATTTGGATATTACAAAGCTGTCATACTGAGATTTTTACACAGGGGTTAACCAAAGATTTTGGTCAAAAATTGCAAATTTCCTCTTTGTTTGTTTGTTTGTTTTTTTTTTTGGCAAAATAAGTCTAGAAATAATGTCTGATGATCATCTGGTGAAAAATCAAACCCTCAGCTAATCAAATGTGCTAGCAATTTCATGATTAATAAGTTGTTTTTTCTTGCAACAAATCATTCAGCCTGTATAAATTTTTGTCCACAGTCAGTCAGCCAGTCACCCATGCAGGTAGTCAGTCAGTCAGCAAGTCAGTCAGTTAGTTAGTCAGTCAGTCAGCAAGTCAGTCAGGTGGTCAGTCCATCAGTCAGTCAGTTAGTCAGTCAGCCAGTCAGTTAGTCAGCAAATCAATGATTTTGGTCAAAAATTGCAAATTTCCTTTTTGTTTGTTTTAGCGAAAAAATAGGCCTTGAGGTAGTGTTTGGCGATTATCTAGTTAGAAAAGTAGTCGTCCTAGACTATAAAAATATTGATTTTAAACAGTGGCCATATTGTTTTTTCTCAAAGGGGACAACCCATGATTTTGGTCGAAAAATGGAAATTTCATCTTTGTATGTTTTTGGACAAATGGACCTTGAAATATTGTTTGACGATCATTGAGGTAGAAAACAAGTCCTCCTAGACTATAAAATTTTGAATATTACAAAGTTGCCATGCTGAGATTTTTTCATAGATTTTGGTCAAAAATTGCAAATTTCCTTTTCGTTTGCTTTTTTGTGGCAAAGTAGGTCTAGAAATAGTCTGATGATCATCTAGTTAAAAATCAAGCCCTCAGCCAATCAACGGTGATAGCAATTTAATGATTAATTGTTGTTTCATAAAGTGCTAAGTTCAACCATTCTTTTTGCCAACTTTTTTTGAGTTGTTGAGTTGAGGTTGCCACTTTGAGTTGCATATTGTCTTTTCATCAACAATCTAAACTAAATTCATTGCTTTCTGTTGTAAACCTTTTCCTTAAACTTTCTAGGAACAATTGTAGTGTACATAAGGTTCTTTGAACCAGAAATTTACTTGGATGAATGGTAATATGAAACTTGCAACAAATCATTCAGCCTGTATAAATTTTTGTCCACAGTCAGTCAGCAAGTCAGTCAGTTAGTCAGTCAGTCAGTCAGTCAGCAAGTCAGTCAGGTGGTCAGTCCATCAGTCAGTCAGTTAGACAGTCAGCCAGTCAGTTAGTCAGCAAATCAATGATTTTGGTCAAAAATTGCAAATTTCCTTTTTGTTTGTTTTAGGGAAAAAATAGGCCTTGAGGTAGTGTTTGACGATTATCTAGTTAGAAAAGTAGTCGTCCTAGACTATAAAAATATTGATTTTAAACAGTGGCCATATTGTTTTTTCTCAAAGGGGACAACCCATGATTTTGGTCGAAAAATGGAAATTTCATCTTTGTATGTTTTTGGACAAATGGACCTTGAAATATTGTTTGACGATCATTGAGGTAGAAAACAAGTCCTCCTAGACTATAAAATTTTGAATATTACAAAGTTGCCATGCTGAGATTTTTTCATAGATTTTGGTCAAAAATTGCAAATTTCCTTTTCGTTTGCTTTTTTGTGGCAAAGTAGGTCTAGAAATAGTCTGATGATCATCTAGTTAAAAATCAAGCCCTCAGCCAATCAACGGTGATAGCAATTTAATGATTAATTGTTGTTTCATAAAGTGCTAAGTTCAACCATTCTTTTTGCCAACTTTTTTTGAGTTGTTGAGTTGAGGTTGCCACTTTGAGTTGCATATTGTCTTTTCATCAACAATCTAAACTAAATTCATTGCTTTCTGTTGTAAACCTTTTCCTTAAACTTTCTAGGTACAATTGTAGTGTACATAAGGTTCTTTGAACCAGAAATTTACTTGGATGAATGGTAATATGAAACTTACAACAAATCATTCAGCCTGTATAAATTTTTGTCCACAGTCAGTCAACGAGTCAGCTATGCATTCAGTCGGTCAGCAAGTCAGTCAGCCAGTTAGTCAACCAGTCAGTCAGTTAGTCAGTCAATAAGTTAGGCAGTCAGTCAGCCAGCCAGACAGTCAGTCAGCCAGTCAGTCATTCACCCAGTTGGTCAGTCAGTCAGTCTGTCAGCAATTAAGTCAATCAGCCAGACAGTAAGCCAGTCAGGCAGACTGTTAGTCCGTCAGGAAGCTAACAAGTCAATCAGTTAGTGATGCTGGCTGTATAAGCCACAATGTAGATTGCATGTCTGATCTAAACAACAGTCAGTTTTACATCTCTCCATCTTCCATGTGAAAATCTTGAGAACTTTGAACAAAGTTCTAACCATATTGCCAACAAAATTTAAAATTTGTTATGGTTTACAAATTTTAAATTTTACAAAATATTATAAATGAGATTTTAGTGATCAGTCCATTTTAAAATTTTTACAAAATTGTTGTTTCATAAAGTGCTAAGTTCAACCATTATTTTTGCTAACTTTTTTTGAGTTGTTGAGTTGAGGTTGCAACTTTGAGTTGCATATTTTCTTTTCATCAGTTGACAATCTAAACTTAATTCATTGCTTTCTGTTGTAAATCTTTCCTTAAACTTTCTAGGTACAAAAATTGACTTGGATGAATGGTAATATGAAACTTCAATGGGTATTAATGCAAGCTTCCAGCACAATGCATGAATTATTTATCTTCACATTGGAAAAAAATTAATGCTGGGTTGTTTCTCCTTTTTAAGCCAAAAATTTCCCTTGTTTTCCTTCACTTTTCCACATGTTTATTGACACAATGATTGTGAGCTTTAACCAAAGTTTTCAATGTCATTGGTTCACTGACAATATGGCAGTTTTAAATTTTTGCAATGACTTTGCAAGTGTGCAAAAATTGGCACATGAAAATGGTGTAAAACTGCTTTTTAAATATAGCAGAACTTAGCTCATATCTATAACATAGCTGTGGCAAAACAGCTGATCAAAAGCAAACTAATACTTATCCAGGAGTAAAATCAAAAATCTATTAGGCATGATTAATTATCAAGCCAAAGGTTTTAAACGGGGTGGTTCTTTGCACAACAGGATTATAAAATTGAATTTTTACATGCATTATCATGAAATAAGATGAAGGGTGTGAAAATTTCTAAAGCCAGTCAGAAAATCAATGTGAAACCGCTACATGTAACCTGTTCCAGTGGTTCATTGAAACTCTCAAATTATGTTTCAAGTGGTATGAACACATAAAAAGTGTTTTGGAAGTCAATGTTTTCCTTCATTTTGTGTAGACAGTGACTTTGATTGCCTTTTGATCTTGAAATACAGACGTGCTTTTCCTGAAAAAGTTGGGGTCAAGTGACGTTTTCCAACTACACTAAGCCAGATGCTCTGAAAATAGACATTGATTCAACTCACTTTTTCAACTTCAATTCTTTGAGGTGTTCCCAATTCTGTTCAAAATCATTGCAACGTTTCTGCACAACAGCAACTAAAGTGATTTTGCGGTCAACTACATACAAGGCATCAGCTGTTGACAATTTTGCCTTGTATGTTTTACTTACTAATTTCTGCAGTTGAAAGATTGTATTAAGAAACCTTGTCGCACAAAAAAAACCCTGCACAAGAAATCTCCACATGCCTTGTATCATGTGAACGTTGTAGTGAACTACTGGGTGTGTGCAAACCAACCAACCCCTTAAAGATGCACTTTATTGTTAACTCCTCTAAAGTGCATTTAAATGCATTTTTAATTTTGTGTCCTGGATAAGATTAATAATTGTCTTTTGAACAAGCAAGCCATATTTTGTTTATCTGGTTCACTCAAGAGCTGGATTACAAAGCATTTATATACAGCACTTACGGTACTTAAAATAACCTCTGAAGCTTAAAATATATGTTGAAGACTTGATCCAGTCTGTTTGTGGCATTATGCATCTGATCTGGATAAGAAAAGTATGAGCCTACATAAGCAACAGGTTAAACCAACTAAGTCAAGTTACAATCATTAAGATTACAAAAACAAATTATTCTAATTTTTCATTTCATTTATTTTCTAAGAACCATTAAAGTTAAGTGGATTGAATAATAACTATAGAGAAAATTTAAGGGCCTTCTTTCTCCAGTGACAAAACAAAAGTGCTGTTCAATAGTGTGTTTTCACATGATGTCACGAAGGCCATATTGGTGTCCCAAACCAGCCCTGTGGGAGTTAAACTCTTCTCTTATGCAAACGCTTTCTTTTTTTCCAATAAATTTGCATAGATGCTGGCCACGTGAGTGAAAACACTCTATAGTTTGGCTAAGTAGAGCAACACATCGGGCTAGCATGTTTGCAAAACTGCAAGACTACTTCAGGCTTGTAAACGTAAACAACATCTTGACAAAAGGGTGAGCAATTTTTAAAATGTTCATCTCACCCTGCCCAATCAAATTTGTTATTTCAAGGGTTGAATAAAATCTCGGAATCTAACAGGCAAGAGCAAATTGAATTACACAATGTCTGATAAAGATTTTTCGCCAAATAAATAAGTTGGTGCCTCAAGCCTTTTTGTAACAGATTGAATCTATGATAATAAAAATTAACAATCTATAATAATAATAATAACAACTTTACTCATTGAGGTTACCCACATCACATTCAGAGACTGGTAAATTTGAGGAAGTAGAGTAATGTATGGTACATGTAAAAATGTCCAATTTAACTAAGAGTCATCCCTAATCAAAGTGACAACCAATTTACTACATGAGTAAGTTACATTCTACTTTGCCATGTTAGTAGTAGTACAAATGAAGGTCACAAACCAACCTATGAACTTGTGATCTCTATCCTGTGGCAATAATGTCCTTTAGTTTGCACAGCTGCCTCCATCAATTTGGAGCCACTCATAAACATGCATCTGAAAATCTTTTCCACCCTGGTCAAAACAAATTACCACATTAATTTTAATATCAAAAGATTTCGCCTGAATAAGGGTTGTGGAACAACAGTGGGGTGAAATACCTAATTCCCGTGGAACAACTTGCTTTTAGGGGATAACCCCAGCTGTTCCTCAGATCAGGGCTGTCAATAAGGGCAGGAGGTCCAGGATTTTCCCCGGCTTCTAAAGGGCATAACTAAGGGTCTTCAATAAGAGCCGGCAGCTAGCGAGATTCGCTGGCTATTCATGTAAACTTGCCACCTACTTTTCATTGGAAATTACTCCAGTTTTTTTTTTTTTAAATATCACATGATTTAAAACAGTTACTAAAACAACCAGTGGTTCATACTGTAGCTTATTATATTGGCGAGACGAAATAAAAAAACACAGGTAAATAAGGAATTATTCATTTGCTGTCACTGAATAAAAAAGCCAAAATTTAATGATGTCTGTGTTCTGCTTAAAAACTCTAATTTTTGCTCCATTTTGGCTAAGTCAGGGTTGTCGTTAAGATTTCGAGTTGCCGGGTAAATACAAGAAGTAGGCGGGGAATCAAACACCTAGGGGTTTCTTTTGGTTCTAATTTTCTTTTATTTTCCATAAAAAGTAGCGAGGGCCACACTCATAGTAGCCGGGGGAAATCCCCGCCCCCCGGCTCTTAATGACAGCCCTGTAAGTAGAACAACACATCGGGCTGCCATATTTTCTTCCGATGAGCAAGCAACATGTTGCTGAGATAATAGATGTTAGTAGTAGTACAAATGAAGGTCACAAACCAACCTATGAACTTGTGATCTCTATCCTGTGGCAATAATGTCCTTTAGTTTGCAAGCTGCCTCCATCATTGGAGCCACTCATGAACATGCATCTGAAGATCTGTTCGACCCTGTTCACAACAAATTGCCACATTAATTTTAATATCAAAAGATTTCGCCTGAATAAGGGTTGTGGAACAACAGTGCCCGGTGAAATACCTAATTCCTATAGAACAACCTGCTTTTAGGGGAAAAACCCCAGCTGTTCCTCAGATCAGGGCTGTCAATAAGGGCAGGAGGCCCAGGATTTTCCCCGGCTTCTAAAGGGCATAACTAAGGGTTTTCAGTAGTGTACTTCAGGCTAGTAAACTTAATCATCTTGACAAAAGGGTAAGGAATTTTTTAAAAATTTTCATCTCACCCTGCCCAATCAAAGTTGTTATTTCAAGGATTGAATAATAATAACTTCACTCATTGAGGTTACCCACATCATATTCAGAAACTGGTAAATTTGAGGAAGTAGAGTAATGTATGGTACATGTAAAACTGTCCAATTTACATGTAACTAAGAGTCATCCCTAGTCAAAATGACAACCAATTTACTACATGATTAAATTACATTCTACTTTGCGATGCTAGTAGTAGTATAAGTGACGGTCACAAACCAACCTATGAACTTATAATCTCTATCCTGTAGCAATAATGTCCTTTAGTTTGCACAGCTACCTCCATCATTGGAACCACTCATGAACATGGATCTTAAGATGTGTTTGACCCTGTTCACAACAAATTGCCACAGTAATTTTAATATCAAAAGATTTCGCCTGAATAAGGGTTGTGGAACAACAGTGCCCAGTGAAATACCTAATTCCTGTAGAACAACCTGCTTTTAGGGGGAAACCCCAGCTGTTCCTCAGATCAGGGCTGTCAATAAGGGCAGGAGGTCTAGGATTTTCCCAGGCTTCTAAAGGGCATAACTAAGGGTTTTCAATAAGAGCCGGCAGCTAAAGAAATTCCCTGGCTATTTCAAGTGAACTCGCCACCTACTTTTCATTGGAAATTACTCCATTTTTTTTTTTTTTACAAATAACATGATTTAAAACAGTTACTAAAACAACCAGTGGTTCATACTGTAGCTATTGGCAAGACGAAATAAATAAACACAGGTAAATAAGAAATTATTCATTTGCTGTCACAGTATAAAAAAAGACAAAATTTAATGATGTCTGTCTTCTGTTTAAAAACTCTAATTTTTGCTCGATTTTGGCTAAGTAGAGCAACACATTGGGCTTGCATATTTTCTTCCGATGGGCAAGATGAAGAAAAGGGCAGGAGGCCTGGGATTTGCCCCGGCTTCTAAAGAGCATAACTAAGGGTTTTCAATAAGAGCCGGCAGCCAGCTAGCCTGAATTTCATCCAATTACTTTGAGTCGTTATTACTCCCTCAGTAATGTCTGAACTGACCGGCTGTTAATGCCTTCCAGTGACGTCACTACTCCTTGACCTTTGCTTCAATTCATGCAAAAAGTAAAACATGATTTCCAAGTGGCAAACCAAGAAAATATCGTTTGGAAATGTCTGCATGATACAGAATTGCTTTATTTTTTTAAATTGTAATTCATATTTAACGTTCAAACGATCAACTGCATGCAGTACAACTCTGAACTGGTTGTACTAAATTCTATAATCAAACTCGGTCCCAATCATACCAAGAAATAAACACACACACGTAACACTTTGTTTTAAAAACACAATGATTTGCTTTAATTGAAAAGAAGCTATTTGGTCCTTAACGAAGAAAAAAAACAAGGAAACAAGAAAGAAAAGTTAACAGAATCATTACACTTGACGGTCAAAATAGCAAGAAGGTCAAATTATAATATTGATCTCAGAAAACTTCACGTAAACAAAATCACTAATGCCGCCGAAACCACAAAGCGGTTCTAAATGAAAAACCTACCGACTCTCCACAATGATTCTTTATTCGCAGTTCAATTTAGCATTTCAGTTTCGAAGACAGGGGCAATTTTGCTGTTTAAGGTAAAGATTAAGCTTATCGAAATGTTTGAACTACATGAAAGAATGCCAGAGATGCGATCCGCTGAATATCAAGCGACAATCCCGCTAAAAATTTTCATAGTTATACATAATTAAGTGAATGTTTAGACAATCAACCAATCAAAATCCCTTCCCAGTTTCCGGGTAGTGAGTGACGTCACTGGACAGCATTAACAGCCGGTCGATTCAGACGTTACTGAAGGAGTAATAATGACTTGAAGAAATCGGGATGAAATTCAGGCTATTTCACGTGTACTTGCAAACTACTTTTCTTTGGAAATTACTCCAATATTTTTTTACAAATAGTTAACATGATTTAAAATAGTTACTAAAACAACCAGTGGTTCACGCTGTAGCTATTGGCAAGAAGAAATAAAATTTACTGGTAAATAAGAAATTACTCATTTGCTGTCACTGAAATAAAAAAGCCAAAATTTAATGATGTCTGTGTTCTGTTCAAAAACTCTAATTTTTGCTCCAGAATGCTGGAAATGTATTCTAAAAGGCCTAGATTTTGAAATTTTTCTGGGGGACATGCCCCTGGAGTGCCCTAGAAACAGATGCGAGTTTTTTTCCATCTCTTCCTAATCCAAAGCTTTTGCCACCCACTTAAGACCTTATTGAAAACCCTGATAAGAAACCTGATAGCAAACGAAAGCAAAATAAAACCAAAGGGACATGTTAACTGTTCAGTTACCCAATCTGCAAAAACAGACCTTTCTCCTTGTTCACTGCCACTGGGGGATGTTTCATGAGGAGAAACATTTGTCACTCAGTGACAGAAATTCCATACCCTTCACTAGATGACATAAAATCTGTCCAGAATTTGGTCATAAGCACTGATTGGATGACGAAGTGGTCACATTCTTTTATCAAAGACTTAAAGTGGAACAATAGATCGCAGTTAAGTCAGTCAGTAAGCCAGTTAGTCAACCAGTCAGTCAATTAGTCAGTCAGTCAGTCAGTTAGCCAGTCAGCCAGTCGATCAGTCAGTCAATCACACAGCCAGTCAGTCATTCAGCCAGTCGGTCAGTCAGCAAGTCAATCAGTCAACAAGCCAGTCAGTTAGTCAGTCAGTCAGTCAGCAAGTCAGTCACTCAGTATGTCAATCAGTCAGTCAATCAGTCAGTCAGTCAGTCTGCCAGCCAGTCAGCCAGTCAGTCATCAGCCAGTTGGCCAGTCAATCACTCAGCCAGTCAGTCTGTTTGTCAGTCCGGCAGTCAGTCAGTCAGCCAGTCAGTCAGTCAGTCAGTCAATGATTTTGGTCAAAAATTGCAAATTTCCTTTTCGTTTGTTTTAGGAAAAAATAGGCCTTGAAGTAGTGTTTAACAATTATCTAGTTAGAAAACAAGTCGTCCTAGACTATAAAATATTGATTTTAAACAGTGGCCATATTGGATTTTCTCAAAGGGGTCAACCCATGATTTTGGTAAAAAAAATGGAAATTTTACCATACCCTTCACTAGATGAGATAAAATCATGGTCTGACTCACAATTTGCTGCCATTTTGGAACATCTGGGCAACTGAAAAAGCTTGGGCTCAAATTACTGCAGAATCCCAGATGTTTGACTACATAGAAGTTCAAAGTAAGGTAGTTTTTGAGCCGCCATCAAATCAGTGTTGTTGTCAGTGATGTTTTTGAATACTTTTATTTAAAAAAATAGTACTCATCCTTGGGTCTATTTTTTTGCGCCCCATTTGATGTGACAACATATATTTTATGCAGCAATTTTTTTCCAAATTGCAGAAATCCTTCAAGGCCGTGCTCTAGAATAAACCCTGTAGTACAATTGTAACATTTACTCTTTATGGCTCAATTCAATAATGCCTCTATTCATGTCTCACTGTATGCACCGTGTGTTCTTGCAACTATATTTATACATGTATGCAATCGTCCATTGGCTTGGCTTGAGACGTATTACGTTTGTCTAGCTATGAATCTATAGCAAACAATCAATATTTGTAGAATATGTTCTTCTCTACAAGAAGCATTAGAGTTTTGCTTGAGCTTGTTCGCAAATGAACACAACACTTAACCAAAATCGACCAGGAGAAATATAAAATTGAACAAATTTGCATTTGGAACCCAAGCACTACAGGATTTATTACAATGTGTAAACATTGATTTGCATCATCAGTATAGAATTTCTGTTGCTGATTCCTGCAAAACGTCCCAAGCGGCGAGGAGCAAGGATAAAAGGCTGTTTTTTGCAGGCTAATTCCCTGCCAACTATAGTTTCATATACCCATCAACTTGACATTTTAGCCAGAACCCTGCCCCATGTAAATGACTTCCTAGCCTGTGTCAGCAAACATCTCCAGAGCTAAATCTTTTTCTAAAATTCTGCAAGTAACCAATGAGAGTATTACCAATGAAGATTCCCAAACTAACCTATTATAACAACTTGTGATCTTTCTCCTGTGGCCATGATCTCCATATGTCAGCTACTCCTCTAATGTTGGAGCCACTTATAAACACCTGAAGATCTGCTACAATCCTGTTCAAGACAAATCTTTGTTCTTCTCTTCTGCCTGAAAAAGAAAAAAAAGGAATCGAAGATTGAGCAAAGTTTCATGTAATTATGTACAGGATAATTTTAGAATTCCAAGGTATTATTAAATACGGTTGAACCTCTCTACAATGGCCACCTTGGGGACAGAAGAAAGTAGCCATAATGATTGATGATTGGATCTTTTATCAAATTCTCTCAACTAATTCTTTAAGAAAATGTATGGAGATCAGTTTGGAGAATTTTTACGTTGATATTGGCGCAGAGAGGTGAGATAATTGTCAGTGATACTACATGAACTCATGATGTACTTGTTTGCAATAGTTTGATGTAACTAGCAGTAGCCATTGGCTAGGAAGTGTGGGCGAAACCATTTTTATAATTATATAGGTGAATTTGATTGATATCAATTGTATCAATCAATCGGTAGATATCGATGACACACTATGTTTGGCTTATCAATTTATCTTAATTTTACCGATTTCATCGATCAATATCTGAAGATACATCTGTTCATCTGTTCATCCAAATGATAACTGATTTCATGCAAACGGTGAATTTGTTGACAATTGAATTGCAATTGAGAGTCAAAGTATCAAACAATTATCACTTTTTAAAAAAATCTTTAAAAAAATCTTATCTTTTCTTTAAAACCAGGCACCAGTTGTTCGAAAGGTGGATAACACTATCCACCGAATAAATTTCTATCCAATGGATTATTGGTATCCAATGGATTATTGGTTTCCAATGGATTATTGGTATCCAATGGATTATTGGTTTCCAATGGATTATTGGTTTCCCTAATACTTATCCTCTGGATAGCGATTTATCCGGTGGATAGCGCTATCCAGCATTTGAACAACCAGGACTAGGTTTAAAATCGTCTTCTGATGGCCAATATTGGTCAGGTTTGTGGGAGACTACTATTTGACGATTTAGATCTGCCGCCCTTTCAAAATAACATCAGTGTAGCAGTTCCAGGTGTAGATACATCCCAGATAAGCCAATGAATAAAAATTGAAATCAATACGCGAGGAGCCGCAAGCAGTAAAATTTCTGTCCCGTAATCTAATCAGTTAAATCATCAAAGTTGACAGGTCTTTCTGATACTCAAAGCGACTGCTCAGTTAACCATTTACACCTTCAGTGCGAAGACTGTCACAAAAAAATTTTAAAACACCTTCAGCATAATTGCTTACCATAACAGTGGTAGGTTACGCGCGTCTGGTCGGTTTTAAAGAACTTGATTGTGACCGCTGTTTTCATTCAGTGGCTGTGCGCATTGATATGCTATTGTTTAAACCAGACTGAAACGTAAAATTTTTGTTATAAAAGCAAAGTGGCCGCTGAGTAGAAACTAAACTGTCCCAAAGTATTCCGTTTCATTTGTGTACGTTCATTTTGATGGGGCCTGTATGATGAATTTACCACACGTACGTAAATAAGATCAAGATTTAAAACATATCATTTTTTCTTTTGTGGAGTAAATTCATTTTTAAAAAGTCTAACCGGTAAACCACTTTCTTCGCGCACTTGTAAAAATGAGCATTTAATATGTCGCGCTAAGGTGCTAAAATTTTCTTCTTGTGTATTAGATTTCAGTATCTTCATTTCGCGCCAGAATAAATTAGTTTGCACGCAAATGGCTTCTAAAAAAATCACAAGGTTTGTCCCACTTCGAGTCCACCTTCTGGAGATACGCCGGCTTGGTAGCTGGAATACGTTACCGAGGCGAAGATCTGTCATTTTTTTCTTCCCAGTCATTTCTTCCCATGACATTTGTTTATATTTGCAGTGAGAATGCACTGCATATCAGTGGATTTTACTTCATGCGGCTTGCTACTTATGAAAGAAGAGTGCCGAATTCGCTTTGTTCCCCTTTAATTCGTTGTCGAATGCAAAGTAAAAGAACAGACTATTGTAAGGTAAGAACTGAAGTTTTAAATTTGTTTCCCGGTGAAAATAGTGCACAGATTTCGTGAAACCTGTGAGTATTACCTCTGTTTAATATACCTAATGTGATGACTTGCACTTTTTCGATGGGCGACAGGGAGACAAACAACAATTTCTTTTGCAAATTTAAGTATAATTTACTTATCGAGACCATTTGAGGACGATTTTCCAGTTCGTTATATGCTTCATTACTTGGCGGCTTATTTCGGCTACGAGTGAGGAGTTAGATGACAATGTTTGTGTGCTATAATTATGCTTATAATTACTGACAGAAATTACTTTGTACTGAAACACATGAAAGCCATACTTGTTTAACCCTAGCAAAAAACTCTCCTATTGTGGAGAAACGTTTCCTAATGGTTGCACTAAAATCTACTACTCTGCATTTGCTCTCTGCAACCTCATGGAAATAACCTGATGTTTACAGTAAAATCTAATAATCACTGCATTTGGGCTCTATGTAACCTCGTGGGTAGAACATACCTGATGTTTACAGTAAAATCTAATAATCACTGCATTTCGGCTCTCCGTAACCTCGTGGGTAGAACATACCTGATGGTTACACTTAAGTCTAGTAATTACTGCATTTCGGCTCTCTGTAACCTCGTGGGTAGAACATACCTGATGGTTACACTAAACTCTGATAATCACTGCATTTCGGCTCTCTGTAACCTCGTGGGTAGAACATACCTGATGGTTACACTAAACTCTGATAATCACTGCATTTCGGCTCTCTGTAACCTCGTGGGTAGAACATACCTGATGGTTACACTAAACTCTGATAATCACTGCATTTCGGCTCTCTGTAACCTCGTGGGTAGAACATACCTGATGGTTACACTAAACTCTGATAATCACTGCATTTCGGCTCTCTGTAACCTCGTGGGTAGAACATACCTGATGGTTACACTAAACTCTGATAATCACTGCATTTCGGCTCTCTGTAACCTCGTGGGTAGAACATACCTGATGGTTACACTAAACTCTGATAATCACTGCATTTCGGCTCTCTGTAACCTCGTGGGTAGAACATACCTGATGGTTACACTAAACTCTGATAATCACTGCATTTCGGCTCTCTGTAACCTCGTGGGTAGAACATACCTGATGGTTACACTAAACTCTGATAATCACTGCATTTCGGCTCTCTGTAACCTCGTGGGTAGAACATACCTGATGGTTACACTAAACTCTGATAATCACTGCATTTCGGCTCTCTGTAACCTCGTGGGTAGAACATACCTGATGGTTACACTAAACTCTGATAATCACTGCATTTCGGCTCTCTGTAACCTCATGGGTAGAATATACCTGATGGTTACGCTAAAATCTAATAATCACTGCATTTTCTCTTTGTAACCTCGTGGGTAGAACATACCTGATGGTTACACTAAACTCTGATAATCACTGCATTTCGGCTCTCTGTAACCTCATGGGTAGAATATACCTGATGGTAACGCTAAAATCTAATAATCACGGCATTTTCTCTTTGTAACCTCGTGGGTAAAAAATTGAATGCCTCTCTCCTGGAAATTTTGTCCTCTACTTTGATAAAACATTAAGTCATTTATCTTTATAAAATGCGCCATGAAGATGCCAAAGAACAAATAAGCTGAAGTTTTCCAGCTAGCCCGAAGAAAACCTATTCCTGAAAAGCAGCTCTGATTATTTTCTCTTAAAAAAGAAAATGCATATCCCCGTGTACCAGATTTTTACCAGCAGCAATTCATTGATGTTTTGCTACACTGAGTGAGAACGTGACAATCACTTCAGATGCTTTCATTGACACGAGTTCCTATTTCGATATGTCTAATTTAAGCTTCACCACGTGATAGCTCTTCATTAGCGAAAAGCTCTAAGTGATATTTTGTTTGACATGTTGTTTAGGATCCCGAGGTTTTTAAACGCCTTCTCTCTGGCTTAACTGGTGAAGGTATTCTAGGAATTTGCCCTTCAATTCCAAATTCTTTGATGTGCCACCAGATGCCGTGTAAAAATATCACCGCTTGCGGCTCCTGGTGAATCGTTAGCGTATGCAATCAAGTAATTTTTATCAATTGTTAATGGAAAACAGTGAAAATCTATCTAGGGAAATCTTTTAGCCTGAACTTCAGACATCCCTTCGACTGAAGGGGATGTCTGAAAGAGAACAACTGAGAACTGA
Organism: Porites lutea; assembly: GCF_958299795.1. NCBI lineage: Eukaryota > Metazoa > Cnidaria > Anthozoa > Scleractinia > Poritidae > Porites > Porites lutea. The sequence goes on along the minus strand of NC_133203.1, from coordinate 6,577,166 downwards.
ACATTATTACCAAAATGCTTTTGTTATTAGGTACAAAATAAGGGGTTTTAAAGAGAAACTTGTGTGTGTTGTAGTTTCCACATTTCTCATTTTCATGTTTGTTGATTAGTTGTTACTCATGGGTGTGTTTTCTTGGCTGCACTATCTTACTTATACCAAAAAAAACAAAATTGGTGGACTTCCATTATAAATCGTTAAAATCATGAAAAATCAATAATTTTATAGTGATTTGACAAAACAATTTAAGTTATCGATTTTCACCAATTTTTATCGATTGACTGCTGCTGGGGTTAATAATAGCCTACAAGTTCTCCAGGGCGCTCTGGTGGCAGGGCGGGAAAAGAAAAGAGAGCTTGCAACTACATCTCTGGAATTTTAATATCTGCATCAAAAAAATTGATCCAAATTGCTGATTGGCGAGGATGACATTAGTTATATTGTCAATACTCTTGGTTCATGCTTTCACATGTTTTTCATTGTTTGTTTACATTTGCACTCATTTCAACTTCGCACTGATTAAAGGAAATCTTACAGCTCAGTCGCATTGGAGAGCTTGCTCGCAACCTAAGAAATCATAATCATAAAACAACGAAATTACGACACAAGAAGAAAACAATGGACAATGAAAAACCAAAGAGAATAAGAACTGCCCGCATAGCTTTTGTGCAGAAAACAATGGAAGGTGCAACGGGGATCTTAGTCAAGCTGATCACATGGAAGATTCAGCAAGGGAAAAACTTATGGGATTGAAATTTACTGTAAATGAAAGCCTGGAAACTATCCAAAAACTGGACAAAACAATAATTCTGGAAAACACTAGGCAGAATCTGCAATAATCAAAGCTTGGCCGTTACGGTAGTTTATGAGTACAGTAATGTAGAAGGAGGCTAGGATGTCGCATTCTTGATCTCATTGACACACAAAAATTTTTTATCAGCCCTCCTCCTCGCCATTCCTGCCTCTTCCTTGTTGTATGGTTTGTATTTTTCAGACGGTTGATTGCCCTCACCTTCGCCAGCAATACATGTTTAATGAAAGTTTGAGTTTGTGTTTGTATTGGATTTTCAGAGTTTAATAAACAGGCTATGTGTAAAATTTCACATAGTCATTTTTCTCCATCATGTTGTTTGTATTGCATTTTCAAACGGAGCACAGCACATATTTCATTCCAATTAAGGTTTGCCATTTTGTGGGTAGATTGAAGCATAAATATAATATTACTGGGTTGCCTCTCACTGAAGATAATTAGGAAACCGTCAATAGTATTCTAAAACATAGATTTTGTAAGCCATAGTTGTTGATTTCTAACGACATGGAAGCTTTGAAATTGCTATAGTCAGTTCAGTGCATGAAACGAAGAAACTACATGTATGTGATTTGTATGACAATATTGAGATTAGTTTGAAGGCTCTTGGCATTGAATCAGAGTCTTTTGGAAATTTATCAGTTCCAGTCATAATGGAGAAAATATATTCCTTCTGAGTTAAGATTAATCATCAGTCCCAAGTTTGGCAGTAAAGCAAATTGGATTTTGGATGTGAAATGCATTGAAATCTGAGTTGGAGGCAAGAAAGAAGGTGCAATGCAGTGAAAACAAGTACAGATGTAGTCCAACCAATTCTACCCCCCAACAAACAGAAGGAAACAACCAGAATTTTACAACCTGGAGACCTGATGCTACTCCAGCAGAAGCAAAGAAACAAAATACTTTAGCATAGTATACTTGGAATGCTGCGCATGTTCTGGTACTGTGCAGACATGAATTTTCTAGCTCCACACTACGAGTGCATATTTTGTTTAATATAGACAGCTGCCCACCTAGACTATAGCCTTTGCTATTTGTGGGCAGTGAGAAAATATAATATGTCTGAATAAACTAATAAATGAAATAAATGAAATGAAACAAATGAATGTTGTTGAATAGATTACAATTTTAAGTTATTTAACGTAAATTTTGCAGTTTAAGTATGGTTAGAGATTAAAATAATAATATTAAATGAAAGCTTTCAAAATTTTATGGGACTTCAACATATAAACTTCTTAAACTTGAATAGAATAAATTTTGGACAGCGCTGAACTCTGAGAGGAGCAGTGACTATAATGATCAATTAGTAGTAAGATTTCAATTCATCGTTTTATTGCACAATGCTGTTTCATGTGGTCAAAGAATGGCTACACTCATCGGGCAATATTCACAAATGACCGTTAAAATACAAGAACTGGCAATAAAAGCTAACTTTGGGTTGCTATGGTATTTACAAACATTTGCTGTAGTAAAAGCGAAGTTATGGTTGCTATGAGATATAAAAACAGTAAAAAATAGATGCTACATGACATTTAGTACTGGCGATGAAAGGCGTAGTTAAGGTGATAAAATAAATCGTGTGTTGCAAAAAGATTGTGTTACTTGACAACAAAGTTCTTGAGTAGGTATCTGGTTCTGTGTTGGCATGAGCTTGCTAGTTCATTACGCTTGTTTACACTGCACAAATTCTTCTTACAGATGATTACATATTTCTCAAATAGGCATAAATTACATTTGTTGCTAATACTGCTATAAGGTTTGCACTGCTTAAGGACTCTCCACTTGATGGTTTCATTGCCAGTACTAAATGTCACGTAGCATCTATTTTTTACTGTTTTTACATCTCCTAGCAACCATAACTTCACTTTTACTATAGCAACTGTTTGTAAATACCATAGTAACCCCAAGTTAGCTTTTATTGCCAGTTCTTGTAATTAAATGGTCATTCGTGAATATTGCCCGATGAGTGTGGCCATTCTTTGACCACATGAAACAGCGTTGTCGCAATAAAACGATGACTTCAACATTATATATTTAATAAAAACTGAATCATTGGATAATGCAATTCTAGCATTTTGATTGGCTTAGCCGTTATGGTATATGAGCTATTATACCATGCTCTCCAAGGTCGGTGTACGCGTCAGTTTAAAATTGGAAGCTAGCTGAGATTTTTTTTCGCAAAGAATTGAGCAGCGCCCGAAGCAAATCGTTTTAATTCATTTCTTAGAAACCCCAAATTTTTGGCATTTTCCAAAAAAAAAGAAAAAGTAACGACATAGTTAAACCATTTTTCACTTGAGTTATTCTTATTATTCTTTTAATCTGAAAAATGAGCATAGTAACATTATAGAGAAAAACAGGAACAAAACCAGGAACATTTTTTACAGTATACTGTGTATTTTGTTAATCCAAATAATGGTGACTGGAACAACTGTGATGACAGGGATAACTAGAATGATAGGGATGACTAGGGTTACTGGGGTGACTAGGTAACTAGGGTGACAGGAATGACAGGAGTGACTTGGATGATTAGGATGACTTAGCTAGGTGACTGGGATGACTGTGATGACAAGGATAACTAGAAAAACTGGATGACTAGGATCATGAGATAACTGAGATGACAAGGTTGTCTAGTATGATTGGAATGAATAGAATAGATATGGTGACTAGGATGACTGAGATCACTTGGGTGACTAAAATGACTAGAATGAATGGAATGAGTGGGATACTAGGATGACTAGGATTACTATGATGAGAGGATGACTGGGATAACAGGGATCACTGGGATGACTGGAATAACATGGGAAACGAGGATGACTGGGACTATTTGAATGACCAGGATGACTTGCAGGATAAGGATGAATAGGATGACTATTAATGAGATGACTTGGATGGCTGGGATAAGTAGGATGACTGGCATGACTAGGACAACTGGCATGACTAAGATGAATAGGATGACTTGGTTTACTGGGATAGAGCGGTTTTCACTTGACTGTCGAAAGCGATTGGTTTTGGTTTTGGTTTTACTACGCCCTTTGGTTGGCTAGTGTATTTACTTTGGTTTTGGTTTTACGACAGTCAAGTGAAAACCGCTCTAACAGGGGTGACAGGGAAGATTGTGATGAAAAGGAAAAGTAGAATAACTGGGGTGACTAGGATGACTAGGATGACTGGGATGACTAGAGGGACTAGGATGACTGAGTTGATTAGGATGACTGGGATGACTAGGGTGGCTGGGATGAATGGATTGAGATGAATGATTAAGATGACTAGGATAACTACAATAACTACAGAGACTGAGATGACAAGGATGAATGGGTTGACTGAGATGTCTAAGGTAACAGACTCAACAGTGGTGACTTCGTTGACTAGGATGACTAGCTAGGGTGGGTGGGATAACTACAATGACTAAAATAATAGGGATACCTAGGATGATTGGGATGACTGGTGACTGGGATGCAAAGAAGACTAGGATGAGTAGGATGACTGGGATAACTACAATCATGGACAAAAGTCTTTGGGACAGTAATGCAATAATCATATTAAATATTTTTTTTGTCTGGGTTCCCTAATAAAACAGTGCATCCTTTTTGAAATTTTATTGTAGTTCCCCCTCCCCTTCCCCCTCACTCTATACAAAGTTGAAACTCTGAAACTTTGTTTGTGGGGTGAGGGGAGGACGTGTGAATTTGAAAACGCGGATCAGAAATGCAAAAGTGTCCCAAGACTTTTGTCTTTGATTGTAGGATGAGTGGGAAATCCAGATTTAGATCTTGAGATCACGACTTCAGATTTCACAATCTAACGCAAAATCTGACTAGGTCACTGGGATGACAGGAGTGACTAGGGTGACTTGGATGACTAAAATGAGTGGAATGACTGAGTTGGCTTGGATAACTAAGATGAATAGGATGACTGGAATAAGCTGGATGGGTAGGATGACTGGGATGACCTCATCTTCAATGAAGAAGCCTGAAAAAGATTTGATGCTTTGTGGGATTCGGAAAATTGTGTGTACCTCTGGAAAAATTCTCAGCAAAATGTAGTAGTCTCATACAAGTTAAGAAAGTTTTAAAAAAGGAAAAAAGTGATACCTAAAATGCCTGAAATCTCCAATGGGGAACCATGATCCCTCTAGCTTCTTGAAATGTCATCCCTTCACTTGCAGAAATGTTTTTGATATTCAACTTGTGATGGGCAAAGAATCTTCAGGAACATCAGCAAATGGGAAGGGTTCTGTTAAAAGGCCAGAGATGCAAGAAATAATACAGGTAAATTTGACTGTCAGGTAGAAAGGAAGAATAACATATTACTCTCCCTGCCTTTAATTATAATTATGGATGTCCATTTTTCTGCAAAATCGTTTCCTACCAGAATAAAAAAATGAAGACAAGTCTTCCTTCTTTTCAAAATTCATCAAAGATTTTAACAAAAAGATTTGCCTACAATATCAACTTTCTATACTTAAGTAATTTTTAAATTTTGTGATCTGACAACAGTTTTATGTTGGCTTTTGAAGACTATCTCAGAGATTACTTTTTAAGTAAATAAGGTAAGCAATTATTAATAAAATGGCTGTGCAAAAATATATAACCACCGCAAATGTGCACTTCCTCTTCTGAGAAAAACCCTGAGCCAGCTTAACCCCACAATCGGGGCACTTTCCCAAAGTCAGAACTGGCTGCCTGGACCATGGCCGGACTGGTAATTTTGACAATGAAACAGGCTTTTACCTAGAGTTTTGCAAAAAAACCATCTCCTTCCTTCATGCTATCTAGGATATGTCTGAATGAATAGTTTTGATTGAAAGTGAAATTTAAGATTTTAAGTAAATAAGATAAGCAATTACTAATAAAATGGCTGTGCAACAACAGCTGGTGATTATAACCACCACAAATGTGCACTTCCTCTTCGGAGAAAAACCCTGAGCCAGCTTAACCCCACACTCGGAGCGCTTCCCCAAAGTCAGAACTGGCTGGCTGGAAGATGGCCGGTCTGGTAATATTATTTTGACAATGAAACAGGCTTTTACCAAGAGTTTTCCTGAAAAACCATGTCCTTCCTGCATGCTATTTAGGATATGTCTGATGAATAGTTTTGATTGAAAGTGAAATTTTCATTAGGACAGGAATGGTCTGGCCAGTAAGTTCTGACAAATAATGCAAAGCTCCCTTAGTGATCGCCCAGGATGGGTCATAGACAGACTGTAAAACCAAGTCTCAGTAATGAACTAGGGTTCCTATTACTAATAAATTCTTCCTGCCAGCATGCAAACCATAGGGAACCCAAGCTATTATTTGTAAACTGCAAATGGAAATTAAATAAGAGATAAAATTCTACCTGTTTTGTTCTATTCTTGAATCTGCTGTGGTGCGAAGTGAAATTGAAGTTGTTTTACGATGCGAAAGAAATGCTTTATGTGGTTGTCTTGCATTTTTCCATGGGTCTACTCTGACCAGTTTGCCTCATTTGTTGTCTTTTTCTGTCTGAAAAAATAAATAAACTATTTTTATCAGCACATAATTGAACTGGTGTTGACATGATAGTCACTTCTTGCAAAAAATTTCAACACTCCTTGCAATCCATATAAACACCTTATGAACATAAATAAAGCATAATTAATGACATTTCCTGGATGGAGAAGATCAACATTTAGATTTAACCCTTTAAGCCCCAATATCTACATACAAATTCTCCAGACTGATCTCCATACATTTCCTTAAGAAATTAGTTCAGAGAATTTGATAAAGGATCAAAGATTTTTCCCTTTGTGATCTTTTTATTAATTCTCTTAGACTTTGCACTTGACAATCTATGGATATCGTTAGGAGAAAATTGACGTTGGTCGCTTGTTCTTGAGTAATTCAGGGAGATTAATCTAGCACCAGTATTAATGCATTCAAACAGAACTATTGTATTTTTGTAAAGGAAGGTTATGCTGGCCTAGATAGCTTTCCCATTTCATAATTTTTTATATTTGTTTACCTTTTTTTCCTGCTTTTACCCTTTTTAATATCTGTAAATTAGTTTTATATAATTATTTTAGGGGGGGGCACAAGTTTATCAGTTCTTAACTGTAATGTGTCACCCTCACTGAATAAAGTTATTCATTCATTCATTCTTAAACCATTAATTATACGGTGGAGAATTAACTCTCGTCTCAAGTTTGATAATAAACAGTTAAAATACCCTTCAGCAATAAAACACAGGGACATAGCTAGGATTTTTGTAGAAAAGGTATGCACAATTTTCCAAACCCCCCTCCACATATCCTTAAAGTGCAAATCTTTTTCAGGTTTCTTGATTAATGCAGAGGTTACGTTGTAAGCTGAAACATTATTAAACTGTATATAAAATGACATAACAGGAAGTTGTAAAAATCATAAATTGGTTGTCATTTTCTACACCAACAAGCTACTATCTTGTTTAACACATTGTTTTACACTAACAAAAGCATCCTACATTTGCATAATTGCACCCTACTTCATCTACTCTATCTCACTATCTCAGTCATCCTTGTCATCCCAGTAATTCCAGTCATTACAGTCATCCCAGTCATCCTAGCTAGCCAACTCACACCAGTCATCCCTGGTGATCCAAGTCATCCCACTCATCCTAGTAATCTAAGTCATCCTTAGTGTCATCCCAGTTGTCCCACTCATTTTATCCTA
>NC_133203.1:6549690-6564690 GCF_958299795.1 Porites lutea | reverse complement strand
AAAAAATGCAAGATCATGACCATTATTTTGTCCACTCAAAACCAAGCCTGTCTCTCCAATGCTCTCCATCAATAATTTACCTCTAGAGGTAGTGTCATCTTACAAAGTACTTGGTCTGACCCTGTGTGACACCCTAAAGTGGAACAATAACACCAACGAAATTGTTTCCAAGGCGTCTAAGCGACTGCACATTCTCAGGGTCTTGAAGCGCGCTAGGGTCCCTCCAGTGGACCTTGTCACTATCTATAGCGCCCTGGTTTGCTCTGTCCTAGAATACTCTTCTGTTGTCTGGGCTACTTGCCTTCCTCGCTTCCTCATTGACCAGCTTGAAGCTATCCAGAAGAGGGCCCTGCGAATCGTATACCCTGACCTCCACTATCAACAGGCTCTTGCACAAGCAAACATTACCAGTTTAGAGGATAGACGCGACCACCTGTGTCTTAAAGTGCGGCACAATATCAAAAATAACCCGGATGGCCAGCTGCACCGCCTTCTCCCTCCCGTGCGATCCGAATGCCATTCTTACCATCTTAGGAACAGTAGCAGTTCTAGCCTCTTCCAGTATAGAACAAAACGCTTCGGTTCAAGTTTTTTCCCGCCAATGGCGAAAATTAACTAATCTTACGAGTCTAGTTATCTCTAGTATTGTCGTTTATCTATATCTGAATTGTAAATAACTTATAAATAGCCTGTAATCCCAGTCCCTCTGAAACAAATGTAATTTTATTTTTAGTTGTAACTTATGTAAGCACATTGTAATTCATAGTTTTTATGCCACCATGCAAATTTAATAAACCATCATCATTATTATTATTATTATTATTATTATTATTATTATTATTATTATTATTATATTTTGGTTATTACTCGCATATCTGTAGGTGAGTAACCCCTCCCCCCTAAACACTTTTTTTTTTGCATCATGGAATGCCCCTATATTGACCTTCTCATCTGGATTATACATACATATACATACATATACATATACATACAGATTATTGATGCTCCCTAAGTGGGCTTTTCAGCTCAATAGAATAAAAAATACAAATTTATATAAATTAATTAAGAATGTAGGTACAATAATATTATAATTACAAAAAATATATCAACTTAATAAAACATTGGGAAGATGACGCCTAAAATTCCTGGGGCATTTTAAGGACTTAATATTATCATTCAAGGAGTTCCAGAGTTTTGCTCCTCTGAAAGCAAAGGAGCGCTGCCCTGTTTACAGGCGACATAAAGGCATATCCAAAGCACCAGATGATCGAGTTTGTCTATTATGGACTTGAGAACGTGATTTAAACATATCAGCAAGATAGTCTGGAACAAGCTTGTTAATACATTTGTGCATCATAGTAGCGTCATTTAGAATGAGTTTCTCTCTAATAGGAAGCCATTTCAACGATCGCAACCCATCCGAAATATGGTCATACTTTCTTAGTCCCAGAATAATTCGTCCAGCAAAGTTTTGGACTTTTTGTAACTTGTCAATATTGCTGCTGCTGGTATTACTCCAGACAGTTGAACAATATTGGAGTTTACTAAAGACAAATGAATTTATTACTAACAAAAGTGTTTTCCTATCCAGGAGATGCTTGATTCTGTTAATTTGGTACAATTTAAAAAGGCATTTTGAGGCAGTCTCAGTGATATGTTGGTTATAACTGAGGCATGTGTCGAGAAGAACACCCAAGTCCTTAACGACAGGCACAGGTGTTATTTCCTTGTCAAAAAGTGTTATACTGAATGATGACAGTTTCTTTAAAAGTTGTGGTAATCCAACAGCAAGAACCTTAGTTTTGTCCGGATTAATCAAAAGAGAGTTTTTACAGCACCACTGAGATATTCTCGTAAGATCTTCATTTAAGGCGAGGATGGACGTAGGTAATTCGGCAGGTGAAAAGGACAAATACAATTTACAGTCATCAACATAGGAGGCAGATAGACAACGTTTAGGAACAGAAAGGAGGTCGTTAACATAGATTGTAAACAAAACCGGACCTAAAATAGAGCCTTGCGGAACTCCGAACTCAAGTGGGAGTACTTTAGAAACTGCGTCACCAATTCGAACGCACTGTTGTCGGTTAGAAAGGTAACTCTGAAACCAATCCAACGCACCCTGGGAAAAATCGAGATATCGTAGCTTGGATAACAAGATGTCGTGTCAAATACTATCAAATGCTTTAGACATATCTAATAAGACCAGGATGGAAACTTTCTTGCTATCCATAGCCTGGAGCAACTGATCCGTAACGTACAACAGAGCTGTTTCTGTCGAGTGAAGCTTTCTATTTCCGCTCTGATGTGCTGCCAGTTTATTATTTCTAATTAGATGCTCCATAAGTTGTCCATGTAGCAACCTTTCAGTGACTTTTGAGACTATTGGTAATAATGAGATGGGGCGATAGTTGTTAGGGACATCTGGGTTACCGCATTTGAGAATAGGTGTAACCTCTGCTGTTTTCCATGCATGTGCAAATGTGTTGGTAACAAAAGAGTTATTCATAATGTGCGTAATTGTTGTTAGCGTACTGGGTAAACTGTCTTTAAGAATTATAGAAGATATCTTGTCCATTCCTGGAGCTTTGTTAGATGGTAGGCTTCTAATCACCCTTTCTACCTGATTTTCTGTGACTTGATGGAGCACAAATAATTCGGGGCTAACGTCGGTGGATATGTGTAAAGGAGTCGGCACATCCGAATTTACATTAAGTCCATGATGTAAAGATAAGTCCCTGGCTTTTTGAACAGTAATACTGCTGACGGAAGTGAAGAAATCATTTAATTTGTTAGCTAACCCAGTGGGATCCTCGGAAGCCATAAAACTATCTTGTTGTTTACGTGGTAGACACCGGGGGGTTCTTCATTTCCTCATACTCCCAAAGCTTTGAAATGGAATTGTGGCATCTATAAGAATTTTACTCTCACTAACACCAATACTATTTTTTTTTATTCGGTGCTTCTCAGTTTCACATCTTCTATTGGTTTAAAACTATAATTTGAATTCTCTTCCAACTCCTCCTTTTTTATAAAATTCAATTTCATTTTCAGTTGCCTTGAGTAGCAGCTTAACCTTCCTTGCCGTCATTATGATGTCATTATGAGGTCATGTTGTTAAATTTACTGGCAAAATCTAATTCCATAATAGTATTTTCCAAGTTTACAATTAACTGTGCAAAGTTAATAGTTGGGATATTACTGCGCTTTTCACAAACATGCAAACTCTAAAGTTCAAGAGCCGCCTTCACACTTGCGTTTTTCGCTGCCGTCAATCATAATTACGATCACAAGCAACGAACCTTGAAACACAGAAACTCACAAAACGGATCAAAATCCACCAATCAGAAATCAAAATCCATGACCTTTTGAACCCGTTGAAGTAAAGGTTTGTTTCCTAAGAGGTCCCTTAAGATGATTGACGGCAGCGAAAAACGCAATCGTCAGTTGGCTTTTGAACTTCAGAATTCGCATGTTTGTGAAAAGGGCAGTAAAAGATATCATAAGAATGTTTGGGCCTTATTTGAATTATGGCAAATAATCTCAAATCGAAAATAGATCTTGGATGGTTTATCAGCGTTGATTTTATGTTTCTAAAGGACCACAAGTTTATCAGTTTAGATCATAACTGTCACCTGTTTACCCTTTTGTATAAAGGCATCACTTCACTTCACTTCACTTAGTCATCCTACTTGTGTTATCATCCTAGTCATTGTAGTTATTGTAGTCACCCTAGTCAGTGCATTCATCCCAATCATCCAGTCATCCAAATTAACACAGTTATATAAATCACACATTATTGAAAAGCACAGATTGAAAAAACATCCTAGTCAACTCAGTCATTTTAGCAGTCGTATACATCACACAGGTCCTGGTCATTCCTTTCATTCCAGTCTTGTCACCTCAACCTCTCAACCCCATAATCATAGTCATCCAAGGCATCCTAGTCATCCTAGTCACCCTAGTCACACTAGTAACCCAAGTCATCCTAGTCACCCCAGTCACCCTAGTCACCTTAGTCACCCTTGTCACCCTAGTCACTCTAGTCACCTAAGTCACCCTAGTCACCCTAGTCACACTAGTAAACCAAGTCATTCTAGTCAGCCAAGTCACCCTAGTCACCCTAGTCACCCTAGTCACCCAAGTCATCCTAGTCACCCCAGTCACCCCAGTCACCCTAGTCACCTTAGTCACCCTTGTCACCCTAGTCACTCTAGTCACCCTAGTCACCCTTGTCACCCAAGTCACCCAAGTCACCCTAGTCACCCTAGTCACTCTAGTTACCCTAGTCACCCAAGTCACCCTAGTCACCTTAGTCACCCTTGTCACCCTAGTCACTCTAGTCACCCTAGTCACCCAAGTCACCCTAGTCACCCTAGTCACTCTAGTCACCCTAGTCACCCTAGTTACCCAAGTCACCCTAGTCACCCTAGTCACTCTAGTCACCCTAGTCACCCTAGTCACTCTAGTCACCCTGGTCACCCTAGTCACCCTAGTCACCCTAGTCACCTAAGTCACCCTAGTCACACTAGTAAACCAAGTCATTCTAGTCAGCCAGGTCACCCTAGTTACCCTAGTCCCCCAAGTCACCCTAGTCAATCTAGTAATGCAAGTCACCCTTGTCATCCTAGTCACCCTAGTCACCTAAGTCACCCAAGCCACCTTAGTCACTTTAGTATCCAAGGTCATCCTAGTCATCCTGGTAATCTCTAGTCACCCAAGTAACCAAAGTCACCCTAGTGACCCTAGTCATGCAAGTCACCCTAGTCACCCTAGTCACACAAGTAACCCCTAGTCACCGAAGTCACCCTAGTTCCGTAAGTCACCCTAGTCACCCTTGCCACCCTGGTCACTCAAGTCACCCAAGTCACCCCAGTCAACCTAGTCACCCTAGTCATGCTAGTAACCCTTGTCATTCTAGTCAGCCAAGTCACCCTAGTCACCCCAGTCAACCAAGTCACCCTAGTCATGCTAGTAACCCTTGTCATTCTAGTCAGCCAAGTCACCCTAGTCAGCCAAGTCACCCAAGTCACCCCAGTCACCCTAGTCACTCAAGTCACCCAAGTCACCCCAGTCACCCTAGTCACCCTAGTCATGCTAGTAACCCAAGTCATTCTAGTCAGCCAAGTCACCCTAGTCACCCAAGTCACCCAAGTCACCCTAGTCACCCAAGTCACCCTAGCTACTCTAGTCACCCAATTCACCCTAATCAGCCTAGTCACCCTAGTCACTAAAGTCACCCAAGTCACCAAGTGCTGGGATTTCAAATTATTTTTCGGTTCTGTGCCCAGAGATCATGGGAAACTATATCTAACAATTTTTTGGTTCCTTGAAAATTCATGGGAACCCATAATGTACAGAAAGATGTTGTTAAACATACTTTAAAATTAAAGAACATCAGAGTGTACTATTATTTACAAAAGACTTCAGTGTCTATTAAAATGTCAGAAGAAGGCCAATTTAATTGTTAAATGTTTGCACCAGGCACCTCTTCAATCCAACTAAACAAGATCTCGTGTTTTCGTTAAGAGATTTGGGCCTCGTCATCAGTTTCAATAGTGAAATTATCACTAAAAGACCACCTTCTGTTTTTAAACTTTTGGAGTCATAATTACATTTTTTTTCTTGGCAATGGAAAGCATAACAATCGCTGTTGTTAACTGTAAATTATTTGGGTGCAACATGTAAATTGGCTGCCACTGGGGACTATCGTGTGTTTCATAAAATTATATTTCGGGGCTGTCCAATTATTATTCATAGTCTCTCCAACGAATTGGTTGGCAAGACTATGGATTAACCTTTTAAAATTAAGGTGGTGGCCCACTAGGTTATTTTGCTTGGGAAGAATTGGTTTTCCAGGCCTAATCTACTGTGATCGAACATGATTGATATTTTTGGAAGAATTGGTTTTCCAGGCCTAATCTACTGTGATCGAACATGATTGATATTTTTGGGTGTACATATAAGACTATTAACTCGATGAGAAACTTGTTTCACTCTTGGACTGTCAAGTTATTTTTCGCTAAAATCACTTAGCCTTTGCCTCAAAAGTCACATGAATGTGCCCTAAAGTTTACTGATTTGTGGATTACAAGTACATTGTTTGATTTAAATTATGAATTTATCAATGAGAGCTTCGCTTCTAGCCCAGGCTAAATCTATATACTTATCGATTGAGAACTTCACACACTGAAACATTTAGAGCTTAAGTTTATAATATTTCCAGAATTTTTCGACAAAATACCTGATAGAATCCTTCTTGATGTGCTCATTTGTGAGTTTAAGTTTTATAAAGCGTCTTTTAATGCCCTGACATCTTCATTCATAACATTTTTAAAAAAACTTTGCTGCCATCTTGGCACTGAGACATACAGAAGGTTGCCATGGTAATATTGTAACCTCACATGTAAAATTGTAAATCAATGCTGAAATTTCGCACCAAGATTAAGGAGAAATTCATCACCCATGACGTTATTACAGTTTTTTTAAATAAAATGAATTAATAAAGAAAGTAATAATAAATTACTTTCTTTATTAATAATTAAATGGTCAAATTCCACTTGTCAAAAAATTTGGGGGGCTTGTTAAAGTGACTCTTGGGCTAGTACGTGCGAGCTACAGCTAGACCAAGGGACAAGCTGTAAAACTGACATTCTTTGCAGCCTGCTGGATGGCAATATCTTTTCTTCATTGGTACTCTAACATTATTGAAGAGAAAAAGGGGCCACACAGGTTTCCAAAGAAGACCCCCAAAGTGGGGGTTTATTGTGCTGCCAACTGCCTGATGTAGTGGTTTAACACTTTTCATAAAACAACTAAGATAGTATGCGCGTTCTGATTGGTTAAAAACCTATGGTATATTGTGCCAGTAAACTCATAGAAAACTTAAAGTTATTTCATGAAAGCAATAGACGGCACTTTCTATGGGTTTACTGACGTGATAACCCACTTGGGATGTTGGGAGAACATGAGAAAAGCTTGTAAAAGCTTGTAGAAGCTTTTCAAGTGTTCTCCCAACATCCTGCATGGGTTATCACGCCAGTAAAACCATAGAAAGTATGGTCTATTGCTTAAGAGAAGTATAGATTATAACAACACTTTTTCTAGCTTGAGTTAGACTGGGTAGCAGTCTTTTCCGTTGAATCTAGGCCAAGCGGGGCAAAAGCGAAAAGATGCGTGAGGCAAAAAGGAGCAAGACTGCTACGCAGGCTAGGCTTGAGTGTACAGCTGCTATGCATCCTTAGCCTTTTTAAACAAGAAACAATTGACATTATTTTTAACTGGGACATTTCCACAATGCACCCCTGCCCCCTTCTCCCAAACTCTCTGCCTCCCAAAATATAGCTGGACAGTATTACAGCTGTAAGTGACTAATTTGATCTTCTGGAAATTCCAAAAACTATTTTAGTTCTATGTTTATAAAACGTGACAGAGTCAATTTTGGTGTTTTAAATACTATTTAATCACAGTAAATTCCTGTTTCTTAAAACTTGCAAAACAAATTAAGTTTCAGTTTTATTTCTGTTGGATAGTGCATTTAAAGCCCTTCTAACTACCCATGGCAAGTGAATATGTGTCTATTTGACAGGGCAGTTTACAAATGGCATTTTCCTTTATAGTAACGAAAGGCTTTTCACAAGCAGGGAGAGAATTGCACCATTTTAAATGATTTCTTGTGGGTACGATGGGGGCCATTGTTTCTGAAGTTCCCACACAAGCTAATAACATCATCAAACTGCAATATAGATAAAAATTCCGTGTAGATATAGGGTCAATAACTCCACAAAATAATTTTGTGTTTGTTCCAAATTTTGTCTTTTTTAATTGCATAAATTTCAACTTGTACTCTTGACGATTGGTGGTGAAATCACGAAAAAATTGTCCTTGTCCATCAACAACTCGCTTTCAACATGGGTTGGACTTCTGGATGGAACACGGATTCGGACCTTAGTGAACTTATTATACCTTGGAAACATGGATAACCATTGGAACTATGTTAACTTTGAGACCTTGGAAACAGATTGCAATTAATTTTTAATTGGATCAATAGCATCTTGGAATATTAAACTTTCATCTTGGATTAAAACATTGGAACTTCATCGAACTTCATCGAACCTTGGATAGAGCAAGCAGATGTTTTGTTTTGTTTTGTTCCATTAACCTAAAACTGCAATATATATTTCTCTTTGAAAAAGTTACCTGTGGCAACTTACAACCAAGATATGATGTATCTTTATACATATACATGTAGTTCCCGTTCAGGTTAATAAAAGCATTATGTTCTCCATTACTTGTTTCCATGAACATTCCAATTTAAGTAACACAGGTAAACCTTGTTTTGATGCAAAATAACCTTCTTTTTCTTATCCAAATTGTGCTACGAAAGTAACTACATGGCGATAGATCAAAACAAGATCAACTCCATGCTTGCAATCACTGACAACTATAAATTCAGTCATAAGCATACAGGTAACCTGCTCATCAAGACTCATAACATGACACATCTTTCTGATTTTCCTAATTTTTCCATATTCAGATAAAACGCCATTATGCTTCCATAGACCAATGCATCCCATGGGAACAACGTTAGGCGTCTTGTTTACTTTATCTTTAACATTTTTTTCAGGAAATACAGAGGTGTACTGGCAAACAGGTGTGGAATAGTGTTTTGGGTATAGAATTTTAATTACAATAACATTTTGTGAACTTAGTTTTCAATTTCGTCAATTAGTAGTCTTGCTTTTGTAAGCAGCGAGACTCATAATCTTCAAGCTGTTTTTTTCTTCGTATTTAGGACACAAAAGGTGGTCATGGTCCCAGGCATTCCTAGTGGAGACTGTGGAAACTGGGAATAAGAACCATTGCGTGACCGAAGCCACTCATGTTTTGCGAAGAAAGCTTATAAAGGATTAATGTGATTTAGAACTTTTCCGGAACAGGTAGTTCCACAAATTCTATCACTTGGAAGCTTTGATTACTTTGGAACAAGTGAATACTTCAGTGGTAAAAAAAAACGAAGACACGAATACTAATAAAATCAATTCAGAAACAAATCAACAAATACGATATAAAAAGTCAATATCCTGAAGAAACTCAACCGCTGATAAAGTAGAAAGTGAAAAACCTTTAGTGAGAAAATCGTGTAGAATTAATTGCTCCCTCATTTCTTATCTAAACTGTAATCTCCAAGCAAGTGAGACTTAAACACTGCATTTAAGAGCGTTCATGTTATTGTTCGTTTGAGAAGCTAGATCAAACACTCCACAAAAAGGAAGGGGAAAACAAGAAGAGAAATAGAGCCAAACTGCATCCTGCACTTGTTTTTGGGATTGTTACTGGAGATGCGCCAGTCACCTATTGGCCAATTTTTCTTTAAATCTAAATTGAAGACCTTTCTTTTTAAGCGAGACTTTTTTGAAGCATTGTAAAGCGCTTAGCACTGAAAAGTATAGGTGCTATATAAATATTTATTATTACTATTATTATGTCGCAGTATGAAACTTTGGAATGCTGTCCACATTATGAGTAGTATAGGGTGCATAGCGTAACCTACACCACTTGAGAAGCTATACTTAGAAGTAAAAAACCGAAACCTAATACGATCCTAAAATACATAGTGATATGAATCTCTCTACTTAAAAAGCCAATTTAGAATATTATTAAATTCTGATACTCTGTAAAACTTTCGCTATCTCTACTAAAAGCTTATACATAGTGATATTTCACGGACCCATTTTAGAGGACGGGGATGATTAAAAGCCCGGGAAAGGGCTCTCTTGGGATTACTTGATGATTTTAAACGTCAGCTCAAGTTAAGCAAAGTTAAGCATACCTCACAAGACTTGTGCTTGATTTTTGACACCTTCTGCCATGCCACATCCGTGAATTTCTATGCCACAAATGACGCCAAGCCTTGAAGAATAAGTTAAAGAAACGATGGAGGTCAAATCGGAGTTCCTGAAGTCTAATTATGTTACTTTGTGTCCAATTTAAAAACACACGCGCTCTGAGTGTCCACTACGTCGCCATATTGATTTCTTTTAGGACCCAGTCTCATTTGGCGCGTGAGGCTCACGCACGAGCTTTCACAATACTCGTTTCGCGTTTCTCGAGTACACTCGACTCGGGCGTAAACGCGCTCTACGGTGATTTGTATTGTAGTCTTCTGCAGAGCCCCAGCTTCGAAGGCCTCAGGAAAATATATATTCCTACAATTTATTGGTGAGAATGAGATAAATAGTAAATCTTACGTCTAACAGTGACGAGTACTTCAACTGGCATAGGGGCAGAAATTGCTCCCCCAGCTTTTTAGGTGCTTTTGGTTCCCCACTAAAATGCGCCATTTTTCACACTAAGATGCTCGGTCTTTCCTAAAAAAAGATCCTAAAATGCTCGGATAATGCTCATAATCGGAGGCTTTTTCATCAATTTTAAACGCCAACGCGAACAAAAACAAGTGAATAGTCTTTTCTACCGCAAAAAAAAAGCGTTCCTCTACACGGCTGTATAAAGTTGAAATTTTATCGTTTTTTTTTCTTAAATTTCGAGTTTAAGCCGACATTTTCTCATTAAAAATGTTTATTTTTTTTATTTTCACTGAGAAAAAAAAACATAATTCTAAAGAAAAAAATGCCATTAAAATGATCGAATAATGCTGCTTTTGCCTCACTAAAAACTCACGAAAAAATTAATGCTAGCATAATGTACAAAAGCCTATATATGAGTAACTATATTCTGAGCTTTTGAGCGCAAAATAAAATTATGTTCATCACATTTGTAGGAATCGAAATGTGATTAAAGTAAGGTACTCACTACACTAGCGAAATTAGCCGAAAAAACAACTTGCTTGCTGCACGTGCAGCACGCACACTCTCACTGCCGCTATATAATTTTCAAGTTTTTCTTCCAACGAAATTGGTCTCCGTTGTTATTTATTTCTCGCTCTAGCTCTTTCCCTGTTATCCAAGTTACTGTAGACTAGTGGAAAGAAAGACTTTTTGTTTTTTTTTTCTCTAAAAGTCCGGGCGGCCATATGATTTACCGCCGAAACGAGCAGCGTGCTTGAAGTGCAAAAATTTCACCTCAGCTACAACATACTCCTCCCCCGACTAGCTGACTCCTGACTTCCCTCCCCCTCCCTCAGAGTCTGTACGGTCAGCGTTCGGTCGTACGCTGACGTCATGACCAAATTTTCTTAGGTATGGGGCTCTGCTCGCGACCGAAGCAACAGTTTAGGAGAAACTTTCTTGACAATGACTCTGAACGTGAGGAATGTGAATGTGATTCCAATTATGGTACCTTATTGATAATTACCGTCAAAGACGATGGTATCAGTTCTCAATAAAGAACCAAAATACAAGGTGGAAAAGCTCAAGAACACGAAGTTGGAAGTTGTGCAGCCGAGGATCAAACATAAACCATCCTGAATTGGTCCACACGAAATTTTACAGTCGAGATTGATTAATTCAGTCTATCATTTATTAGCGAAGAATAATAAGGGGGAGGGGAGGGGGGCTTGAGAGGGCGGGGCTTATTAACTTTCTTACCCAGAAAAGGAGGCGCTTATTACAGAGAAGGCGCTTATTTGAGAAGGGGTGGCTTAATAGAGGATTTACGGTAATTTCGCGTTTTTATGAGACGGTAATATTTCGCAGGGTTTCTTTTTTTACGATTTCAATACGGAAATATTAGCCTGAGATCATGCCCTCTCCCTACTGTCCCTTAGTGTCTCTCACGGGAAGACTTTTTTCCCTCTCTCCTCGCCCGCTCTTAAAAAAGAAAAAAAAACGCGTGATAGCATGTTAGGTTATTTAGCACTTTACTTAGGCCAGGGGGCTTTCTCGGTTTTCAAAAAATAAAGGGTTTAGATTGAAAAGTAGCTTTTCTAGTCTATAAATCATCGATTTAAGAAAGTTGCAAAATTTGCATTTTTTCAAAGGGTTTTGGTAAAAAATTTGTCATTTTTTCTTCATTTCGATTTTGGCGAAATAGGACCGGTAAAGGTGTTTGTGGACGTTGTAAATAGAAAACTAGGCTCTCAAGACTATAAGAACATCGGTTTAAGAAAGTCGCAAAATTTGCATTTTCCCAAAGGGGCTAGGCCATGGTGTTGGTCAAAAATTTGAATTTTTTTTTTCTTCTTCTTTTTTGGCAAAATAGCCCTAGAAAAGGTGTTTGGTGACGTCTTAGAAAGAAAACTAGCCGTTCTAGCCTTTAAAATTTAAAAACATCGATTTAAAAAAGTGGCAAAATTTGCATTTTTCCAAGAGGGCTAGGCCATAGTGTTGGTCAAAAATTTGAAATGTTTTTATTAAAAAAAGGGCAAGTAAAGGTGTTTTGTCACGTTTTCGATTGAAAAGTAGCCTTTTTAGTCCATAAAAATATAGACTGGATCGACATGAAGTGCTGCAAGTAGCATGCGTGATAGTCATGTACAAAGCTACCCGTATAAACACATCCGTGACACATATGATGTAACGTCAGACGGGTAGTTGAAGTTGCCTCCCGTAGTAGTCGAAGGTTAAATCATGGATATCTCAAGTATTTAAGTGCAAAGCGACGTCACATCTTTATAACTGCGAAAATCTATCAATTAAATACATACAACAAAGTGAATCTATTTAACCGTAGTGTTCCAGTAATTGCGACAACATTCTGAGAAACGTAACACCTCAATACACCCCAAAACAGGATTTCCGCGCTATAATGTCTCCTCATCGAGGTATTTACCTTTTAGTACGGATGTATAATTACACGAAAATCAAGGGCGAAGAATCGGGGAAAATTACATCATAGCCAAACAGGGAAAAACGTCATCAATTTACATGCGTCAATTCAGTCATCGCGGAAAATAAGCCGCATGCTCATCACGAGACTCATTTGCATACAATGAAAGTCGTCACGATTCTTATCCTCAGTTCCCACGGTCTCCGCTGGGAACTCCTGGGAGCATGGCCTCCTAATTAGTGCCCACCAACAAAGAAAAATAAAAAAAAGAAACGCCTGCATTTTTAGAGTCTTCCTTTGCTAAAGCAAGCTCGACTAATCAGCTCTATTTGCGAAATATAAAGATGATAAACAAACTAAAAAAGAAAAAAAAACAAGCAAAAAAGTACATGGAAACAAACAAAAAGGGGCATCCGAGCCCCTGAAGACTAACATAGGGACTAATTCCCCCACGTCCGTAAACTTGGGGCCTAATGCCCACGCGTCCGAACAATCTAACAATTTAACAGAAAATAAAATTTCACTTCGGAACAGTGACTTTTTAAGATAGAAAACTTGCCTTTTTAGTCTATAAAAACATCAATTCAAGAATGTCGCAAAAGTTGCATTTTTCCATGGGAAAATTTGAAATTTGAAATTTATTCTTCTTTCCGTTTTTTGGCAAAGTTTTCTTCAGAGTATTTTACACAAACCTTGTTTTGTTACATCTTCCAATTTTATTATTACCATTTATTGTTTTGTTGCAAAATAAACTTACTACACTTGCCTTGAATAAGCGCCCACTCTCAAGGTCCAAAAATTTAATAAGCGCCCAGGGCGGTTAATCGAATAAATACGGTATTGAAATTCATACTTAAAGAGCCTGTAAAAAATTCGCGTTGAATTCAATGGATAATCAATCATTTTTTAATTGCTGAAAACAATCAATTGCAAGTAAAAAAGAAAAGGCCAAAGATCTACTATGTGGATCTGCTACTTGTAAATCATCATCTATTTACTTATTCATTTGTTTATTTTTCATTAAAAGGGCACGAAACGAAACAAAGACGGAAATCGAGCACAGAATAGAAACTGCCCACCTACCCCTCCCCTAAGCCAACATTTTGCCTTAAGTGAGAAGTAAGTGTTAATAGAGACCTTTAGCATCAGGTTTTTCATGGAAAACCGCAAACCCCAAAATGTCACGTGCCTATGTTGCCTTAGGGAAGGGGTAGGTGGACAGTTTCCCAGAAAAGTATAATGATCCGACTTGCACATAAATTACTAGGAATTAATTTCATTTTTTGAATTAACAATAGTTTACGGCGTCCTGAATGCCAAGTCCAATATAAAAGAATCGTCGGCGGTCTCTTTCAATACACCGTGTTTTGTTCGATGATAAATCTTAATCTTCGAGTTAAATACTCCGGTCAGCAAGAGATGCGGGGATTGGAGGTTGATTATTTTGCTCAGTCAACATTTTGCAGCAAGAAATTCACTCAGCACTTTGAACTGTGAGAATACCTGAAGCTCAGCAAGAGATGTGATATAAAATGCGCTTAGCTTTTGAGCTATTCGCCACGGAAACTGGGTCGAGTTAACTTTCGCAAAGGCTTCTGGGACACTTACTAGGGGCTGGAGAAAAACGTACGATCCCATAAAGAACTGCGGGCACAGTTCGGCTCCAGTTCCCTCCTCATTTAAAAAGTGGCGAATAGGCTAGCTTGAAGAAATATATAGACGAGGTCGACCTATATTTCTTAAAAAACGTAACAAAACAGTAAAATCACTTGTCCAAAAACAATCACGATCCTTTACGCCTTCGCTTTCTTTCCCTTCCGCACCAAACTTGTTAATGAGGCATTTTCATCATCACCATCGTCGTCTTCTTGTTGTTTCTCTTTGTCTCCCGCTGTCTTCTTTGTATCTTTCTTCAGTTTCTCCTCTTTATCTGTTTTCGTTACATCTTTTTCACGTTTATCTCTCGCTGCCTTTGGTGCATCTTCTGGCTTCTCATTTTCTACTTTTGCTGTGTTCGCTCCTTGCTCTTTTTTTACATTGTCTGCTTTCTTCGCATTTCTTTCCTTCTCCTTTTCTGTCTTTGTGGTTACATCTTGTGGTTTCTCTTTGTCCCTGTCTGCTCCCTTAATATTTTCACGTTCTTCCTTCTCTTTCTCTACTTTCTTAACATCCTCCTTCCCTTTCTGCTTATCAGATTTCTTAGCATTTTCTTTTGTTTTTTGTGTCCTTGTTGCGTTTTCTCGTTTCTCCTCGATTACTTTCTCAACATTTTTT
>NC_133203.1:6317190-6544690 GCF_958299795.1 Porites lutea | reverse complement strand
AGTTTGTTATCTTCCTTATTCGCCTTCTGTAATATTGTACTTGACTAATACTTCTGAACTTTCGTTTCTCATAGCCAGATATGCGTCGTTATTCTTAATTCGCCTGAATTCATCATTAAATCCCATTGCTTATTGCTGGCGGTATCGAGAGATTCGCCAAATTGTAAAAAGCTCAATGAAGAAAATACTTCGTTTGGACGAGAACATGACGTGAGGATGTGACGTTCTATGAGGCGAAATTTGGAGACAGCTCACATTTCAATTATGGACAGAGAGGTAATTGGAACTTTATGGAAAGGACCCTATATATTGCTATATATAGTGTTTCATTCTTTTGTTTTCAATGCTAGTGTTGCAAAACCTTCCCCTTGCATTGTTTTCTGGGTTGGCCTTGTTTTGTACAATTTGATTCAGTCGGTGTTTCAACCCTTAAATATCTCCCAACAATAACAATGAATTTCTGTTTGCACTCTACCTATAACATTAAGTCTAAGGCTTTGGTTAATGAACCGGCTTTATTACGCGCTACAGCAGATGGCCGATATGAAAGTAGCTAATAAAAGGAGGGGGTAATTGAGGTAGATATCAGTTTTGACCACGACAAATACATGAATATTGTGACAAAACTATGGCTGAACAGACCTGCACTCGATTTCTGGATTATTCCGTTAAACTGGTTTCCCAAAGGAGAAGTTTCTCCCTTGGTTTCTGTGTTTTAAACTTTGTATTTTCCCTCGTGGCGACTCTAGGAAATCTTTTAGTCATCCGCGCCTTAATGAAGACCTCAACGATACCAGCTACCATCAAGAAGCTGTTCCTAAGTCTGGCTTTCTCTGATCTTGCAGTTGGATTGTGTCCGCAGCTAATCACTGCTATTATCAGTGCCGTGTTGTTGAAGATGGCATCAAGTGAAGACGACTTAGCCTTCTTTTGTCCAACAGTTTTGATTGTGTTATTATATTTTATGCATCTTCTCGCCGTTGCATCTTTCCTGAATGTTATGGTCATTGCATTGGATAGACTTCTCGCTGTTTCGCTCCACCTGCGATATCAGGAACTTGTCACGCCCACACGTGTTACAATAGTGTTGGTGTCTTTATGGTTAACAAGTTGCGTCTCTGCCTTCCTATATATTTTCCTTCTGAAAGGCATTGCAGTGGCTGCGGTTATTACCGTTATAGGATATGTTCTGACAACCCTTGCGTATGTTCGTATTTACAAAGTTGTCAGATATCATCAGAATCAGATATACGGTCAAAATCAACTTCAAACTGCCCAAACAGCAGAGGCACAGAAACAAAGAAAATCCGCCTATAATAGTTTATTTGTCTCTGTAGTTTTCTTAGCTTGTTATCTTCCTTTTTTCCCTAGTACAATATTGTATTGGACAAACACTTCTGAAATTTCATTTCTCGAAGCTAATTTTGCGTCGATATTCTTGATTTACCTGAATTCATCATTAAATCCTTTTATTTATTGTTGGCGGTACCCAGAGATTCGCCAAAGAGTAAAAAGCACGGTAAAGCAAATATTTCACATGAACGAGAACATGTCATAAGGAAGGAATTAAAGATCTGGGTAGTTTGAACTGACAGTCTTTTCAGTGTCTTTGCGAAGTCTGGAAAACGAAATTTAGTAAGAGAACTAATGGACTTGCTTTACGGCAAAACAAAATAAAAAATGTAAAACGAAAAAGAAGAGTCTATTACAAAACTGGCTTCCTATTGGCGCACGCATCAATTTTAAAATATTGCTTTTAACAATTAAAATTTTAAACGATTTAGCTCCTTACTATTTATCTTCACTCCTTCTCAAATACCAGCCGGCTCGTTTACTCCGCTCATCTAATAGAGTGTTTTACAAGTTCCTTCTGTTAATACCGTGGCTTATGGACACCGCTCATTTTCATATTATACACCGATAATCTGGAACAGTCTACCTGATCAAATAAAAAAATCTGAATCTGTTTCTACTTTAAAGCAACGTTTAAAAACTTTTCGTTTTAGGAATAATTACTATATATAGTTTCACTTAGACTTTATTTACTGTTGTAATCGCATTGAGAATTCTTTAAATGCCCCATAAAAACCTACTACTACTATTACTATTATTATTATTAAAATGGAAATGGTGTTGAGAAATTGGGAAACGACACATGACTAGTGAAGTGGTCACCGTCATAACTTTCACTAATTTATCACAGGAACAAAGTTATAAGGATCTTGTCATGGTGATGGTCCAACTGGCTTAGCCCTTTAAGCCCTAAGATTGATCAGCATCAAAGTTCTTCTTGTAATACCTATGCTTTAGAAAACGGAGTGGTCATGAGAATTATGGACATGATCACACAGATTCTTTAACAACTTCTTCCAACTACACTTATAGGAAATGTATAGGGACAACAAATGAGAATTTAAATATGTGGTCATAGATCTTTGCCAAGAAAAAGCATTTCAAATTACACTGACTGATGAGAAAGGCCCAAACTATTAGGTTCAAGTCCTTTCCAGAAACCTCACCGGCTTTGAAAACGCAAAACCCTCGCTGACGTCACATTAAACAACGAAACAGGTGTTACATTTGTCAAACTGAAAGTTTGCGTCGGATGGCTTAGAATTTTAAAACGAATAGAATTAAAAAAAAATCCATCACTACTTTCTTATGTTTCAAAGATTTCCGGCTGGTCGGTTAAATTGAGAGAAAAATCTCGGAGAAAAATCTCGCCGTTTCAACTTTTTAGAATGCTTTAACCTTTTATAGTTAAACCAGCACATCTTTCCCAGCTTGAAACTACTCGCATCTCAGATATCAACAAAGAGGTAATTGGAACTTGATGGAAACGAACCATGCATTGAACATTTTAAACGTTGTGTTTTCATTACGTATGTCAATAAACGACCATACAACCCTGTACTCTACAAACAATACACACTGCGTTTGAGGCATATTAAACCGTCTTCATTAGCATCGACCGTCAAAGTAGTCGGCGATTTTATAAAACGAACGGAGAGGGGGCGACAAAGGTAAAATGCTTGAAAAACAACCGGCAAGATAAAAAATGGCTGAACAGTACTGCAATCGAACGTTGGAAGGTTTTCTACAACTTGCCCCTTACAGAGAAACTTTCTTCTTTTCTCTCTGTGTTTCACACTTAGCGTTTTCTCTCGTGACAAGTCTCGGAAATATTTTACTAATTTGCGCCTTATTCAAACCTTCATCAATACCAGCCAACGAGAAGAAGCTATTCCTTAGTCTGGCTTTCTCTGATCTTCGGACTGGTGTCGCAGCTAATGGCTGGCATTACTTATGCCGCGATACTGAAGACAGCATTAAAAGAAGACTACAACTTAACGTCACTCTGTCCAACAGTTATAAATTTGTCGTCTTATCTCTTCTTTTTTTTTCTGCGCTGCATCTCTCCTAACTGTCTCCACCATTGCACTCGACAGTCCTCTCGCTGTTTCGCTCCTCCTCTCGCTGTTTCGCTCCATCTGCGATATCAAGAGCTTGTCCAACCAAACGTGTCACTATAGTGTTGATATCTATATTGTTAACAAGTTTTATCACTGCCTTGATATACATTTTTCTTCCGAAAAGCAATGAAATGGTAGCTGCAGTTATTTTACTGGTAGGGTATTTTCTGACAACAGTGGCGTATGTTCGTATTTACAAAGTCGTCAAATTTCACCAGAATCAGATATACAGTCAAAATCAGCTTCAAAATGCACAAACAAGGGAGGCACTAAGACAAAGGAAGTCCGCTTATAATGCTTTATTTGTCTATTTTGTTTTTCTAGTTTGTTATCTTCATTATTTGCCTTCTGTAATATTGTACTTGACTAATACTTCTAAAATTTCGTTTCTCATAGCTAAATATGCGTCGTTATTCTTAATTTGCCTGAATTCATCATTAAATCCTATTGTTTATTGCTGCCGTACCGAGAGATTCGCCAAATTGTAAAAAGCACAATCAAGAAAATACTTCGTTTGGACGAGAATATGACGTGAGGATGCGACGTTCTACGAGACGAAATTTGGAAAGAACGAGCAATTGTAGAAGGACACTGGGACGAGTTAACTTTCGCAAAGACTTCTTGGACTGTTACTAGGGACAAGGGAAAAATGACCAAAAATGACCGCGCTGATGGGCGCGTCCCCACCTGAGTAACAGACCCAGAAAAAATTGCGGGAAATATTTCGGCCCTAATCGTTTCAAAAGTGGCAAATGGACTTGCTTTGCCCAAAGACCAAGGAAAGGTGTTGTAGACGGAAGAAGATTGGTCGCTGCTATTGGAATTGGTCTCTTAATAGAGAACCTGAAAACAGACACCTTTGAACTAAATTCCGTCTACATCTTCCACGAAATGTAATGGACTTACAGCGGAAAAAGACTAACCTACAAAAGTGAATTTCAATTCAGCATTTTAAACATTGGGATGGAAGGCGATTTTTGTAGTAACTACCTACTTAAAATTGAATTCTTCAAAACACGATCTGGTCTCTCCCAATTGCGAAAAAAGAAGACACCTTTAGCGCACCTACTCAATAAAACTCAGTTCCCTTTTCCATTGTCAACTAACTTCTTAAAGAGAAAAATTTAAGAAGATTTTCCCCTTTTTATGGACAAAACTGTGTTTGCTACGGCTCAAAAACCTTAGCGATCACAAGCGTGATAGTACAAAAAAAAAAACAGAACTAAACAAAATAAACGAAGTCTTGCACGCGTAATCAGTTCTCGTTTTGCAAAAAGATGCTTTCCAAAATACGGACTTTTCTCGCTTCAAATGTCAGCTTAAGCGAAAAAAAATTGACACACTTTCTTTGTAACGATTTTCCAAGTTTCAGCCGACCAAGGAATAGGTAATTAAAGTAAACTTGGACTTTGTCAAATTCGCGCTTGCGTGATTAGCGTGCGAAAAGCAAAACATCTTGACGCCACAACCATGTTTACATACTCACATGCAAACACTCCTCTCAGCCAATAAGAGCGCGCGTACTATCTTAGTTATTTTATAAATTGCGGTGTTTCATTCCTTTGTTTTCAATGCTAGTGTTGCAAAACCTTCCCCTTGCATTGTTTTCTGGGTTGGCCTTGTTTTGTACAATTTGATTCGGTGTTTCAACCCTTAAAAATCTATACCAACAATAACACTGAATTTCTGTTTGTACTCTACCTATAACATTAAGTCTAAGGCTTTGGTTAATGAACTGGCTTTATTACGCGCTACAGCAGATGGCCGAAGTGAAAAAAAGCTAATAAAAGGAGGGGTAATTAAGGTAGATATCAGTTTTAACCACGAAAAATACATGCATATCGTGACAAGTAAAACTATGGCTGAACAGACCTGCACCCCTCGATTTCTGGCTTATTGGATTAAACTGGTTTCCCACAGGAGAAGTTTCTTCCTTGATTTCTGTCTCTTAAACTTTGTACTTTCCCTCGTGGCGACTCTGGGAAATCTTTTGGCCATCCGCGCCTTAATAAAGACCTCAACGATACCAGCCACCGTCAAGAAGATGTTCCTAAGTCTGGCTTTCTCTGATCTTGCAGTTGGATTGTTACCGCAGCTAATGACCGCTACTATGAGCGCCATGATGTTGAAGATGGCGTCAAGTGGAGACGACTTAGCCTTCTTTTGTCCAGCAGTTTTGATTGTGCATTTATATTTTCTGTATCTTCTCGCCACTGCATCTTCTCTGAGTGTTATTATCATTGCATTAGATAGACTTCTCGCTGTTTCGCTCCATCTGCGATATCAGGAGCTTGTCACGCCCAGACGTGTTACAGTAGTGTTGGTGTCTTTATGGTTAACAAGCTGCGTGTTTCCCTTCCTGTTTATTTTCCTCCCGAAAGGCATTGAAATGACAGCTGGCGTTATTTCCGTTATAGGATATGTTCTGACAACCGTGGCGTACATTCGTCTTTACAAAGTTGTCAGATATCATCAGAATCAGATATACAGTCAAAATCAGCTTCAAAATGCCCAAACAAGAGAGGCACACCGACAAAGGAAGTCCGCTTACAATAGTTTATTTGTCTCTGTAGTTTTCTTAGCTTGTTATTTTCCCTTTTTGCCTTGCACAATATTGTATTTGACTAACACTTCTGAAATTTCATTTCTCGTAGCTCATTTTGGGTCTATGTTCTTGATTTACCTGAATTCATCATTAAATCCTTTTGTTTATAGTTGGCGCTACCCAGAGATTCGCCAAAGTGTGAAAAGCACAGTAAAACAAATATTTCACATGAACGAGAACATGTCATAAGGAAGGAATTAAAGATCTGGGTAGTTTGAACTGTCAGTCTTTTCAGTGTTTTTGCGAAGTCTGGAAAACGAAGTTTAGTGAGAAAACTAATTGACTTGCCTTAGTCCAAAACAACATAAAAAATATAAAACGAAAAAGAATAGTCTATTACAAAACTGGCTTTGTATTGGCGCACGCATCGATTTTAAAATATTACTTTTAACATTTAAAAATTTAAACGATTTAGCTCCTTACTATTTACCTTCACTCCTTCTCAAATACCAGCCGGCTCGTTTACTCCGCTCATCTAATAGATTGCTTTTACAAGTTCCTTCTGTTAATACCGTGGCTTATGGACACCGCTCATTTTCATATTATACACCGATAATCTGGAACAGTCTACCTGATCATATCAAAAACTCCCAATCTGTTTCTACTTTTAAGCAACGTTTAAACACTTTTCTTTTTAGGAATAAATACTATATATAGTTTCACTTAGACTTTATTTACTATTGTAACCGCATTGAGAATTCTTTAAATGGGCCATAAAAACCTACTACCATTATTATTATTATTATTAAAATGGAAAATGGAAATAATGTTAAGAAATTGGGAAACGACACATGACTAGTAAAGTGGTCACCGTTATAACTTTCACAAATTTATCACAGGAACAAAGTTATGAGGATCTTGTCATGTGATGATCTAAATGTCCTTAGCCCTTTGAGCTCTAAGATTGATCAGCATCAAATTTCTACTTGTAATACCTGTGCTTTAGAAAACGGAGTGGTCATGAGAATTATGGACATGATCACACAGATTCCTTAACAACTTCTCCCAACTACTATTATAGGAAATGTATAGGGACAACAAATGAGAATTTGAATATAGACATTACAATTTAAAGGGTTAATATGTGACAAGTATAGTTCTTGCACAAAATGGTTTTAGATCTTCGTCGAGAAAAAGTATTTCAAATTCCACTGACTGATGTCGGAGACACAAGAACGTGACGAACGTGTTACTTTCAAGATGCGTATCATTTTATTCTGGGCAATCGAGAGCGAAAGACAGTTGCATATTTATACACTGGAATCCTGATTTTTTGGCATTTGGTGGGGAAGGGCGTCCAAACGAGTAAGGTTATTTGGGCTCGCTGTGCGCTAGTCTATTCAGACTACATAACACCGTCGTGAGTCCCCAGTTGAGGCTAATTAATTTCCAATCCTTTTTTAAAAACATCACTGGCTTTGAAGACTCAAAAGCCTCGCTGACGACACCTTGAACTAAGGAACAAGTGCTAAATTTTTCAAACTGAAAGATTGCTTAGAAGTTTAAATAAAAGGATAGAATTGAACAAAATCCATCATTTTTTTACTATGTGTAAATCATTTGCTGGTCGGATCAGTTAAGAAAAAAGACTTGCTCTTTCAACGTTTCCAATGATTTAACGTTCTATTTTCATACCGATCGTTTTCAATGAAACAAGTGGTTCCTCTTAGCAGAGAGTAGCTCGCAAGTCAATTATGGACAGAGAGGTAAATGGAAATTGATGGAAAAGGGCTATATATTACGGTGTTTAATTGCTTTGTTTTTAATACTAATGTCGCAAAGCCTTCCCCTTGCATTGTTTTCTGAGTTGGCCTTGTTTACAATTTGATTCGGTGTTTCAAACCTTAAAATTTTGTACCAACAATAAGAATTTCTGTTTGCACTCTAACTATAAACATTGAGTCTAAAGCTCTAGTTAATGAACCGGCAATATAACGTTAACAGCAGATGGCTTTTTTGAAAGGTAGCCAATTAACCGAGAGGGTAATTAATGTGGATATGTTACCAAAAGGAAAAACTCATCTATATATTTTGACAAGTTAAACCATGGCTGAACAGTACTGCAGTCAAATGCTTGATTCCTTTTTAAAACTTGTTCACCACAGCAGATCTTCCATCCCTGCTTTCTGTGTTTCACACTTTACATTTTCCCTCGTGGCGACTCTTGGAAATCTTTTAGTTATCCGCGCTTTAATAAAAGCCTAAACGATACCAGCCAACGTCAGGTAGATGTTCATAAGTCTGGCTTTCTCTGATCTTGCAGTTGGATTGTTGCCGCAGCTTATGGACGCTATTATCTTTGCCGTGGTGTGGAAGATGGCGTCAAGAGGAGGCAACTTAGCATACCTTTGTCCAACGGTTTTACGCGTGCTTTATTATTTTATGTATCTTCTCGTCGCTGCATCTTTCCTGAATGTTGTTTTCATTGCATTTGATAGACTTTTTGCTTTTTCGCTCCATTTGCGATATCAGGAGCTTTTCACACCCAGACGTATTACAATAGTGTTGGTGTCTGTATGGATAATAAGTTGCGTCCTCGCCTTCCTATTTATTTTCTTTCCAAAAGAAATGGAAATGGTAGCTGTGGTTATTACCGTAACAGGATATATTCTAACTACCGTGGTATATGTTCGAATTTACAAAGTTGTCAAATATCATCAGAATCAGATATACAGTCAAAACTAGCTTCAAAATGCCCAAACAAGGGAGGCACAGAAACAAAGAAAATCCGCCTATAATAGTCTATTTGTCTCAGTAGTTTTTTTAGCTTGTTATTTTCCTTTTTTTCCCTGTACCATACTGTACATGACAAACAACACTGAAATCTCGTTTATCGTCGCTCAATTTGCGTCGGAATTCTTCGTTTGCCTGAATTCATCATTAAATCCTCTTGTTTATTGCTGGCGGTACCGAGAGATTCGCCAAATTGTAAAAAACACAGTGAAGAAAATAATTCGCATGAACGAGAATATGAAATAAGAAAAGACCGTAACTTCAGGAAAGTTTTAACTAAAAATGTAATGCAAAGTTTTTTTGAAACGAAATTAAGTGAGAAAATGCAATGGACTTGCTATGCTACAAAGACTAAGGAAACGTGTGAAAGAGAAAGATTGGCGTATTCGACATCGGAATTGGTCTGGCTGGAAAGAGAAACAAAAAGACACCTTTGATCTTAATTCCTTCTACAACTTCTACGAAATGGAATTAAGCAAGAAAACCAATAGACTTGCAGCGCAAAAAGACCAAGGAAACGTATAATGTGAATTTCAGTTCAGCATTTTAAACATCGGGTTGCAATGCGATTTGTTATATTAACTACCTACCTAAGATTGGTCTCTTCGAAATTGGATCTGGTCTCTGTGAACTGCGAGAAAAGAAGACGCCTTTAGAGCATTTATGTAATGAAACTCGGCTCTGCTTTTCATCGACAAATAACTTTTTACAGAGAGAAACCTAAAAGCATTTTTCCCCTTTAACGCACAATGTTAGCTATGGTGAAAGAACCTTATCGTTTTCAAGAAATATCCTTACAACCGTGACTGTGCCGATAACTGCCAAAGAATAAGTAACAATGTGACAAAATGGCCAATTTTCAAGGTGTAATCGATTTCAATCCCAACAATCGCCAGTCAAAGTAGTTGTTTACAACTGTATGCATGTCCCCATTAAAAAAAGTGAAGTCTCCCTTTCGCTTGGCCGTGGGAAATGTGGGTACGAAATAAGACGCGTCCTACGACGTACGCCTACAGCGGAAGTTGCAATCTTAACACTCTTTAGAGACGAACACATATGCTCGTAGGCATTCGAAAAGAGTTTACAAATAAGCAAGGTCATTTGGGTTCGCTCTGCGCCATTTCCAGTCAGAAAAACCGTTGCGAGAGCACATTTGAGACAAATCTCAAAGAAAGACGAAGGAAGACGAAAAGTATCAAAAATGTTAGGCTCCAGTCCATTTATAAAAACCTCACCAGCTTGAGAGACTAAAAAGACTCGCTAAGCGGACATACCTGTCAACAACGAAATGGGTGCTAAACCTATCAAAACTGAAACCTTGCGTCAAATTCCTTAAAAGTTTAAATAAAAGAACAGAACTAAACAAAATCCATCTGTGTTTTATAATGTTTCAAAAATTTCGCTGGACGGTTAAACTGATTTAGAGGAAAAACACGCCCTTTCAACGTTTAAGCGGAGCTCTGGCGCGCGAAGCGCGCCTGCGGAGCACCATGGGTAAGTAAATCTACCCATCCCAGAAAATTTGGTAATCACGTGACCGTACACCGCCCTCAGCCCGCCCGCCCGTCCGTCCGCACCACAGGGCAACCAATGTTCAATCTCACACTTTCTAGCTAGTTTGGGAGCACAGGAAGACTGAGATTGCAGACATATTGCACATCAATCTTGTGATCAATTGACAGCTGTCAAAACAGGGCATCCGCTGATCAGTATCACCTGATCGTATCGCGGGCTCAGGTGTCGACCCATCGAGGTCGAGTATCTTTTTGAAGTTATCCGCTGACAAGTTACTAGTTTTCAAATGATTGCAGGCTCAAGTTTAATTTTTCAATTCATATGAATTATGTTGTGTTTTATATGTGCCGCACAATTAAAATTTTGATTTCAAACTGACCTCGGCAGCTAAAAATTAAGCCAGTTTTTACAGGCAGGGAGGACATGCTAGTTGCTTTTGACTTTTCTCACCAAGGTCACGCGTTGGTCACGCTCTACGTCCAATTTTTATACTCTGATTGGTCAAAATTTGACAGGTGAGTTAGAACGGAAAATTTATGCAGCATCTTGAAACTTGTTTACTTTGACAGCTGAAGCTGACAGAGTTTTGTGTCAACTTGTGATGTTTTTAACTGTCTTTTTCCACTGAATGTACAAAGTGAAATTCAGCTGCTATCAAGAGTCTTCTGTTATTCATGGCTAGTTTGTTTATTGGGTTTTTGGTTGAGAAATACGTCGCTTTGGCAAAGTCGGAAATCCGATTTCGGATGGCATCGTTTTCGTTTTTCACCTTGCTTGATGCGTAAGACGGTTGAAAAGTCTGAAGCGATTCTGGCCTTACTTGATAGTTTTCAGTGCATCTCGAAAGGTAAGCCTGAGTAATTATTGTATTTGATGTTTGTTTTTTATATCTAATTTAATGAAGTCGAGCGTAGTTTACGCGGCTATTTGGTTTATGCACGTTTGTAAGATTTGAGACAATGATCTGACCGAGAGTGACCGAGTATCAGGTTTGATTATAAGCTTATGGAACTTTAAAAAGCCGTTAGACATTTTCTCACCGCAAATAGAAAGAAAACGTTCCAAAGAATATTTGGTTTAATCCTGGCTGTAAAAGAAAGCTTTGAGCGATTTTCTTGCCTCAAGTTCATCTTTGAAAAAAGCAAACACCGGGAAGCCGGCTTAAAACGTAAACAAGGATTTTCAGAGACACTTTAATAGCGGAGCTCCCGCGCGCGAAGCGCGCGCAGCGGAGCACCATGGGTAACAAAATTTGGTAAACTATCCATCCGAGAAAATTTGGTTATGACGTAGCGTACGCCCGCCCGTCCGTACACACACTTCATGTAAGCCGATGTCAAATGTCACAATAGATCTTGCACAACTTGACTAGCCTTTCAGTTTTGTAAGCCATCCGTATGAGTACAATTAGATTGACAGCTGTCAAAATCAGACATCCGCTGACAATTATCACATGACCATCTCGCGGGCTCAGATGAAAGACCAGTCGTTTTGCCCTACATATAATAAAAATTTGGTAAAATTTGGTAAACCATCCATCCGAGAAAATTTGGTTATGACGTAGCGTACGCCCGTACACTCTTTGCGGGGGAGGGAAGGGAATCAGGTGTCAGCCCGTCCGGGGGAGGAGTATGTTATAAACCGCGCGATGCATTTGTGCAACCCACCTGTTTCCTGGCGGGAAATCGTGCAAGAAATGACGTGGCTGTCGTCGCGTTCAAAAACATGTTTACTTCAACGGAACTACCTCATTGCATAAGGATTTTGTCCGGGGAGCTCAGTTTCTAGTAACCTGTTCCGAAGAAATTGTTATGGCAACAAACAATAGCGGATTGGATTGGAACTATTTGCTTGTAAGTGAAAAGCGACGGGAAAGAGAAGAAGAGAAACGCATAGAGTAAGAATTAACAGGCGCGCTAGCGAAGAGGATTCAAGTGGAAAATTTATGTAGCATCTGCGACTTGTTCACTGATAGCTGAAGCTGACAGAGTTTTGAGTCATCTTTTGATGTATTTACCTGTCTTTTTGCACTGGATCTACAAAAT
This sequence comes from Porites lutea, assembly GCF_958299795.1. Taxonomy (NCBI): domain Eukaryota; kingdom Metazoa; phylum Cnidaria; class Anthozoa; order Scleractinia; family Poritidae; genus Porites; species Porites lutea. The sequence goes on along the minus strand of NC_133203.1, from coordinate 6,532,319 downwards.
GAAATACAGCAGCTATCAACATTTTTTTTGGTTTTCTTGGCTGGCTTGTTTACTGGGTTGTGGTTGAGAAATCCGCCGCACGACAAAAAGAAATCGGGAATCATCGTTTTCAAAAATAAGCTACTTTTAGTAACCTTGCTTCGCCTTGCTGGACCTTGCGAAAAATCTTAAGCGATTCTGGCCTTACTTGATGGGTTTCCGTGCTGCATCTCGACCGGTAAGCTTGAGTAATTTTATTGCTTTTTATGTGTTTTCTTTTTTCATGTTTATGCCGTCATTTTACGCACATTTGTAAGGTTTGAATCAATTTATCTGATCTAGTAAAGAACTTAAAAAGTCTTTAGACGTTTTCTGACCGCGGCTAGAAGAAAAAGTTCTGAAAAATAGTTTAGTTATCCTATTGTTTGTTAAAGAAAACTTTGAGCGATATTCTTGCCTGGAGTTCATCTTGCAAAATAGCAAACACGGCGAAGGCGGCTTAAAACTTAAGGCTTAATTTAAATCTATTCGTGACTCAGCTTTACTCTAAAACACGTCTTCGGGAATAAAAATTGTTGACCTTTAAATGGTTCTTCGTCTTATATTTCTTGTCTTGATTGTTTGTCAAGATCTCGTTCTTACATGATCGCTTTGCCAGTTGTTGTTTTTAGTTGTCCGTGAACGCGTTGGTCACGCTCTACGTCCAATTTTTATGCTCTGATTGGTCAAAATTTGACAGGTGAGTTCATGAGGAAAATTTATGCAGCATCTTGAAACTTGTTTACTGTGACAGCTGAAGCTGACAGAGTTTTGTGTCAACTTGTGATGTTTTTAACTGTCTTGTTCTACTGGATGTACGAAATGAAATTCAGCTACTATCAAGAGTCTTCTGTTATTCATGGCTAGTTTGTCTATTGGGTTTTTGGTTGAGAAATACGTCGCCTGTCAAAGTCGGAAATCCGATTTCGGATGGCATCGATTCGTTTTCGTTTTTCACCTTGCTTGATTGAAAAGTCTGAAGCGATGTAGCTTCCAGGAGCTGCCTGAGTAATTATTGTATTTGTGTTTGTTTTTTTCATATATCTAATTTCATGAAGCCGAGCGCAGTTTATGAGGCTATAGTTTATGCATGTTTGAATTAAGATTTGAGATAATCATCTTACCTCTAGTATGAAGTTTGATTTAAGCTTGCAGAACTTTAAAAAGTCTTTAGTCGATATTTTCTCACCGCAAATAGAAAGAAAAAAACGTTGCGTTTTTATTTTGGCTGTAGAAAGAAAGCTTTGAGCAATTTTCTCGCCTCGAGTTCATCTTTGAAAAGAACAAACACCGGGAAGCCGGCTTTAAAACATAAACTTAGGCTTTAACCATAAAGACTCAGGATTCTTAGAGACACTTTAATACGTAATTGTCTTCGTGAATGAAAATTGTTGTCTCTCTTACAGTGTAAATGTTTCACCGAATTATATTTCTTTTATTGATTGTTAGTAGTCTCTCTTGCAATTTGCCGTTAATGTTTTCAGTTGCAGGAGTACTCAAAACGTCGCGCGTTTTAAACGCTTGTGTTATAAAACCATTAAATAAAAAAAAACACAATAAATTCTTTATTATGTTGAAGTGTAACTCTATTAATGTTCATTCAAACACTCCACAGCTTGCAACTGGCTGGCCGTTATATAGGTGATTTTAGAAAATTTTTTTAGCGGTTTCGCTAAAAGCCCACGCGTGCTTCGATCGTCCTGAATATTGAATGAGTGTAATTTATATTTCAAAACTGTGAAATACTGCATTCTGTCTGAGGTCTGTATGATAAAAACAGCGCCTCATAGTACAAAAAGGTTGGTTTACACGCCCCCAGATTTGTTAGCGAGATTTTGTAAAGCAAACTTGTCAAACGGAAAAAATTCTGCCGGATTTGCTTTCCAAGTATTTGTTTTCCAGGCCTAATGTACTGTGATCAAGAGCCATTATGGACGTTAAATGCGATCGTAGATGATTGCTATTTTTTGGGTGTACATAAGGCCGTCAACTCGATGTAAGGTTTGGTGCACTCTTGGACTGTTAGCAAATTATTTTTCTCTCAAATCACTTAGCCTTTATCCCTCAAAACAAAAGTCACATGAATGTGCTCTAAAGTGAACTGATTTGTGGAATAAAAGTTTATTGTTTGATTGAAATTACAAATTTATTAATGGGAGCTTCGCTTTTAGCCCTGGCTAAATCTATATTACTTGTCTTCGTGAATGAAAATTGTTGTCTCTGTATATGTTTCACCTTATTGTTTTCCCTTTCTTTATAGATTGTTCGTAGTCTCTTTTGCAATTTTAATCGCTGTGCCGTTTGTTTTCAGTCGCTCATGAACATCGCTAGCAGGAGTAGTCAAAATGCCGCGCGTATCATACGCTTTTGAAGATTACAGATCGTTATAGAATCATTAAATAAAAAATAAACATAATAAATTCTTTATTGTGTTGAAGCGTATAACTATATTAATCTTAATTTAAACAGTCGACTTGTCAAAAGTGAGAACCGGCTAGCCGTATAGGTGATTTTAGAAATTTTTTTGACGGTTTCGCTAAAAGCTAGCCCACGCTTGCTTTGATCGTCCTGAATATTGAATGAGTGCAATTTGTATTGCAAAAGTGTGAAACACTGCATTCTGTCCGAGGTCTGTACGATGAAAACGGCGCCTCATGGTACTGTTTCACCTCAGATGTGATGTACAAAAAGTATAAAAGGTTGGTTTACACGTCCCTGGACTTGTTGGCAAGATTTTGTAAAGTAAACATGTCGAACGCAAAAAATTCGGCCTGATTTGTTTTCCAGGCATAATCTACTGTGATCAAGAGCCATTATGGCTCTTAAATGTGATCGAAGATGATTGCTATTTTTTGGGTGTACATATAAAGGCTATCAACTCGATGTAAGATTAAGTTCACTCTTAGCTTGGACTGTTTGCAAATTATTTTTCCCGAAAATCACGTAGTCTTTCCCTCAAAAGTCACATGAATGTGCTCTAAAGTTAACTGATTTGTGGAATAAAAGTTTATTGTTTGATTTGAATTATAAATTCGAGTTAATAGGAGCTTCGCTTTTAGCCCTGGCTAAATATATATATTAGAATAAATTAAAGTTCTATTTTCTATACTGAGCATTTGCAATTAAACAAACGGTTCTTCTCAGCAGGAAACAGCTCACATGTCAATTATGGACAGAGAGGTAATTGGAACTTAATGAAAAGGACCACACCAAAAACTCTTTATACACATTATCCACGATGATTAATATCTTTCATGACAGTTTATTGTTTTGTTTGCAATACTTGTGTCGCAAAACCTTCCCCTTGCATTGTTTTCTGGGTTGCCTTGTTTTATACAATTTGATTCGGTGTTTCAACCCTTCAAATTTACACCAACCATAACACTGAATTTCTGTTTACACTCGACCTATAACATTAATTCTGAGGCTTTAGTTAATAAACTGGCTTTATTACGCGACACAGCAGACGGCCGATGTGAAAACTTATTAATGTAGATATCAGTTTTATCCACGACAAATACATGTATATAATGTACAAGTTAAACAATGGCTGAACAGAACTGCAATCGATATCTGGATTATTTCGTTAAACTGGTTTCCCACACGAGAAGTTTCTCACTTGGTTTCTGTGTTTTAAACTTTGGATTTTCCCTCGTGGCGACTCTAGGAAATCTTTTAGTCATCCGTGCCTTAATGAAGACCTCAACGATACCAGCCACTGTCAAGAAGCTGTTCCTAAGTCTGGCTTTCTCTGATCTTGCAGTTGGATTGTTACCGCAGCTTATGACCGCTATTATCAGTGCCGTGATGTTGAAGATGGCATCAAGTGGAGACGACTTATCCTTCTTTTGTCCAACAGTTTTGATTGTGCTTTTATATTTTCAGTATCTTCTCGCCGCTGCATCTGTCATGAATATTACTGTCATTGCATTTGATAGAGTTCTCGCTGTTTCGCTCCATCTGCGATATCCGGAGCTTGTCACGCCCATACGTGTTACAATAGTGTTGGTGTCTTTATGGTTAACAAGTTGCGTCTATGCCTTCACATTATTTTTTACTCCAAAAGGCTCGCTTGCAATGGCAGGTGCGGTTATTTCCATTATAGGATATGTTCTGACAACCTTGGCGAACGTTCGTATTTACAAAGTTGTCAGATATCATCAGAATCAGATATACAGTCAAAATCAGCTTCAAAATGCCCAAACAAGGGAGGCACACCGACAAAGGAAGTCAGCCTATAATAGTTTATTGGTCTCTGTAGTTTTCTTGGCCTGTTATTTTCCCTTTTTGCCTTGCACAATATTGTATTTGATAAACCCCTCTGAAATTTCATTTCTCGTAGCTCATTTTGCGTCTATATTCTTGATTTACCTGAATTCATCATTAAATCCTTTTGTTTATTGTTGGCGGTACCCAGAGATTCGCCAAACCGTAAAACGCACAGTAAAGCAAATATTTCACATGAACGAGAACATGTCATAAGGAAGGAATTAAAGCTCTGGGTAGTTTGAACTGACAGTCTTTTCAGCGAAGTCTGGAAAACGAAATTTAGTAAGAAAACTAATGGACTTGCTTTAGGCCAAAAGAAAATGAAAAATGTAAAACGAAAAAGAATAGTCTATTACAAAATGGAAACGACACATGACTAGTAAAGTGGTCACCGTTATAACTTTCACAAATTTATCACAGGAACAAAGTTATGAGGATCTTGTCATGTGATGGTCTAACTGTGCTTAGCCCTTTTGAGCCCTAAGATTGATCAGCATCAAAGTTCTCCTGGTAATACCTATGCTTTAGAAAACGGAGTGGTCGTGAGAATTATGGACATGATCACACAGATTCTTTAACAACTTCTCCCAACTACTATTATAAGAAATGTATAGGTACAACAAATGAGAATTTGAATATAGACATTACAATTTAAAGGGTTAATATGTGACAAGAATAATTCTTGCACAAAATGGTTTTAGATCTTCGTCGAGAAAAAGCATTTCAAATTCCACTGACTGACGTCGGAGACACAAGAACATGACGAACGTGTCACTTTCAAGATGCGTATCATTTTATTCTAGGCAATCGAGAGCGAAACACAATTGCATATTTATACAATGGAATCCTGATTTTTTGGCATTTAGTTGGGAAGAGCTTACAAACGAGCAAGGTTATTGCGCTCGTTTTGCGCTAGTCCATTCAGACTACGTAACACCGTCGTGAGTCCCCAGTTGAGGCTAATTAGTTTCCAGTACTTTTTTAAAAACATCACTGGCTTTGAAGACTCAAAAGCCTCGCTGACGACACCTTGAACTAAGGAACAAGTGTGAAATTTTTCAAACTGAAAGATTGCTTAGAAGTTTAAATAAAAGAATAGAATTGAACAAAATCCATCCTTATTCTATTATGTGTAAGTCATTTGCTGGTCAGATCAGTTAAGAAAAAAAACTCGCTCTTTCAACGTTTTCCAATGATTTAACGTTCTATTTTTATACCGATCGTTTTCAATTAAACAAGCGGTTCCTCTTAGCAGAGAGTAGCTCACATGTCAATTATGGACAGAGAGGTAATTAGAAATTGATGGAAAAAAAAACATATATTATGGTGTTTAATTGTTTTGTTTTTAATACTAATGTCGCAAAGGCTTCCACTTGCATTGTTTTCTGAGTTGACTTTGTTTACAATTTGATTCGGTGTTTCAAACCTTAAAATTTTGTAACAACAATAAGAATTTCAGTATGCACTCTGACTATAAACATTGAGTCTAGAGCTCTAGTTAATGAACCGGCTATATAACGTGTCACAGCAGATGGCTTTGTTGAAAGGTAGCTAATTAACCGAGGGGGTAATCAATGTGGATATTTCACCAAAAGGAAAAATTCATGTATACAATTTGACAGGTTAAACCATGGATGAACAGTACTGCAGTCAAATGCTGGATACCTTTTTGAAACTTGTTCATCACAGCAGGTCTTCCATCCTTGCTTTCTGTGTTTCACACTTTACATTTTCCCTCGTGGCGACTCTTGGAAATCTTTTAGTTATCCGCGCTTTAATAAAGGCCTCAACGATACCAGCCAACGTCAGGAAGATGTTCATAAGTCTGGCTTTCTCTGATCTTGCAGTTGGATTGTTGCCGCAGCTTATGGACGCTATTATCTATGCCGTGGTGTGGAAGATGGCGTCAAGGGGAGACAACTTAGCCTTCCTTTGTCCAACAGTTTTAAGCGTGCTCTCTTATTTTGTGTATTCTCTCATCGCTGCATCTTTCTTGAATGTTACTGTCATTGCAGGCGATAGGCTTCTCGCTGTTTCGCTCCATTTGCGATATCAGGAGCTTGTAACGGCCAGACGTCTTACAACAGTGTTGGTGTCTGTATGGACAATAAGTTGCGTCTTTCCGATCCTATATATTTTATTTCCAAAAGAAATTGAAATGGTAACTGCTATTATTTCCCTTATCGGATATGCTCTAACTACTGTGGCATATGTTCGAATTTACAAAGTTGTCAAATATCACCAGAATCAGATATACAGTCAAAATCAACTTCAAAATGCCCAAACAAGGGAGGCACACCGACAAAGGAAGTCCGCCTATAATAGTTTATTTGTGTCAGTAGTTTTTTTAGCTTGTTATTTTCCTTTTTTTCCTTGTACAATACTGTACGAGACAAATACTTCTGAAATTTCGTTTCTCGTCGCTCAAGTTGCGTCGGTTTTCTTAATTTGCCTGAATTCATCATTAAATCCTCTTGTTTATTGCTGGCGGTACCGAGAGATTCGCGAAATTGTAAAAAGCACAGTGAAGGAATTATTTCACATGAACGAGAACATGTCATAAGAAAGGATTTAAAGCTCCATATAGTTTGAACTGAAAGTTTTTTCAGTGTCTTTTAGGAGGTCTGCAAAACGAAATGTGGTAAGAAAACCAATGGACTTATTTTGGTGCAAAGAAAATGAGAAATGTAAAACGAAACAGAATATTCTGTTAGACATTGGAACTGGTGTTGATAAATTGTGAAACGAGAACTGGCTAATAAACTTCTCAACATTCTCAACGGTTCCACGCCGTTATAAATGTGAAGCAGAAGTTTGTCATCCGTTACAGGTACTCACTCATAATCCATTGCCACTTCGAGAAACAGTCATTCATGATATACATTTAAACGATATGTTTGTATACTTTACAAAAAAGCAACGCAAGGCTCCTATTTTTTCCAAATTTTAACCTTAATAAAAACGCAACCTAGTGTCTAAAGCTTTCAGAAAAGATGGATCGAAACTACAGCAACCTGACTGGCTGGCAAGGAACCGATCAACCCGCACCATTTTCGATCCTCCAAACGATCTAGGGTGCATATATAAACGCCTACCAAATCACGGCTAACAATACGGAATGGTTCAGAGTTCACCTCAACCATCCAACCACATAGCAACTGATGAGAATCGTAAGATTCCAAACCGCGGTCTTGCTAGTAAACTTATATTTAACTGCATATATTATGTAGTAGCTCAAAGAAGCCAGTAAATTGACTGGTAAACAAACTAAATGCTACGGTATTTTAAGTATGGAGCTTTTAAATACTCTCCTCTAATATACTACAGTCACATTCACAAGGCGATTGAGTAAAAAACCGACATACAAAGGACACAGCATTATAACGTATTTAAATAATGCTTCCACCAGAGGTGCGATAAATACCCAAAACAACCAAGTCTAATCTAGACATATTTGAGGAATGCATGCTGTGCGCAGCTAAACATTGTGCTCTGAGGTCGAGTAAACCTCAACTGTACAGAGATGTTAAAAGCGGGTACTTAAGATAACAGAAGCTATGGAAAATGATCATTATTAACTTAACGAAAAAGCCTTTCAAATTCCACTGACTGATGTCGGAGACACAAGAACGTGACGAACGTGTCACTTTCAAGATGCGTTTCATTTTAATCTGGGCAATCGAGAGCGAACAACAGTTCCATATTTATACACAGGAATCCTGATTTTTTTTGGCATTTGGTGGGAAAGAGCTTACAAAAGAGCAAGGTCATTTAGGTTCGCTGTGCGCTAGTCTATACAGACTACATTGTCGCCAATCCCCAATTGAGGCTAATCTAAAAGACAGAAGACGGAAGACAAAACAGGCCCCTTTTTTAGACACCTCACCGGCTTTGAAGACTCAAAAGCCTCGCTTACATCGCCTTGAACAAAGAAACAGGTGCTAAATTTTTCAAACTGATAGCTTGCGTCCGCTTGCTTAAAAGTTTAAATAAAAGAGTAGAATTGAACAAAATCCATTATTATTTTATAACGTGTAAATCATTTGCTGGTTGGATCATTTACGACAAAAAGCGTGCCCTTTCAACTTTTTACATAATTTAATGTTCTCTCTTTATACCGATCGTTTTCAATTAAACAAGCGGTTCCTCACATCTCTATTATGGGCCGAGACGTAATTGGAAATTAATGGAAAAGGACTGTATACAATGTATTACGCTGTTTAATTGTTTTGCTTGCAATACTTACGTCACAAAACCTTCCCCTTGATTTCCCCTTTCCCCCGATTGATCTTGTCTACAATCGATTCGATGTTTCAACCCTTAAAATTCATTCCTGAACAATAAGACTGAATTTTTGTTTGCACTCTACCTATTAACATACAGTCTTAGTCTTTAGTTAATCAGAACCATCCATATAACGTGTCACAGCAGATGACTGTTACGAAAGCTAACTAATTAACCGAGAAGATAATTAATGTACATATTTCATCGAAAGGAAAAGTTCATGTTTATAGTCTTTACAAGTGAAACCATGCCTGAAACTCAGCTACCGTTTTTATCGTAAACTAACTTCTAAAAGAGACAAGCCCGCCCCACTTTGAGGATTTTCCTCTTTTATGGATGACAACAAACCGAAAAACGTCACTTAAAACTGTTTCAGACTTCATCGATCTCGTTCAGTTTCAATTAATTTGTCAAATGTCGGCTAAAATTTCTGCGGTTAAATCCAAAAGGACCGTATTTAAGTTTAGAAAAAGAAAAAAAATTGTGTTGTTTTCACCTAGTTTATAAACTAGTGAAATTAGGAAGTTTCACGTCGTAGTCGTGCTACGATGGCTAGGAAATGTACAAAAAAGCGTGATGCACGTGCAAAGTTGTTGTTTTGCCATCTAAACTTATTTGCTTTTTCGCCGTCGCCATCGTCGTTGCTTAAGTTCCCTATTGTTGTGATCCAAAAATTTTGCTACCATGGTAACACGGTGACGTCACACTTCTCCTCTCTATTTAGAGTAGTCTTTACACTACAGCCTAAATAAGCTAAGAAATATTTCGAGACAAGTAAATTTTAAATTCTTCAAGTAAAAGAAAGCTTTACTCACAACCTTTCTTTTTTACTTCAGTTTTACTTAAGCCTATTTTCCCACGCAACATAATTAAGATTGATTGACATGCTTCGCCTTTCTCAAAGCAAAGAAACAGCAATTTCGCTAAGTCAGTTTTAAGGATGGTTTTGAAGTCACTTGAAACTTTCTTAAATCGTTTCAACTTTCCGACTTTAATGAGATGCAAAGTAAAGTTATTTGAGATTTTACTTAGGCCTTCACATACGCATTTTTGGTTAAGTAAAACTTAGCAGCTTTTAAGTCTTACTTAACAGCCTAGTGTAAAGACAACCAATTGCTTTGCTTTCAAAACTTAGCTCGCAAAACCTTTCCGATCTTTCCTGGGTGGCTTTGTCTACAATCGAATTGGTGTTTGAACCTATTAAAATTTATACCAACAATAAGAATTTCTGTTTCCACTCTACTTATAAACATTAAGTCTAAGGTTCTGCAAAACGAAACGGGATATGACGTGTCACAGCAGGTGGCTGTTATGAAAGGTAGCTTATTAACCGAGAGGTATATTAACGTATATAGTTTATCAAAAGGAAATCTATATAATATTACAATTTAAAACATGGATGAACAGTACTGCGCTCGAATGCTGGATTTTTTGGTACAACTTGTTAGCCAAAGGAGAAGTTTCTTCTTTGCTTTCTGTGTTTTAAACTTTGTATTTTCTCTCGTGGCTACTCTTGAAAATCTTTTAGTTATCCGCGCGTTAACGAAGACTTCTACGATACCAGCCACCGTCAAGAAGCTGTTCCTAAGTCTGGCTTTCTCTGATCTTGCAGGTGGACTTTGTTCACAGCTAATGAAGGCTATTATCAGTGCCTTGATAATTAAGATGGCATCGAGTGGAGACAATTTAGCCACGTTCTGCCCAGCAGTTTTAAACGTGCACTCTTTTTTCACGTATCTTCTCGCCAATGCATCTTTTCTGAATGTTACTGTCATTGCATTTGATAGACTTCTCGCTGTTTCGCTCCATCTGCGATACCAGGAGCTTGTCACTTCCAAACGTGTTATAGTAGTGTTAGTGTCTGTATTGATAATAAGTTGCATCCTCGCCTTTATATACATTTCTCTTCCAAAAGGCATTGAAATGGTAGCTGTGGGAATTATCCTCGTAGGCTGTGTTTTGACAACCGTGGCATATGTTCGCATTCACAAAGTCGTCAGATATCATCACAATCATATAAACGCTTCGAATCAGCTTCAAAATGCGCAAACAACGAATGAACTTCGACAAAGGAAGTCCGCTTATAATGCTTTATTTGTCTATGTTGTTTTTCTAGTTTGTTATCTTCCTTTTTTGCCTAGTACAATATTGTATGTGACAAACAATTCTGAAATCTCATTTCTCTTAGCTCAATTTGCCACGATATTCTTGATTTGCCTGAATTCATCATTAAATCCTCTTGTTTATTGCTGGCGGTATCGAGAAATTCGCGAAATTGTAAAAAAAACAATAGCGAAAATATTTCGCATGGACGAGAATATGACACGAGAAACGAAGTAAGGCTCTGGGTAGTTTCAACTTAAAGTTTTTTATTCTTTTTTCGGTGCCTTCTGAGTTTTTTGTCTTCATTTAACCGAATAGCTAAATTTTTGAAACATAACAAAGTAATGACGGATTTTTTCAATTCTATTATTTTTTAAATTTTAAAACCATCTGACGCAAGCTTTCAGTTTGAAAAATTTAACACCAGTTGCAACTCTTTAGAATGATTTAACCTTCTATTGTTAAACCAGCAGTTCTAGATTAAACAAGCACATATCTCCCAGCTTGAAACTACTCGCATCTCAGTTATAAACAGAGAGGTTGCACATTTTAAACGTTTTGTTTTCATCACCTATGTTAATAAACGACCTTATTACCCTGTACTCTACAAACAATACACACTGCGTTTGAGGCATATTAACCCGTCTACATTAGCTTACATTGACATCTACGAGTTAACTGTCGCAAAGACTTCTGGGACTGTTACTAGAGACAAAGGAAAAATGACCAAAAATGACCGCGCTGATGGGTGCGTCCCCACCTGAGTAACAGACCCAGAAAAAATTGCGGGAAATATTTCGGCCCTAATCGTTTCAAAAGTGGCGAATGGACTTGCTGTGCCCAAAGACCAAGGAAAGGTGTAAACGGGAGAAGATTGATTGCTACAATTGGAATTGATCTCTTAATAGAGAACCTGAAAGCAGACACCTTTGAACTAAATTCCGTCTACGACTTTCACGAAATGTAATGGACTTACAGCGTAAAAAGACTAACATATAAAAGTGAATTTCAATTCAGCATTTTAAACATTGGGATTGAAGGCGATTTTTGTAATAACTAACTACCTAAGATTGAATTCTTCAAAACACGATCTCGTCTCTCCGAATTGCGAAAAAAGAAGACACCTTTAGGGCACCTACTTCATGAAACTCAGTTCCCTTTTTCAACGTCAACTAACTTCTTAAAGAGAAAAATTTAAGAGGATTTCCCCCTTTTCATGGACAAAACTGTGTTTGCTACGGCTCAAGAAGTTTAACGTTTACAAGCGTGATGGTACCTCCATTAAAAAAATGAAGTCTCTCTTTCGCTTGGCCGTGTGAGATCTGGATACGCGATAAGACGCGTCCTACAGCTTGTCTTAAGCCTACAGCGGAAGTTGCAATGTTGAGGATCTTTAGAGACGAACGCAGATACTAGTTGGCATTGGAGTCTACAAATAAGCAAGGTCCTTCGCTGTGCGCTATTCCATTCAGAAAAACCGTCGCAAGTCTACATTTGAGACAAATCTCAAAGAGAGACGAGGGAAGACGAAAACAGTCCATAATGTTAGGCTCCAGTCCATTTATTAAAACCTCACAGGCTTGCAAGACTGAAAAGCCTCGCTGACTGGACGTCACCTTATCAACTACTACTGAATCAGGTGCTAAACGTTTTAAAACTGAAGCATTGCATCAAAATGCTTAAAATTTTAAATAAAAAATAGAACTAAACAACATCCATCTGTATTTTATTATGTTTCAAAACTTCTCTGGACAGTTAAATTTAGAGGAAAAACTCACCCTTTTGACGTTTTAGAATAAACTAAAGATCTATTTTCTATACCGAACATTTGCAATTAAACAAACGGTTCTTCTCAGCAGGCAACAGCTCACATGTCAATTATGGACAGAGAGGTAACTGGAACTTTATGGAAAGGACCCTATATTTAAGCAATAGAAAACGTTTTCCGTGTTTTCATAGCCTGATATAAACACGAGAGAGGTTTGGGAGAATTCTCGACAGTTATGCAAACCCGACAGGAAGTCAAAGGTTTGCATAACTGTCGAGAATTCTCCCAACGCCTCGAGTGTTTATATCAGGCTATGCAAACACAGGAAAAAAGTTTTCTATTGCTTTTATAAGATAAATTTCCCGAGAAAAATGCAAAACTCTTTGTATGGCACTGATTAAAAGAGAAATTCTTAACAGTCGCAAATTCTTGTCCACGAAGTCTCGCACGCGTAATGAGTTCTCGTTTTGCAAAAAGATGCTTTCCAAAACACGGACTTTTCTCGCTTCAAATGTCAGCTTAAGCGAAAAAAATTGACCTTCTTTGTAACGATTTTGACTTACACTCGATTTCTGGATTATTTCGTTCAACTGGTTTCCCACACGAGAAGTTCCTCCCTTGGTTTCTGTATTTTAAACTTTGTATTTTCCCTCGTGGCAACTCTAGGAAATCTTTTAGTCATCCGCGCCTTAATGAAGAACTCAACGATACCAGCTACCGTCAAGAAGCTGTTCCTAAGTCTGGCTTTCTCTGATCTTACAGTTGGATTGTTACCGCAGCTTATGACCGCTATTATCAGTGCCGTGATGTTGAAGATGGCATCAAGTGGAGACGACTTAGCCTTCTTTTGTCCAACAGTTTTGATCGTGCATTCATATTTTGTGTCTCTTCTCGCCGCTGCATCTTTCATGAATATTAGTGTCATCGCAGGCGATAGACTTCTCGCCATTTCCCTCCATATGCGCTATCAGGAGCTTGTCACGCCCTTACGTGTTACAATAGTGTTGCTGTCTTTATGGTTAACAAGTTGCGTCTATGCCTTCACATTATTTTTCACTCCAAAAGGCACTACAATGGCAGGTGCGGTTATTTCCGTTATAGGATATGTTCTGACAACCTTGGCGAATGTTCGTATTTACAAAGTTGTCAGATATCATCAGAATCAGATATACAGTCAAAATCAGCTGCAAAATGCCCAAACAAGAGAGGCACACCGACAAAGGAAGTCCGCGTATAATAGTTTATTGGTCTCTGTAGTTTTCTTGGCCTGTTATTTTCCCTTTTTGCCTTGCACAATATTGTCTTCGATAAACCCCTCTGAAATTTCATTTCTCGTAGCTCATTTTGCGTCGATATTCTTGATTTACCTGAATTCATCATTAAATCCTTTTGTTTATTGTTGGCGGTACCCAGACATTCGCCAAACCGTAAAAAGCACAGTAAAGCAAATATTTCACATCAACGAGAACATGTCATAAGGAAGGAATTAAAGATCTGGGTAGCTTGAACTGACAGTCTTTTCAGTGTCTTTGCGAAGTCTGGAAAACGAAATTTAGTAAGAAAACTAATGGACTTGCCTTAGGCCAAAAGAAAATGAAAAATGTAAAACGAAAAAAAATAGTCTATTACAAACTAGAAATGGTGTTGAGAAATTGGGAAATGACACATGACTAGTAAAGTGGTCACCGTTATAACTTTCACAAATTTATCACAGGAACAAAGTTATGAGGATCTTGTCATGTGATGCTCTAACTGTGCTTAGCCCTTTGAGCCCTAAGATTGATCTGAATCAAAGTTCTCATGGTAGTACCTATGCTTTAGAAAACGGAGTGGTCGTGAGAATTATGGACATGATCACACAGATTCTTTAACAACTTCTCCCAACTACTATTATAGGAAATGTACAGGGACAACAAATGAGAATTTGAATATAGACATTACAATTTAAAGGGTTAATATGTGACAAGTGTAATTCTTGCACAAAATGGTCTTAGATCTTCGCCAAGAAAAAACATTTCAAATTCCACTGACTGATGTCGGAGACACAAGAACATGACGAACGTGTCACTTTCAAGATGCGTATCATTTTATTCTGGGCAATCGAGTGCGAAAGACAGTTCCATATTTATACACTGGAATCCTGATTTTTTTGCATTTTGTGGGGAAGACCTTACAAACGAGCAAGGTTATTGAGCTCGCTCTGCGCTAGTCCATTTAGACTACATAACACCGTCGTGAGTCCTAAGTTGAGGCTAATTAGTTTCCAGTCCTTTTTTAAAAACATTACTGGCTTTGAAGACTCAAAAGCCACGCTGACGAAACCTTGAAATAAGAAACAAGTGCTAAATTTTTTTAACTCAAAGATTGCTTAAAACAAAAATCCACCATTATTTCATATGTGTAAATCATTTGCTGGTCGGATCAATAAACAGAAAATACTCGCTCTTTCAACGTTTTACAATGATTTTAACGTTCTATTTTTATACTGATCGTTTCCAATTAAGCAACTGGTTCCTCTCAGCACGGAGTAACTCACATCTCAATTATGGACAGAGAGGTATTAAACTGGAACTTGATGAAAAAGGACTATATATTACGGTGTTTAATTGTTTTGTTTTCAAAACTAATGTCGTAAAACCTTCCCCTTGTTTTCTCAGTTGGCCTTGTTTACAATTCGATTCGGTGTTTTAAACCTTAAAATTTTGTACCAATAATAAGAATTGCAGTATGCACTCTAACTATAGAGTGTTATCACTCACGTGGTCAGCATTTATGCAAATTTATTGGAACAAAAGAAAGCGTTTGCATAAGAAGAGAGTTCAACTTCCACAGGACTGGTTTGGGACACCAACATGGCCGCCGTTTCATTGTTTTGGGACACCAATATGGCCGCCGTGACGTCATGTGAAAATGAGATTTATTTCTAAAAGAAATAAATGGTTTTATGCTTAATGTGACTGATCATTATTGTATTTCTCCAGCTACCAGCAAAGGAGGGTTTCCTGTCATCCGGGTGATTTGTCACGAAAGTGTCATTTATGTCACGGGTCATGTAGGTCACAGAAGCGAGGCACAAGGCCTCCTTCCTCGCATTACAAGACAGTAGGGGCCATACAGCCATCTTACCGATTTCCTTTTAATCAGTTACATTAACAAGCTATTTCAGCTTTTTGATAAGGGAGCAGGGGCTATACAGCCAGATCACAGTTTTTTAAATTAAATCATTTCATTATGTCACTGAGCTATGACCATTCAGCCTAAATTGTTATCATTTAAATTCCTGGTGACTGTGTTAGCAGGGGCCATACAGCCATCTTACTGATTAATTTTCACTTCTAATCATTTCAACCTGGTTTAACTTTACAGCTTTTAAACACGTTTGAGCTTTGTATCGATGTGGCATTAGTGAGGCCGATATTATAAGTTGACTGTGTGAGCTGACAGGCTATGCAGCCATTTCCTTTATTCTAGCTACAGTAGCCCATTTCTGTTGGTTACATCAATCCACTTCTGTATCCAAGACTTAGGAAAACGTTACTTAAAACTCATTTGCATATATAGGCCATTTTATTCCCATCTAGTGTCCAGTGCTTAGTGAATAAGTGCAATTTATGATGGCTGTGTGAACAAGGGCCATACAGTTATCTCATTCATTTTCACTTTTAAACTGTTAGTTAACTTAAGTGATTCACACTTTTTAATCTGTATCAGATTCAATGACAGTGTGAGCAAGGGCCATTCAAACTTGTACATTTCTGTTGGTTACACTGATCCATTTCAGTAAGCAGGGCTTCGTAAACAGCCTTACCATTCTATTTCTATATGTTTACGTGCATAACCTCCACTGAACTAAACTGGTGGAACTAAGCTGTGAGTGACAGTGACAAAGAATGTATACAATGTCCTATTGCTATGGACACACATGAGCCGTTATGGCGCTAGTTGACGCTATTGTTGTAAGGTGTACACGGTTGGATGATTATAATACATGTATATTCATCTCAGCTCTCGCACATTGACCTTTTTTATTTTTAATGTGGTATCTTTCTTACCTTTAACCCCCAGAGGTTTTGTGTGACTGCATTGGTTGGGGGATACGTTCCCAATTTTTCCCATGTGGTTTTTCGGGTTTTCGTATCAGGCGGCGCACACCTTTTTCCATTGTACATTTTGATTTGTAGGTACCAGTAGTTTCTGTTGGCGGTCGTCTTGCTTTGGCCTCGGGTGGGGCGGCCCTTTCACTCGTTCCTTGCTCTGGGCTGTGGCGGGTGTGCCCTCACCTTTGCTGGGATAATGTTCTTATGTATCTGGTTTTCCCAGCTTTATATGCTTTAATTTAATAAACGGCCACTCCCGTGGCCAAAATATCCCATAATGGGTTTGTGATTATTTGTGTCCCAGCAAACAGAGCTCACCCAAAGCGAGACTCCGCCAACATCAATAACTTTCGTAATATGTAAAGGAACATGAAGCATAAACACTCTATAAACATTGAGTCTAAAGCTTTAGTTAATGAACCGGCTATATAACGTGACACAGCAGATAGCTTTTATGAAAGGTAGCAAATCAACCGAGGGGGTAATCATTGTAATTTTTTACCAAAAAGGAAAAATTCATCTCTACAATTTCACAGGTTAAACCATGACTGAACAGTTCTGCACTCGTCCGCTTGATTCCTTGGTTCAACTTGTTCATCACAGAAGATCTTCTTGGTTGCTTTTTGTGTTTTAAACTTTGTATTTTCTGTCGTGGCGACTCTTGAAAATCTTTTAGTTATTCGCGCCTTAATGAAAGCCTCAACGATACCAGCTACTGTGAAAAAGCTGTTCCTAAGTCTGGCTTTCTCTGATCTTGCAGTTGGACTGTGTTCCCAGCTTACGACCGCTATTATCAGCACCTCGATCTTGAAGATGGCATCAAGTGGAAACAACACAGCCTTCTTCTGTCCAACAGTTTTGGGTGTGCAAAGTTACCTTGGGTATCTTCTCGCAACTGCATCTTTTCTGAATGTTATTGTCATCGCATTTGATAGACTTCTCGCTGTTTCGCTCCATCTGCGATATCAGAAGCTTATCACACCCAAACGTGATAACATAGCATTGGTGTCTTTGTGGTCAATAAGTTGTTTCACTGCCTTCATAATCGTTTTCCTTCCGACAAGAAATAAAATAGTAGCTGCAGTCATTTTACTGATAGGGTATGTTCTGACAACCGTGGCATATGTTCGTATATACAAAGTCGTCAAATATCATCTGAATCAGATATACAGCCAAAATCAGCTTCAAAATGCCCAAACAAGGGAGATACTCCGACAAAAGAAGTCCGCCTATAATGCTATATTTGTCTATCTTGTTTTTCTAGCTTGTTATCTTCCTCTTTTGCCTTCAACAATACTATACATGACAAATACTTCTGAAATTTCGTTTTTCGTAGCTTATTACGCATCGTTATTCTTGATCCGCCTGAATTCATCATTAAATCCTCTTGTTTATTGCTGGCGGTACCGAGAAATTCGCCAAAGTGTAAAAAGCACAGTGAAGAAATTATTTCACATGAACGAGAACGCGACATGAGAAACAATTTAAAGCTTCGGATAGTTTGAACTGAAAGTCTTTCCAGTGTTTTTTGCGAGGTCTGCAAACGAAATATGGTAAGGAAACAAATGGACTTATTTTGGTGCAAAGAAAATGAGAAATGTAAAACGAAACAGAATATTCTGTTAGACATTGGAACTGGTGTTGATAAATTCTGAAACGAGAACTGGCTAATAAACTTCTCAACGTTCTCAACGGTTCCACGCCGACATATATGTGAAGCCTGTCATCCGTTACAGTTATTCACTCATAATCCATTGCCACTTCGAGGAACAATCATACATGATATACATTTAAACGATATGTTTGTATACTTGACAAAAAAGCAACGCAAGGCTCCTATTTTTTCCAAATTTTAACCTTAATAAAAACGCAACCTAGTGTCTAAAGCTTTCAGAAAAGATGGATCGAAACTACAGCAACCTGATTGGCTGGCAAGGAGCCAATCAAACCGCACCATTTTCGATCCTCCAAACGATCCACGGTGCATATATAAACAAACGCCTACCAAATCACGGCTAACAATACGGAATGGTTCAGAGTTCACCTCAACCATACAACCACATAGCAACTGATGAGAATCGTAAGATCCCAAACCGCGGTCTTGCTTGTAAACTTATATTTAACTACATATATTATGTAGTAGCACAAAGAAGCCAGTCAATTGATTGGTAAACAAAGTATATGCTATGGTATTTTAAATATGGAGATTTTAAATACTATCCTCTAATAAACTACAGTCACATTCACAAGGCGATTGAGTAAAAAATCGACATTCAAAGGACACAGCATTATAACGTATTTAAATAATGCTTCCACCATAGGTGCGATAAACACCCAAAAGAAGCAGAGTCTAATCTGGACATACTCAAAGAATGCATGCTGTGCACAGCTAAACCTCAACTGTACGGAGATGTTAAAAGCGGATACTTCAGATAACAGCAGCATTATTAACTTAACGCGATTTTAAGCAGACATATCTCATAAAACGGACAAAATATTCAACGGAATTACACACGAACTGAACAAATTGTCTGTTGCATAAGGTGCTAAACTTACACATTTTTCCTCTGCTGAGCATAGAATGCACCGAACCTTTCTTTGGTCCGCTATATAGAAGCTATATCAACGTAACGAGCATAATAGCCCACCTATCGTACACTTTTTCATGTGTAAAATCCCTGAAAGAGTTCTCCTGTCCGGCTTCGCTAGCCCCTATAGTTATTCCAGGCAGTCAGTACTCTAATTTTACTTTCAATATTTTCATTGTCGTAATTTAGTGTCAAGCAAGAGTGAGACCAAATAAAGAATGTTGTTGTTTTTGTCCTCATTGAAAAAAAGGTTTCCAAAGGTTTCACGACGGTGAAGATGTGAGGCCTGTCACCCCTTGCACTTTTTACTATGAGGATTTTGTCATGTGATGGCCTAACTGTGCTTAACCCCGGCCTTTAAGCCCTTATTGTGATCAGCATCAAATTTCTCCTTGCAATATCTCTGCTATAGAAAACGGAGCGGCATGAGAATTGAGGACATGATCACACAGATTCTTTACCAACTTCTCCCCACCACTATCATGATTTTAGGAAACGTATAGGGACAACAAACGAGAATTTGAATTTTGATATTCAAATTCAAAGAGTTAATATGTGACCAAGTAGATTAGTCCTTGCACAAAACGGTCTTAGATCTTCGCCAAGAAAAAGCATTTCAAAGTGCACTAACTTATGTCGAAGACACAAGATCGTGACGAACGTGTCACTTTCAAGATGCGTTTCATTTTAATCTGGGCAATCGAGAGCGAACAACAGTTCCATATTTATACACAGGAATCCTGATTTTTTTGGCGTTTGCTAGGAAAGAGCTTAAAAAAGAGCAAGGTTATTTGGGTTCACTGTGCGCTAGTACGTACAGACTACATTGGCGCGAGTCCCCAATTGAGGCTAATCTAAAAGACAGAAGACGGAAGAAAAAAAACGCCCGAAATATTCGGTTCCGGTCCTTTCTCAGAACCTCAACGGCTTTGAAGACTCAAAAGCCTCGCTTACATCGCCTTGAACAAAGGAACAGCTGCTAAATTTTTCGAACTGATAGCTTGCGTCCGATTGCTTAAAAGTTTAAATAAAAGAGTAGAATTGAACAAAATCCGTCATCATTTTAAAATGTGTAATCATTTGCTGGTCGGATCAATTACGACAAAAAACTCGCCCTTTCAACTTTTACATAATTTAATGTTCTCTCCTTATACCGATCGTTTTCAATTAAACAAGCGGTTCCTCACATCTCTTATATGGACAGAGACGTAATTGGAAACTAATGGAAAAGTACTATATACAATGTATTACGGCGTTTAATTGTTTTGCTTGCAATACTTACGTCACAAAACCTTCCCCTTGTTTTCCCCTTTCCCCGATTGATCTCGTCTACAATCGATTCGATGTTTCAACCCTGAAAATTCATTCCAACAATAACACTGAATTTTTGTTTGCACCCTGCCCATAAACATAGAGTCTCAGTCTTGAGTTAGAATAACCATCTATATAACGTGCTACGGCAGATGACTGTTGCGAAAGGTAACTAATTAACCGAGAAGGTAATTAATGTAGATATTTCATCGAAAGGAAAAATTCATCTTTATAGTCTTTACAAGTGAAACCATGGCTGAAACTCAGTTACCGTTTTTATCGTAAACTAACTTCTAAAAGAGACAAGCCTGCCCCAGTGTGTGAGGATTTTCACCTTTTATGGACAAATGTGTGTTAATTATCGCACCAAGACCCTTGGCGGTTTCGAGGAAAGGTCTTACAACTGTCATTTTAACGCTTACTGCCAAAGAAAACGTAACCGCCACTTTCAAAGTGTAAACGAGCAATCAACAGCCGGAGTAGTTTCTTACAACTGTACCTGTATTTCAAAAGTAAAATCTCCCATTCGCGGCTTGGCCGTGGGAGATCTGGGTATGACATTAGGCGCGTCTCACGGCGGAACTTCTATTCACGAAGCTCTTAAGAAACGAATAAACACACTTCAATATTTAGTAACTTAAGCAACCTTTGGACAAGTCCGCCTATACCATCGCGAGCCTACATTTGATACAAATCTGTTCTTGTTGTCACTTCGCTCACAGACAACCAGCCACTTTTAGCACCTTAAACACAATCAACTAAGGTTTGTAATGGCATATCCCTCTCATTGAAAAAAAAAAAAACAATTAGGATACCGTCATATACGTTGTTTACCAATCACAAAAACCATATCAATCAACGGTAGGAACAGGCCAAAATCAGACGTCTTTATGAACACAATTTGGATTTTGGAGCACTGTTGCCTGTTGAAAGGTTCATCAAAGACAGAATGACCATACAAGAAACTCTACACATTTCCAACGTTAGCTTTTGCAACGGTTTCCGTTCTTAACTAGTCACTCAAATATCTTTATCAGCTTCCACTGTTATATACGGCTATGGTCTCCACCACTAGGTCCGTTTGTTAGGTCAGCGGACAAAGAATGTTCTTGTCAGCGACATCGATGCTGACTAACAAGAACGCAGGCCGTGTTTATGGACTGAATGGATTCTCCAAAATGAGGTTGCCGTTAATTGACAAGAACTAAACAACATTTTGAAGGAAGACAAAGGAAGACGAGAACCCCGGAAATATTAGGTTCCAGTCCTTTTTCAGAAACCTCACCGGAAGACTCAAAAGCCTTTCTGACGTCACAAAACAGGTGCTAAATTTTTCAAGATAAAAGCTTACGTCCGATTGTTAAAAAGTTCAAAAGAACGCAGGAAAGTAAACAACATTTATCATTCTTTTACAACGTTTGTGTCATTTTTATATAATTTCAGTAGTTTCAACGTTTTAGAATGATTTAACGTTCTATTATTACACCAAGCGTTTTTAATTCTACAAGCACATCCTTCCCAGCTGGAAACACTTCACATCTCAATTATGGACGGAGAAGTAATTGGAACTTAATGGAAAGGGACCATATATTGCGGTGTTTAATAGAGAGGGGAAGTAGTTACGTCACGTTGCCATAGTGGCAAAATTTCTGGATGACAACAAACCGAAAAACGTCACTTAAAACTGTTTCAGACTTCATCGATCTCGTTCAGTTTCAATAAATTTGTCAAATGTCGGCTAAACTTTCTGCGGTTAAATGCGAAAGGACCATATTTAAGTTTAGAAAAAGAAAAAAAAAATCGCGTTGTTTTCACCTAGTTTAAAGCGGACGCGTGAAATTAGGAAGTTTCACGTCGTAGTCGTGCTACGACGGCTAAGAAATGTACAAAAAAGCGTGGTGCACGTGCAAAGTTGTTGTTTTGCTGTCTAAACTTATTCCGTTTTCGCCGTTCTTGTTGCCATCTCCGTCATCGTCGTCGTCGTCGCTTAAGTTTCGTATTGTTGTGCTCCAAAAATTTTGCTACCATGGTAACACGGTGACGTCACACTTCTCCTCTCTATTGCTTTGCTTTCAAAACTTAGCTCGCAAAACCTTTCCGATCTTTCCTAGGTGGCTTTGTCTACAATCGAATTGGTGTTTGAACCTATTAAAATTTATACCGACAATAACAATTTCTGTTTGCACTCTACTTCTACACAATGAGTCTAAGGTTCGGCAAAACAAACCGGCTATATAACGTGTCACAACAGATGGCTGTTATGAAAGGTAGCTAATTAACAGAGGGGGATATTAGTGAATATAGTTTATCGGAAGGAAAAATTTATCTATATAATAATATTATTACAATTTAAAACATGGATGAACAGTACTACGCTCGAATGCTGGCATGGACTTTTTGGTACAACTTGTTAGCCAAAGGAGAAGTTTCTTCTTTGCTTTCCTGTGTTCCGTCATCTTTCTTTCAGATTAGCCCCAATTGGGGACTGGCGACGATGCAGTCTGTATGAACTAGCGGTCCTTCTCAACAGGGAGCAACTCATATCTCAATTATGGACAGAAACGTAATTTGAAATTAATGGAAAAACCATATACAATGTATTACGGTGTTTAATGGTTTTGTCTGCAATACGTACGTCACAAAACCGGCCTTCCCCTTGTTTTCCCCTTCCCCCGATTGATCTTGTCATCAGTTCGATGTTTCAACCCTTAAAATTCATTCCAACAATATAACTGAATTCTTGTTTGCACTCTACTTAGAAACATTGAGTCTTAGTCTTTAGTTTAATAATCAGAACCATCTATATAACGGGTCAACGTAATTAATGTAGATATTTCATCGAATGGAAAAATTAATATTTATAGTTTGACAAGTTAAACCATGGCTGAACAGTACTGCACTCAAAGGCTACATTCGTGGTTAACACTTGTTCATCACAGCAAGTCTTCCATCCTTGCTTTCTGTGTTTCACACTTTACACTTTCCCTCGTGGCGACTCTTGGAAATCTTTTAGTTATCCGCGCTTTAATAAAAACCTAAACGATACCAGCCAACGTTAAGAAACTGTTCCTAAGTCTGGCTTTCTCTGATCTTGCAGTGCCGGGATTGTTACTGCAGCTAATGAAGGCCATTATCTATGCGGTGGTGTGGAAGATGGCGTCAAGGGGAGACATCTTGGCCTCCCTTTGCCCAACAGTTTTAAGCGTGTATTCTTATTTTGGTTATCTTCTCATCGCTGCGTCTTTAAATAAAATAATAGAACTAAATAAAATACATCCGTATTTTATGTTTCAAAAATTTCACTGGACGGCTAAACTGATTTAGAGGAAAAACTCGCCCTTTCAACGTTTTAGAATAAATTTAAGTTCTATTTTCTACACCGAGCATTTGCAATTAAACGAACGGTTCTTCTCAGCAGGCAACAGCTCACATCTCAATTATGGACAGAGAGGTAATTGGAACTTGATGGAAAGGACCATACCAAAAACTCTTTATACACATTAACCACGATGATTAATACCTTTCATGACATTTAATTGTTTTGTTTGCAATACTTATGTCGCAAAACGTTCCCCTTCCATTGTTTTCAGGGTTGACTATTACGCGCCACAGCAGATGGCCGATGTGAAAAGTAGCTAATAAACCGAGCTAGGGGCTAATTAATGTAGATATCAGTTTTATCCACGACAGATACAAGTATATAATATAACAAGTTAAACAATGGCTGAACAGAACTGCAATCGATATCTGGATTATTTCTTTAAACTGGTTTCCCACACGAGAAGTTTCTTCCTTTGTTTCTGTGTTTTAAACTTTGGATTTTCCCTCGTGGCGACTCTAGGAAATCTTTTAGTCATCCGCGCCTTAATGAAGAACTCAACGATACCAGCTACCGTCAAGAAGCTGTTCCTAAGTCTGGCTTTCTCTGATGTTGCAGTTGGATTGTGTTCGCAGCTAATGACCGCTATTATCAGCGCCGTGATGTTGAAGATGGCATCAAGTGAAGACGACTTAGCATTCCTTTGTCTAGCAGTTTTGATTGTGTTATTATATTTTATGCATCTTCTCGTCGTTGCATCTTTCCTGAATGTTATTGTCATTGCATTTGATAGACTTTTCGCTGTTTCGCTCCACCTGCGATATCAGGAGCTTGTCACGCCCACACGTGTTACAATAGTGTTGGTGACTTTATGGTTAACAAGTTGCGTCTCTGCCTTGTTAGGTATTTTCCTTATGAAAGGCATTGCAGTGGCTGCGGTTATTTCCGTTTTAGCATATATTCTGACAACCCTTGCGTATGTTCGTATTTACAAAGTTGTAAAATATCATCAGAATCAGATATACCGTCAAAGTCAGCTTCAAACTGCCCAAACAAGAGAGGCACACAAACAAAGAAAATCCGCCTATAATAGTTTATTTGTCTCTGTAGTTTTCTTAGCTTGTTACCTTCCTTTTTTGCCTACTGCAATATTGTATTGGACAAACACTTCTGAAATTTCATTTCTCGAAGCTAATTTTGCGTCAACATTCTTGATTTACCTGAATTCATCATTAAATCCTTTTATTTATTGTTGGCGGTACCCAGAGATTCGCCAAAGTGTAAAAAGCACGGTAAAGCAAATATTTCACATGAACGAGAACCTGTCATAAGGAAGGAATTAAAGATCTGGGTAGTTTGAACTGAAAGTCTTTTCAGTGCCTTTGCGAAGTCTGAAAAACGAAATTTAGTGAGAAAACTAATGGACTTGCTTTAGGCCAAAAGAAAATGAAAAGTGTAAAACAAAAAAGAATAGTCTATTACAAAATGGAAATGGTGTTGAGAAATTGGGAAACGACACCTGACTAGTAAAGTGGTCACCTTTACAAAATTTCACAAATTTATCACAGGAACAAAGTTGTGAGGATCTTGTCATGTGATGGTCTAACTGTGCTTAGCCCTTTGAGCTCTAAGATTGATCAGCATCAAAGTGCTACTTGTAATACCTACGCTTTAGAAAACGGAGAAGTTATGAGAATTATGGACATGATCACACAGATTCTTTAAAAACTTCTCCCAACTACTATTATAGGAAATGTACAGGGACAACAAATGGGAATGTAAATATAGAGATTACAATTTAAAGGATTAATATGTGACAAGTATAATTCATGCACAAAGTGGTCATAGATCTTTGCCAAGAAAAAGCATTTCAAATTCCACTGACTGATGAGAAAGGCCCAAAGTATTAGGTTCAAGTCTTTTCCAGAAACCTCACCGGCTTTGAAAACGCAAAACCCTCGCTGACGTCACATTAAACTACGAAACAGGTGTTACATTATCTGCCCTCCGCAATATTATACTCGGTAAACCGTTCGGAGATTTCCCTTTTTGTACTAAAATGGGCCTCAATATTCTTGATTTTTCTGAATTGCTCGTTGAATCCTTACGGTCTTGTCCACTTCGATCATTTAAATGTCACTTTTACCATCAACGTGGACTTCTACCCTCCAACTCCTTGGCCTAAATATTATTATGACTTCAAAAAGGCTAATCTCATTGACCTCAAGAAAAATTTGGAACATATTCCCTAGAGTGTTTTACTGCCTAATGCTGACACAAACATATCTTTATCCAACTGGGAAGACGTCTTCTGGTCGGCCGTCGATGAGTTTGTACTGAGAAGAAAGTTAGAGATAAACTCACATTCCCACCCCGCCCCCCCACCCCCCTCCCTCCCAAAAAAATTCTGAATCTCAACAATCTTTCTTAATAGCCTGAGAAAACATCCGACATTTCGCGACGCCTCCAGTGATTTACCCGCGAAATTACGTCTAAGAAACGAGCGCAGAAATTCCATACTGATGACGCGTCACTACCCAGATCTGGGTAGTGCCTCTGATTGGTCGTGTTGCGAGATAAATTTTACCTCGAACCAGCCAATGAAGAGGCAATTGATTAAAAGACCAACAAGCTGAGCAACAACATCAGTTATATGAGTTGTCTAGTACCGCTTACGGAAATTATATCAAACTGATCAATGTTATTCGCTTTCTAGCGCTAAAACGGCCGTGGTCGTTGACTACAATTCTCATTGACAAAAGGACCACGTATTGGGTCTACGCCCACAAAAGTCTCATATGCCGATTGCATGTCCAATAAGCCAGAGTTCACTACGCTGACCAACTATAACGCACTCACTTTGAAACGTTTAGTTTAGGTACAGATGTTCACAAGACGTCGAAATTACGTCAAGAAAAGGTTGGCGTTAAATTGTTTTAAAATTTAAAATAGAATTTCAATTTTAATATTACCCTTACTGTGTTTTAGGCTTATGCAATTTTGCAAGGGGGTGAAAATAATTTTTAATTTGGAGACCAAACAGCCCTTTTTTAATATAAACAACAGTTCACACTGGGATGGAAACTGATCATTTTCAATGATAGAAATGTAGGGAGATAATTGGTTCTTGATGTATGGGGAGCACTTATGTAGCAGGGGTTTTTTTTGCATTTGTGGTATCTATTGAATAAAGCAATACAAATTTGCGCCTTTATCACGGGAATGATGAAAATGATAATGATTTTCTCTTATAAACTCTAACAAATTACATCAACAAACAAAGTTTTAGTAGAACTATAGCCAAACATGTGTCTACGTTATAACGTTAAACGTCAAGTCGACGAAAAAAGGAAATATAAAATATACGCGTTAATATGCAAAATGTTGATAAGTATTGTAACAATAGGGTGAGCAATAAAGGACTGGTGTGGTTTAGATTACTATCTAAAAAGACATGCCATCTGGTAGGTTAACCATGAATGAACAATTCTGCAGTGCGAAGCTTGGTGATTTTGTACAACTTGTAAACTTTCAAAAAGCTTTCATGCTGGTTTTCTGTCTTTTCAACTTCGTGTTTTCCTTAGTGGCGACGCTTGGGAATATTTTACTTATTCGTGCCCTTGTAAAGACTTCATCGATACCAATCATCGTCAAGAAGCTGTTCCTAAATCTGGCTATTTCTGATCTTGCTGTAGGATTGTTGTCGCAGCTAATGGCGGGTATCATCTCTGCTGTGATGTTGACTATGGCATCAAAAGGAGACTACAACTTAACGCCATTCTGTCCAGCAGTTTTAAATGTTTATAGCTATGTTTTGTTCCTTCTCGGCACTGCATCTTTCCTAACTGTCACTACTATTGCTGTTGACAGACTTCTCGCCATTTCCCTCCACCTGCGATATCAGGAGCTTATCACACCCAAACGTGTTACCATATTGTTGATATCTTTATGGTTAACAAGTTGTATCACTGCCTTCCTCACGGAATGGAACGTACCAGTAAACCAACAGATCAGTAACTTGTCGGTATTTGTCAACACATATATCAGGCAAAGTGTATGTTAGTAAAGTGTAGTTATTAAATGTTTTTTTCTTTCTGTGATTTGAATTTTCTATACGGGTATTAAATTTCGCGGGGATTTTCATTTGCGGGTCCTTAATTTCGCGATTTTTACACAATCGCGAAAAACGAGAAATTGAAGACCCGCGACATTATATATAAGTACCAATGAAGTAGTTTTATTTTAGAGCGTAATGCGTACTCATGTGTATTTTTAAAGGCTTGACTCAACCACGAATTCAGTGGGTTTTGATTCCATGCAGGGAGAAAGATTCCTCTCATCTTTGTGAAACCTGGCAAGCAGGTTCCTTTCCACGTTTACATTCATTTGATGAGCTTTTCAACTTTAGCTTTTAATGTACCCCATTTGAAGGAACACGTTTTGTGGCGTCATCAGAAGCAGGAAATCACGTGACTGTATATGACATTTTTTTCTATTATACACGTTAAAGGTTAATTCTTCTCAGTTTCACGACTAAAACGAACTTATTCTTACGAGGTGCAAGCGTGATGTCTTAAAACTCTGCTAGGGGTTCTCTATCTTAAAAAATCCAAGCCTTAACTAGCCTTCCACGCCTGCGTGGGAGGCTAAGCCTTAACACAATTGAGAAGTTCTAAGCAACGAAGCAATGGAATTGCTGTGCCCAAAGACTGAAGAAAGGCGTAATAGGAACAATATTTGTCTCTTTACCATCGGAATTGCTGTCTCTGAATAGAGAAACAAAGACAACTTCGACCCAAATAAAAATTGTCGCAAAACCTTCCCCTTATATTTCCTGCGTTGACCTTGTCTGCAAATGATTTAGTCTCACAAGCCTTAAAATTTATATCAACAATACAAATTCCAGGTTGAATTCTACTCTCTAAACACTGAGTCTAAGGCTTAATAGGTTAACTAACCATCGACATTAACACGAAACGTCACAGCAGATGGCTGTTTTAACAGAAGCTAATAAACGCAGAGAGTAATTAATGTACATATCCATCGAACGAAAAGTTCATGTAAATTTACTGGTAAGTTAAACCATGGCTGAACAGTAGTGCACTCAAGCGGTGAATTTTTTGTTAAAATTTCCTCGCTACAGGAGAACTTCCTCCCTTGCTTTCTTTGTTTCATACTTTGACATTCTTCTTCCGAAAAGCGATGAAAAGGTAGTCGCAGTAATTTGCATTGTATCCCACGGGTAAAATTAAGGTAGAAATTAAAATACAAAATTTTAAAAATTTAAATTACTAATTGCTATGAATATGAATTAGCTAAGATATAATAATAATTATTATATCTATTATTATTTATTAAAAATACCTTAACCTGAAGTTATGATTCAATGACAAAAGTTATAAAAATTCTAAAAATCTAAAACTTTAAAACACAAACCCTGCTAGCAAATTCCTTAGTTTCAGCTGAAGCACGAAAATTGTATGCATATCAGGATGCGTATCAATTCAATCTGATCCATCAAGAGCCGAAGACGGTTCAATGTATATACAGCTTATAGAATGATATTCTTACAAATTATCAAAAAAAGTCATAAATGTATTTAAAGAAGGGTGGTTGTATAACCCTTCTTCAGTGTTGAGAAAACCATTGCAATATGTTATTGTTATTAGATGCTAAATGAAGCGCGCGCATGTAAATTGTAGCGTGTGCCATATATACATCTAGCATGCATAAAGGTGAAAATTCTGTTCTCAAAGGCTTGAGCCATTATTGAAAACAAATAAAATAGAGTTTAAAAACAATGAGAAGATCATATCAGGTACATTCGGCTAAATTGGAGTATCTGGTTGGTAAAGGGGCAACAAGACGCCTAATTTTCTGCCCATATCTCCCATAGTCAGGTGTGCATTCTTATAACACAAGAAGATAGGGGCTCTCTTAGTTACTCCATTGCAGGATTAATTTAGGAAAGTTTTCTATCTGTTTCCAAGGTCCTAAGTTCTTTAACTCTCTTAGTGTTGAAATTGAAAACGCAACAAGCATTGCGTCCTTTTTCTGTAAACTAAAAGCATTTCCATCTCAAAAGTTATTTTCTTTTCCTCTCCATTTAAATTTTTCCACTTTTTGCTTTGCATTTTTTAACGTAACTAAGCTTCATACAAATATCTAATATGTTATAATATTTAGTGTTACGTAGCTCTGCCATAATTTTATTTGACATGTATACTTCCACTGATACTTTGCGATAATAATTATTTGAGGAAGCCTATTCCTTGGGCTTCCTCACGGTTAGCTTCTTATATTTAAGTAATTCATTTGTATTGTGGCAAAACAATAAACTTCAAACTTGAGGTGAGATCTCAAATTAGAGAACTTTAGATTCAAGGATGAGGACGACTACGAATGAGAGATTTGACTTAAAGTTTTTTCGCATATTCTCATAATATAGACTTCCTGCAAAGCTTCATTTTACCATTTTTCACTAGAAAAGTTAGTACTGTTACTTTCAGTGAAGTATTTGTGATTGTTGCTTCTTGCTGCCCAAACACTGAACATTCATCTGGGTTCGCAGGTTAGGGCGGGGCACTCTTAACATGTTGTTTGTTTATAATAAGTAACTGCTGTTGTGGATCACTTTTGTTTGTTGTGGTGAGGAATTAGACGAAAGGACAGAATTAATTAAAAGAAATAAACAGGTTATAGCAAACACATGGGTAAATGTTTAGTAAAGAAATAAAGTAAACTTACTTGTGCTATATTTGCATTCCTAAGTTGTGTTGAAGAGATCTTTGCTTTCTTTGTGATCCTGTCTTAACCTTTAAAAAATGGACATTTAATGGAGAAAGAATAAACAGTCATAAAGAGGGCTCTTCAAAAACCTTTCAGGTAACTAAACACAAACTACTGGTGAGTGGTAAGTGGTTATGGTAAGTATTTTGAGCCTGGGGGGAGGGGGTGGTGCTTCCAAATATGGGGTATAAGCCTCCCCATAGGGTATGGTTTTTAAGGGTCAGGATCCTTAAATCGGGTATCATTTTTGATCGCCTGGTTAGCTAGGTTGTGAGTTCAAACCCTGGCGAGACCAGAGAAATTGCTGCTTTTGTAATGACATCTGCAAACGGTTAGACTTTCTAGTCTTCTCGGGTAAGAAAGAAAAACTGTAGGACCCGTCTCACAGCACTTTCACTAATCTGGTTCTTGTGGGACGTAAAAGAACCCAGATGACAATAAAATTAAGCTTGTAGTGCTGCCATATAGTATGAGAAATAGTAGCTAAGCATTTGTTTTCCCTTGTATGGGTTGTCATTTTTCGAGTCTGGGCCTCAAATAGGGTAGCGTCAGGGTTTAGGACCCTGGACGACACACACCTATCCGAAACTTATGGGAGTACTACTCACCTTTCACGCCCGGGGTGTTATGAGTCAAGACCAAAGCCCGGACCATAGGCACATGATTTTGTCAAGCAAACTGCATTTAGTTGGACAATATGCATTCGTTTGGCCTTTTCCTTTGCTAGTTATGTGTAATTTTAATTCTCTTACCTTAACCTCGCACGTACACCCAGGTAGGTAGTTGTCTCTCTGGAACTATTAAAGCTGAACATGAACACATGCCGACTGGAAAACAAATTTTGAGAATGCTGCGTCGTTCCTCCACCCGCTTGAAACTTTTGAAGTTTCATACTCTTTCGCGGTCCTAAATGCACCTTTTTCAATTGTATGTTCCGCTTTTAATGGGTAGACTTGGGTCCGGAATAAAGTTCTTTAAAAGTTTGAAACTTTTGCCAATCTTCGTTCAGCGATCCACCATGTTGGCCGCGAGTTATAGGAGCCTGGGAGAGAGCATTATGATAGATAGCCCCCAGACTTCCCGGTCAGAGCAGGCCACGCTCGGCACAATGATTTCACATTGCGAAAATCGGTTACAAACAAAAATTTGCTTGCCTGAGGCTAAAAAAGAGTCATTTACACACGAGTAAAATGGCTCGTGTATCCACAACGTAAGCTATGCTTCTTTTGTTCGTTTTCTTCGTCCAAGGAATCTGGGAAATTCTTGCTTGTGGAATTTGAAATCCTACGGCTTTGGAATCCGGAATACAGCTCAATGAATCCGGAATCCCACTAACGATTGTTCGAATGACAAATAAGCCGGAATTTGGTACCTGGAATCAGGAATCAGGAATCAGGAATCCACGGAGTAGAATCCAGAGACTGTCTAGGCTTCCCTTACATGGTGCGATTTTCTGGTATTTATCTGGAGACACGCTGGTTTTAAGCAGCAAATTCAATCGGGTTACCCTACTGAGATTTCCCCGGCAAAAAGACAACTTTTCTTGTTCATGTAGCTTCTATAAAGTCTTCTTCATGAGTTCCTGTGCGGTTTTAATATGGCTAGCCTTTTTCAAGGTTAAAAAAACCCTCAAAAGGAAATGCATTGAAACAAAGCTGAAAATAGGCTTATCTGACACATACTCTTCCTTAAATTTGTGTAAACTATATTTTCGTTGGAAATGTCAAGGTGCCATGTGCGTTTTGGCAGTGAAGATTGTATTAGCTTTGCTTTTCATACACTAGTTAAAAAACGAGCAGGAGTGTATTATCAGGTTTAAAAACTCTCGACCTGATGTAGATCAACTCATTCTTGCACTAATATTTAGATTAGGGGTTATTTTGGTCTAAAAAATTAAACTTAAGTTTTAGCCGTGTCTTTATCAGATATAAAGACACTCATTAAACATTAATTTCTTTTGTTTTTTCTTTATGATTATTAATAAGTTTTGGGATAGAAAAGGTTTTAGGGAAAAAAAAAGTAAAAACCCTGCGAACGGTGTCAAGTTTAGGGACTTTATAACTGACAACGGTGATGATAACGACTGGACTGTGAAAAACAACAACTCTGTACGCGCATCACAATTTTTTGGTACATTTCTTGGCAGTCTTGTGCAAACAAACAACCCGAAAATTCCAGTTGAGAAGGTGTTGTCACAGAAACTTAAGCTGATGTTACACGGGACATATCGCAACGACGATTTTTAGCGCAATACATCGTTACAACATTGTTGTGATATTGTTTTGGATGGTTGCAGCATTGTTTCAACATTGCAACGATGTGTTGCACTAAAAATTGTCGTTGCGAATCGTCCTATCGTCCTACTCTATGGAGAATGGGTACAAGCTTTAGGTGCAGTGATTTCCGAGCATGTTTGGCTGGACAAGCGTTAGTAATGATTGGTCGCTGGTATTCACCAGTCATAAGTACATGTAACGCTTATCGCCCAGAAATGGTTGTGCTAAGAGCTTGTACAGGAGCCGTCCTAGCTTGTACTAATTCCTGTTATAGTTTCTAGATAGCGGAATTACGCTGTATTTCAATAACATTAAACACGACTATTTAAACACTAGATGCATATTTCTTTAGTACAGCTATTTTTTCTTGTTATGTTACAAAATAATAATTTGTTATAAAATAATAATTTGACCACCAGTAACATATACAGCAACTAAACCATCAACGTGTGTTAACTGGGTACCATTTGTCAATATAAAGTATAAGGAAAGCGTACCGCTTCTGTCAAAAATAGTATAGAAGTGTACGGGGCTGGACGTCTGCGCGGAGCTTCCCCGTATAAAACTTCGTTGAGTACCCCCGGGTTACGGGTCTACATCCTCTCTATAAAAAGTGCGGTGTACGCCTAGTAGGTCAGTTTCTAATTATTAAGATTCGTACTAAAGAGCCTATAAAAATCGCGTTGAGTTTAATGGATAATCAATCATTTTTTAATTGCTGAAAACAATCAATTACAGGTAAAAAAGAAAAAGACAAAGATCTTCTATGTGGATCTGCTACTTGTAAATCATCATATATTTACTTATTCATTTGTTTATTTTCATTAAAAGGGTACGAAACGAAACAAAGACGGAAATCCAGCACAGACTAGCTCATAAATTACTAAGAATTAATTTCAATTTTTCAATTACCAACAGTTCACGGCGCTCTGAAGGCAAAGTTCAATATAAAATAATCGTTCGGCGGTCTCTCTTTCAATATACCGTGCTTTGTTCGATGATAAATCTGAATCTTCGAGTTAAATACTCCGGTCAGCAAGAGATGCGGGGAAAGGAAGTTGATTATTTTTTTTGCTCAGTCAACATTTTGCAGCAAGAAATTCCCTCAGCACTTTGAACTGTGAGAATTCCTGAATCAAGAGATGTGATGTAAAATGTGCTTTAGAAGGAGACTGGGTCGAGTTAACTTTCGCAAAGTCGTCATGTTCCCAATGTAGCAAAATTTCTGGATGACAACAAACCGAAAATTCACTTAAAAGGTGAATTCGCACTGTTTCAAACTTAATCGATCTTATTTAATTTCACTTAGTTTGTCAAATGTTGGCGAAATTTTCTGGGGCTGAATCCGAAAGGACCGTATTAAAGTTTAGAAAAAGAAAAAGAAAATTTTTGTGTTGTGCTTACCTACTCCATAACGCAAGCGCGTGAAATTAGGAAGTTTCACGTCGCAAACGGCAAACGTCAGATTCAAGTTGAGAACTTCTCAAAATAGCAAATGAGCAGATAAAAAGAGCTCAAAACAATTCTTATGGATAAAAAATTGCGTGAAACTACTAATTTATGTGCAGAAATAATGAACAGTAAAGGACAGGTAAAGGGGAAACTTGGTCACGTGGAACAAATTCGCGTTTGCCGACTGACGTAAACGTGATGCTTAACCTCTCTGATAACTGACCGGCGCTTTTCCAGTAACGATCCAATTGCGGGGCAAAGTTCGGCTACCGTCCCTCCTCATTTATAAGTGGCGAATAGGGTAGCTTGAAGAATATATATATGACGCCAACCTATATTTCTTAAAAAACGTAAGAAAACAATAAAATCACTTGTCCAAAATCAATCACGATCCTTTACGCCTTCGCTTTCTTTCCCTTCCGCACCAAACTTGCTAATGAGGCATTTTCATCATCGGCGTCGTCGTCTTCTTGTTGTTTCTCTTTGTCTCCCACTGTCTTCTTTGTATCTTTCTTCAGTTTCTCCTCTTTATCTGTTTTCGTTACATCTTTTTCACGTTTATCCCTCGCTGCCTTTGGTGCATCTTCTGGCTTCTCATTTTCTACTTTTGCCGTGTTCGCCCCTTGCTCTTTTTTAACATTGTCTGCTTTCTTCGCATTTCTTTCCTTCTCCTTTTCTGCCCTTGTTGTTACATCTTGTGGTTTCTCTTTGTCCCTGTCTGCTCCCTTAACATTTTCACGTTCTTCTTTCTCTTTCTCTACTTTCTTAACATCCTTCTTCCCTTCCTCCTTATCAGCTTTTTTAGCATTTTCTTTTGTTTTTTGTGCCCTTGCTGCGTTTTCTCGTTTCTCCTCGATTACTTTCTCAACATCTTTTTGTTCCTTCGCATCTACTTTCTTTGAATCCGCTTTCCCCTCCTCATTTCCTGCCTGCTTTGCGTCCTGTTGTTTCTCTTTTTCTTCCTTTGTCATATCACATGCTTTCCCTTCCTTCTTATCTGCTCTGTTTCCTTTTCCTTGTCTCTCTTCCTCTTTATCTCTTCTCTTCAAATCTCCTTGTTGTTGTTTCTCTGGCCTTGTTACCTCTTCTCGTCCTACGTCTGCTTTCTTTGCATTTCCGTCGCCTTTCCCCTTGTTTTTATCTGCCTTCTTTACATCTTTGCCTAGTTTAAATTTTTCCTCCTCTACTTTCGTTTCATCTTGTTTTTTTGGCTCTTTACTTGATCTTTCTACATCTTCTGCTACTCTCGAGTCTACTTTCTTTTTACCTCCGTCTACCTTCTTGGATTGGTCTGCTTTCTCAAATTC
Source organism: Porites lutea (assembly GCF_958299795.1). NCBI lineage: Eukaryota > Metazoa > Cnidaria > Anthozoa > Scleractinia > Poritidae > Porites > Porites lutea. Next base: position 6,496,738 of record NC_133203.1, on the reverse strand, counting down.
TTCCTTTCCTTTTTCTTTCTCTTTAATAACTTTATTTACATTTGTTTGCATGTCTTTTTCTAACGCTTTGTTCTGATCTTCAACTACTTCCTCTTTCTTTTTCTTGTCTTTCTTTATACTTTTGTCTCCTTCGTCTTTTCCTTCATCCCCTTTCTTTTCATTCTTTTCACTGTTTTTCTGCTTTGTTTCTTTGTCATATTTTTCTGTTTTAGTGTCAGCTGTACTCATCTCTTCTACATCTACATCTTCGTCGCTTTCCTCTTCCTAATTAATAAAATCAACATGCCAAAGTGTAAAGACTTTCTGTATAGTAGTAGTGATAGTTAAATAGTAACGCTAAAGGGCTTCAATCAATAAACAGCAAGCCACCACAACAAAGAACTCCTCAGAAATTTTTTAGACCCCCCCTCCGGCCCCCTCCTAAAACCCTTTACGAAGATGTGTAAGCCCAGGGCTTAGAAGCGGCAGTTTGATATCGTACCCAGGAGGGGTACTCCTGGGAATTCGTGGGAAGGGTGTGCCGCCCGGTTCTCTAAATCCTGACCCTATATCAGACCCCAAAATTGATATTTTCCACACCCGTTTTCAGACCTGGCGTTGGCAGAAATTATGTTATCATTACCGGACATTGTAGGGACCTCCAGTTGGTGTTCTCATTAGCGAGAGTCTGTAATTCAGTCAAACGACTATAATTTACTTTGCCGGGATTTAGCTGCTGTCCGTATTATTGGGGTGTCTGTTGTAGCGGGGTGTCCGCAAGGCGAGAGTTGACTGCACTTACATTAGAGCGCCAAGAAAAAGATTTCTTAAAATCCACCTCGAATTCGCATATTACTCTTTCTTTCTTATTCATTTGGAATTGAAACGACATATACGTTCATGCATTCCCTCGAATACCTTACCCGAAATCATCCCAAAATAGGCAAAGTCTATACCCGTTTCAGACCAAAACGGCGCAAAAACCATACCCTTTGGGGTGGGACATACAAAAAGGCAAAAATAATAGAGTACCCTCCCCCCACCCCCACAGGTATCGTATGAAATACTCCTACTCGTGTTATCCAAAGTTCTCAATCACTTACCGATTCGTCACATTCTGTGCAGAACCACAGGTATCCTCGCGTCTTGGGGTTGGCCTACAAAATAAAAATAATAAATAAGATAAGTCTTAACGAAAAGGAGCTCTTTCCTTCCTACAAGACAGTAGACAAAAAATAACGACAACTCCAAAGTTTGTTTTGCAAAACACCATCATATGATAGGACAGCTGACGAGGTTTCATTTAAATGGTCAAACGAAAGGATTTCATTCACAGGCTCAAAAGTTAGAAGTACACTTCAACTTTGTACCAACAATTTTGTGCGAGGAACGTAGTATGACAGTCACGACAAAGTAAAGGTTCCAGCTTTACGGTAACGTGTCACTCTGTGAGCTATTACTGAACAGACGCACGGCAACATGCAGCCTGGAAGATTTCCTCCAGCTGAGGCCATTTCAAGTCGCCAAGAATACTTTTCGTCTCGGGTTTTTCCTTTTTCTTGTAAACAGCTCGTGATAAACTTTTTTTCCGAGGACTTTACTTGCTCAATTCGAAAAAATCTCGCAACAAGTTTCAAAACCGAGCAACTTGTTGGATAAAATAAAGAAAATAATGTGCCGGTGACGTCATCTGTATGTCCGCACTCTAATAGGGATCTTACGAAACTACGACGGCGATGACAAGGAGAACGTCAAAAAAGCAATAGCTTTAATGAGCAAAACAACAGCTGCACTTGCGTCACGCTTTTTTGTACATTTCTTTCCTGTCCCTGCACAACTACGACGTGAAATGACGAGATTTTAAGTTTACTTGAGAACGGGAACGACAAGGCAATAAATTCTACCATCTCTGTCTGAATTCGGGCGCGCTCCCCTCTCTTTAACTCCAACCAAAATTCCCTTCTTTTAAGTAACAGGGCGAATTGCGATAATCGCGAAAAAGTTTAAAGGGATGCGAAGTCTATTTTTCATCGACTTTTTCATGGACGTCGCCGTTGTCGGATCGTAAGGTCCCTAATATAATATATAGATTTAGCCAGGGCTAAAAGCGAAGCTCCTATTAATAAATTTATGATTTAAATCAAACAATAAACTTGTAATCCACAAATCAGTTAACTTAAGGGCACATATGTGACTTTTTAGGGAAAGCTAAGGCTAAGTGATTTTAGAGTGAAAAAAAATCTTTCATCGAATTGATAGCCGGTATATATACACCCAAAAAATAGCAATCATCGTCGATCACATTTAAGAGCCATAATAGCTCTTGATCACAGTAAATTAGGCCTGGAAAACGAATTCATGGAAAAAACAAATCAGGCCGAATTTTTTGCGTTCGACAAGTCTACTTAAAAAAATCTTGCCAACAACTCTGGGAGCGTGTAAACCAACATTTCATACTTTTTATGCATCACATCTGAGGGGAAACAGTAATATGAGGCGCTGTTTTTATCATACAGACCTCAGACAAAATGCAGTATTTCACAATTTTTCAAGACAAATTGCACTCATTCAATATTCAGAACCGTACGAAGAACGCGTGGGCTTTTAGCAAAACCGTTCAAAATTTCCAAAATCACCTATACGGCAAGCCGGTTGTCACTTTTGACAAGCGCCAAATTTTCAGTGAACATTAAAAGAGTTACGCTTCAACATAATAAAGAATTTATTGTTTATTTTTTTTATTTAATGGTTTTATAACGATGTGCAAACGCGCGGCATTTTGAGCAAGCGTTGTCTGTGAACGACTGAAAACAAACAGCAAAACAATTGCAAGAGACTACTAACAATCAATAAAAGAAATGTAATTCGGTGAAACATTTACAGAGACAACAATTTTCATTCACGAAGACAAGTATTAAAGCGTCTCTAAAAATCCTGTGTCTATACGCTTAAGCCTAAAGCTTTTAGCCGGCTTTCTGGTGTTTACTGTTTTCAGAGATGAACTCGAGGCAAGAACATCGCTCAAAGCTTTCTTTCTACAGCCAAAATTATAACTAAATACTCTTCGGAACGTTTTTTTATTCTATATGCGGAGAGAAAAAGCTCTGTAAAGCTCTTTAAAAAGCTCTGTAAGCTTATATACTGACTAGATCAGATCATTGTCTCAGATCTTAATACAAACGTGCATAAATTAGCCTCATAAACTGCGCTCGACTTCATGAAATTAGATATAAAAAAACAAACATACACTGTATACAATAATTACTCAGGCTTACCATTCGAGATGCAGCTCTTGAAAGCTATCAAGTAAGGCCAGAATCGCTTGAGGGACTTTTCAACCCCGCATCCAGCAAGGTGAAAAACGAAAACGATGCATCCGAAATCGGATTTCCAACTTTGACAACCGGCGCATTTCCCAACCAAAAATTCAATAAACAAACCAGCCATGAATCAAAGAAGACTGTTGATAGCAGCTGTATTTCATTTTAAGCATCCAGTGGGAAAAGACAGTAAAAAACATCACAAGTTGACAAAATACTCTGTCAGCTTCAGCTGTCAAAGTAAACAAGGTTCAAGATGCTGCATAAATTTTCTGCATGAACTCACCTGTCAAATTTTGACCAATCAGAGCATAAAAATTGGACGGTCGTAGAGCGTGATCAACGCGTGACTATGGTGAGAAAAGTGAAAAGCCTCTGTCTTCCCTGCTTGTATTTTTAAATGATTGGCTGAATTTTCGCGTCCGAGATCAGTTTGAAATCAAAATGTTAATAGCGCGGGGCCATAGTGACATTAACACAACAATTTCTGTCATCATGTCATTATGTTGCTGTCGTTCTCTTTGCCTTTGTATTTCTCTTTCGCGTTGCCTTTGTCTGTTCATTCTAGCTCTGTCTCGTTCTGCTTGCCGGCGTTTTTCACTATAATTTTCTCTCCTTCTTCTCGCTCTGACTCTTTCTACTTGCCGACTTTCTTCGCTAAAATGTTGTCTTCTTCTTCTACTTCTAACGCGCTCTCTTTGGCGATCGTCTTCGCTTGTTCTACGCGTGTTGACTCTTGCTCTCTGCCGTTCACCTTCTCTTTGTTCTCTGCTTAAAACCTGTCATCTACACGCTAAAATCTCTCTGCTGTTGTTTGTTGACATAATAGCTTTCGTAAGTTGTAATAAAAAGTTATAATGGCTCTGTCGAAAAATCTTTTTGCTAAGTTGCTTTGAAATTTCTTTTTTCAAAACCAGTTGCGCGATATAATTGCGCGACGTTGCGCCGTGCGATTTCCCGCCAAAAAATCTCTTCTTTCCCCTACCCCAAGAGTCCATGCGGACTACTTTCCACTACCCGGAAAGTCCGTACGGACGGACGTACGCTGACGTCATAACCAAAATTTCTCGGATGGGCAGTTTATCTTAGTTATGGTGCTCCGCTCGCGCGCGCTTCGCGCGCGCAAGGAGCTCCGCTATTATAGAAAACGACAAATCACAGGGCTCGTGGTATTCAGTGCTTTGTAAAACTAGTACGCTATTTGCTACCTTTTAAAAAAAGCAAAAAAGTGTCTTTGCATCAAAATAATTACAGAAATTATGGTTTAGTTTTGTTATTCAAGATTAAATTTAGGCCGTTTCCTATTCACTATTGCTACGGATGGAAAGGATTGAGACGGATTAAAAGTTTTTAAAAAGTGGGCCACTTTTTTTTTTGCTATGCTTGCAAAAAATGCTGGATCATTATACACCTCTGCGAATCTGCCCACCTACCCCTTCCTTAAGCCAACATTTTGCCCTAAGTGAGAAGTAAGTGTTAATGTTGGCTTAGGGGAGGGGTAAGTGGGCAGATGGTTTGTACTCGCTGAGGAAATTTGATTAATATCTGATTCATATCTCTATAAAAGCACTTTGAGTGTAGTTAAAGGCACAAAGTAATGACTTCAGCACAGAGTTGACCTAAAAAAGCGACATCCTCGTGACACGGCCCCTTTAAAACCGGACTTACTTTTATCGGAGGATCAAGGCATTGGAAGTGATAACAAAGCTTGCACTGGTCGCATCTGTAAAAAGTAGTAAAGAATAAATAAGTGAGTAAATAAATAAATAAACAATGTCATCAGGCCTGGCACTGATCAGGGTACTTAAGTCTGCAGAAGCCGCCATATTTGATTTTAAAAGCAGAGGAAATTGGGAGGGGGGATGTAGAAAATGTGACCATTAAAGTTGACATAAGCTTAAAAATATTACAACAACAACGAAATATAAAAGCAAACAAACAAAGAAGAGGGAATTTCAGGGTGGGGGAAAGGTCTGTATAACTCTTCTGCGCTCTGCGTTGACTTAAGAAACGTTGAAATCTTCACCATCTTCACCAAGACCATAATGCACCATAATTTCTCCTGGGTAATACAGTCGTCCCAAGAGAAATCGAAGACAATGGTTATGCCAAATTCCGGGGGAGTCTCACAAGATTAGAATTAGTGCCGCACTGTTTGCAAACACAACACTCAGTGCGAGAGTCTTCAGGCTTTTTCTTCTTTTCAGGTGGTTCTATGCTTCTTCGCCCAGGGCGCCTTCCTCTTTTCGCTGCAGGCGCAGAGCTTTCTTCTAATTTTGGCTTCTGCCAAAAATCAACCACAGATCTTGATTAGTAAACGGCCACAAATACATGCATAATTTTTCTGAGGAACCTGTTTAAGATGAACACGAAGTTGCATCAAACATTGTACTTCTTAAGGAACAGAAGTGTATAGGGGTAGATATGGCTGAGTCTGCGCGCGGGAAAGATGAAGCGAATCCTGTCTTCTCATTGGCTATCCAAGCCATGGATGCCACAGCCGGAGGTTTCTGAAATTTCCAGACTTTTCCCTGACAAATGCAAGTTTCCCTGACCAAATGAATTAACAAATTCAGAAATTAGTCTTTGACGGACTCAGCCCTCCCCTGCCCCCACCCCTCACAGCAATCCTCGCCGCGATTCATTTATGCTTTCAGCAAGTCACGTGGTGTGTAAAAGAACTGACAAAATAAATTTGTACTCTTCAAATTTCACTTTTTCTTGACTTCTTTCAAAGACTTAAATTTTCCCTTACTCAAAGTGAAATTCTCTGACTCTTGCCTGGCCTTGAAGATTAATTTTCCCTAACCCTTTCCTGACCAATAGTAACCATGCGAGAGGGAAAGATGAGCCCCTCCTGCACGCTCGGTGTTGGTCCCGCAGTAATGAGTTCTCTGTTTGGCCATGTAATTAATCCTTTGAAAATTAACCAAGCTTGTTCCATGAAGATGGCTGAGTATTCATCGTTCTTTTTTCGTTTTAATTGGCCAATATCTAGCAAACTTGACCTCAAGCTTGGTCAAGAACGCATTTTTCCTGCCGGAACAATGAGTGGTTTCACGATAAAAACATGCAGGGGTCGGCAATGCCCCAACTCCTTAGAACAATAAAAGCTGTAGGATATGGGGAGTAGTGACAATTGAGGTCCTGAAGAGGCGCAGGGATACATGAACCAGAGAGCCCTCACTTACTTTACTCTCCGATGTAGTGGTTTCACCTTCTCCTTCTCCACCTTCTGTTGCGTGCGTTTTTCGCTTGGATGACTTTTTCAGCTTGCGCTTTTTTGACTGAAAGGAAACGCAAAACGGATTGAAAATTCCGAAGGTATACTGCTACGAAACTCGCCAAGAGTAGTAACGGAATGTCGCGGAAGAGAGAACATCAGTACGTGTCCTCCTTACATGATATATTAGGGACCTTACGAACCGATAACGAAGACGTCCGTGAAGACGGCCCTGAAAAATAGACCACACATCCTTTCTACCATTTTCGCGACTATCCCAAGTCACCCGAGTTACTCAAACGAAGAGAATTTAGGTTGGAACTGAAGAGAGGGGACCGCGCGCGAGATCAGACAGAGATGGTAGAATTTATCGCCTTGCACAACTTAATAATCAATTCCACAGGAAAGAACTGCCGAGTGGCTTCCACTCAAATGGTCACGTGGCTCCACCTACAAGTTCCAAAGTCAGAATTGTATTTAATGTCTCCAGCGGTTAACTCCGATTGTGCCAGGCTTGAGTCAGTAGAAAAGATGAAAGTAGTTTGCAACATGTATTCCTGATGCTACTTGACTTACCTCTCCCTTGTCAGGAGTGAATTTAGTAGGTTCTTTGATAACCCGTCTTTGGCGGCCTTGAGAAATGGGTGTGGTGTCCTCAGTATCGACTTCCATTTCGTCATCATCATCGCTGGGGTCACACTCTGAACACTGCCTGTAATAACAAAAAAATACGCTAAGGCTTGAAAAATTAAGCATCGTGAAACAGTGCTGTTCCCTCGAATGAAGTGCACGTTTATGGAGATCTTATAGCCAAATTCGTTGTATCGGGCTGCGTGTTGCAAACTTCGAAAGAATTTTGGGTTTTTCTGTTCCGTCAATCATCTTAGCGGACCTCTTAGGAAACAAATGTTTACTTGTGATTGGTCCATTTTGATCCACTTTGTTTATTTCTGTCTTTCAAGGTTCGTTGCTTGTGATCGCCCTGTTTCGGGCAATAGTCGACCAGTTTTCTTCAAATATGTTTCTGATCTTTCTTATTCCTGTCTCTTGAGAGAATAAAGCAATGTCTGCCTCCTGCCCTCTACAAAAATACCACTCATCATCACGATTTCCTTCGCTATTCTTGAGCAGTCTAGAGTCATTCTCAGTTTTGTTTTTGCGGGCCAAGCTGGGCGAGTGCGTTGCATCGTCGCCGCTGAAGGGTTGAAAGACTAACCTGAAGAATGCAAGCAATTACTTCCCAAGAAAAATAAAGCGATCGTAAGTGTTCGAGTTGGTCTTTAGTTATTTCATAGCGTTTACGACCTCGTCCTGTCTGTGAAAGATCCAGCGGTGCAGAATAAGATATATCCAGTGATTCATAAAAATCTACATTGTTGCGGCATTCTATCCGACTTGAAAGCAAATCAATTATGTAGGTTAAAGAATTCTTCAGGTGCTGCACAGGAACTTGAATCGCATTTGACGGAATACCAGTAGCATTTGTGAAACCATTCGACATGTCATTCAGCAGGAATGACAACGTGCCGAAGCATCCACTAATCGACTCCTCGTTTGAATCAGAACGTCTAACTCATCAGCACTAGCCAACAGATTAAGAACGCTTTTTAGATTCTGTAAGAAAATCGCGAACCCACGTTCATTTCTCTCTCGTAACACCAGTGCACGTGACCGACGAGTACGAGCCGCCTGTTTGTTTTAGGTGCATTACTGTAGAGGCTTATGGGACATTTGCCAAAACTACGAAAAAATAATTATGACTAACAAAAAATAATTCTCGAATGGAAAAAATTAAATTATCATTATATTATGACAAACGTACAACAAAATCAATTAATTATCCAAAAAACATAATTATAGCAGACAAAAAACTAATCCGCAACCGTAAAATAATTTGCGTAATGAGCAAAAATAATTTCCAAGAAACATAATAATAAAGACGGCACATAAAAAAATTAATTCCTGGTGAGGAAAAAATAATTGTGACGCATGGAAAAGTTAAAAAGAACACGAAAATAATTACAGGCATAGGTAAAAATAATTACAAACAGAAGAAAATATTAATAGCAGGTACTCATCAAATTAATTTATCAAGAGGGAAAAATTAATCATGCAATTTTGACCATGACGGGCCTTCATATTTACTGACCAATCAAGCCTTTTGTCTGCAGCTGTTTAACAAAATTAGCCAATAACCGATGAGTCTGATTGAGACCTTTAAACTAAAGTCACACACAGTAAATCATCTGGCAGGTTTAACCATGACCGAGCAGTTCTGTACTGCAAAGCTAAATGATACGGTCGAGGGAATAATTATTCAGTTGTAGAAATTTTTGGAACGAAAAGTTCATGTAAATTTACTAGTACGTTAAACCATGGCTGAACAGTGCTGCTCTCAAGCGGTGAATTTTTTGCTAAAATTTACTCGCTAAAGAAGAACTTCCCGCCTTGCTTTCGTTGTTTTATATTTCACATTCTCCTTCCAAAAATCAATGAAAAGGTAGTCGCGGGGCGCGAAAGAATTTCACCCATTCACAAAATGTGTTCATGTAAGGAAGTTTCTGGATATATAACGTCCTAGTCTATACACGGACAGAAACACAAAAAATCTTTGTACTGTGGTTGCTTGTATTAAGCTTAAAGGTTAAAAAAAAAACAAGGAAAAAAAAGAGCATTTTGACAAGAAATGAGTTAACAAAAGAGGAAGGCCAGTCGCGCTCGCTGTACGGTGGTCCATTCAGACTTAAACATGGCGAGTTTTACATTTGAGAGTTATTTGAAAGAAAAAAGAAGGAAGACGAGAACAGCCCAAAATATTCGGTTCCAGGCCCTTCCAGAAACCTCACCGGCTTTGAAAACGCAAATCCTCGCTGACGTCACATTAAACTACGAAACAGGTGTTAAATTATTCAAACTGAAAGTTTGCGTCGGATGGCTTAAAAATTTTAAAAAGGATTAGAAAATAAAAAATCCATCACTACTTTATTATGTTTCAAAAACTTTCGGCTGGTCGATTAAATTGAGAGAAAAACCTCGCCGTTTCAACTTTTTAGAATGATTTAACCTTCTATTGTTAAACCAGCCGTTTTAGATTAAATAAGCACAACTTTCCCAGCTTGAAACTATTCGCATCTCAGTTATCAACATAGAGGTAATTGGAACTTGATGGGCACGAACCATGTATTGCACATTCTAAACGTTGTGTTTTCATTACGTATGTCAATAAACGACCATACAACCCTGTACTCTACAAACAATACACGCTGCGTTTGAAGCATATTAAACTGTCTACATTAACATCGACCGTCAAACTAGTCGGCTATTTTAAAAAACGAACGGAGAAGGGATGACTTAGGTAAAATGCTTGAAAAACAACCGGCAAGATAAAAAATGGCTGAACAGTACTGCAATCGAACGTTGGAAGGTTTTCTACAACTTGCCCGTTACAGAGAAACTTTCTTCTATTCTCTCTGTGTTTCAAACTTCGCGTTTTCTCTCGTAACAAGTCTTGGAAATATTTTAGTAATTCGCGCCTTACTGAAAGCTTCATCAATGACAGCCAACGTCAAGAAGCTGTTCCTTAGTCTGGCTTTCTCTGATCTTGGGGTGGGATTGGTGTCGCAGCTAATGGGCGGCATTATTTATGCCGCGATACTAAAGACAGCATCAAAAGGAGACTACAACTTAACGTCACTCTGTCCAACAGTTTTAAATTTGAACTGTTATCTCTTGTTTTTTCTCTGCGCTGCATCTCTCCTAACTCTCTCCACCATTGCATTCGACAGACTTCTCGCCGTTTCGCTCCATCTGCGATATCAAGAACTTGTCACGTCCAAACGTGTCAATATACTATTGATATCTATATGGTTAACAAGTTTTATCACTGCCTTGATATACATTTTCCTTCCGAAAAGTAATGAAATGGTAGCTGCAGTTATTTTACTGGTAGGGTATTTTCTGACTACAGTGGCATATGTTCGTGTTTACAAAGTCGTCAAATATCACCAGAATCAGATATACAGTCAAAGTCAGCTTCAAAATGCACAAACAAGGGAGGCACTCAGACAAAGGAAGTCCGCTTATAACGCTTTATTTGTCTATTTTGTTTTCTAGTTTGTTATCTTCCTTATTTGCCTTCTACAATATTGTACTTGACTAATACTTCTGAAATTTCGTTTCTCATAGCTAAATATGCGTCGTTATTCTTAATTTGTCTGAATTCATCATTAAATCCCATTGTTTATTGCTGGCGGTACCGAGAGATTCGCCAAATTGTAAAAAGCACAATGAAGAAAATACTTCGTTTGGACGAGAATATGACGTGAGGATGCGAGCTTCTACGAGACGAAATCTGGTGAGAACGAGCAATTCGAGAAGGAAACTGGGACGAGTTAACTTTCGCAAAGACGTCTGGGACTGTTACAAGGGACAAGGGAAAAATGACCAAAAATGACCGCGCTGATGGGCGCGTCCCCACCTGAGTAACAATTCCAGAAAAAAATGAGGGAAATATTTCGGCTCTAATCGTTTCAAAAGTGGCGAATGGACTTGCTGTGACCAAAGACCAAGGAAAGCTGTAAACGGAAGAAAATTGGTCGCTACAATTGGAATTGGTCGCTCAATAGAGAACCTGAAAGCAGACACCTTTGAACTAAATTCTGTCTACGACTTCCACGAAATGTAATGGACTTACAGCGCAAAAACACAAACATATGAAAGAGAATTTCAATTCAGCATTTTAAACATTGGGATTCAAGGCGATTTTTGTAATAACTAACTACCTAAGATTGAATTCTTCAAAACACGATCTGGTCTCTCCCAATTGCGAAAAAAGAAGACAGCTTTAGGGCACCTACTTAATGAAACTCAGTTCCCTTTTTCATCGTCAACGAACATCTTAAAGAGAAAAAATTAATAGGATTTCCCCTTTTTATGGACAAAACTGTGTTTGCTATGGCTCAAGAACCTTAACGCTTACAAGCGTGATTGTACCGATTCTTGCAAAGAATAAGTAACAATGTGACAAAATGGCCACTGTTCAAGCTGTAATAGATTTCCATCCAAGCAATCGACAGCCAAAGTAGTAGCTTACAACTGACTGTATGTGTCCATTGAAAGAGTGAAGTCTCTCTTCCGCTTGGCCGTGAGAGATCTGGGTACGAGATAAGGCGCGCCCTACGGCTTCAGGGCGGAAAAACGTAATGAGCATGCGTGAACTTTTTTTGCCCAGATCCCCTGGCCGGGCTTGAAAAAATGGCAGGATTTCAAATATTTTATTGCCTACAAATAAAATGTTTCCACTCACAACCTGGAAAGAACAGGCAATTTGTCTTCAAAAGTTACAAGCTGTGGTCATAACCTTGTAGTTACTTAATTTTCTCGAAGAATAACTCATAGTAAAACGGACTTTAACGACATTAATTTCCTTGCGTTGTACTGAAAATGTGCATGCGTAGGTCCGATTTTTTTCGAGATGCATTCATTCATATATGTGTTCATATAAGGAAGTTCCTGGATATATAAGGTCCGGAGCTCCTCTGTGGACACAAAAACAACATATCTTTGGACAGTGATTTGCCCAAAAAAATTAACGCTTGCCCACAATGTGTTTGAAGTCACTGAACTTTGTCGCACTCCAGCTGATATTTTAAAACCCTCGCTCGATCGGACACTCGTAGTTTCGCAGATCACTAAAATATAAACAAAATCCTCAATGTGGAAGTTATTGCGTTGATATGTGAGCAGAAAAAAGGTCAATCTTTATCTCGTAAAATCTTCCCAAAAATCGGTTTCAAAGCAACTACAGTTTTTTAAACTTGCTCGTTTAGCGCAGATATATAAATTTTGCTTTGTGTTGTCAAGTTGAACACGCATAACATAAATTAAACTCAGCCGATCATTAGAAAATACAGAAAATTGCACATAAGGATTTGTTTTGCTCGCCTCAGTCAAATCAAGCTGCAGCAATTGTTTACAGAAAAAGAGTCAATTGTTTTGAAGTCACTGTCGGCAGTTCTCTACTTCACAGCGAGTGAAAAGGACAATTTGCGTACAGAAATTGAAAGTTACTCTTATAAAAAACAGAAACCTTCACAGTGCAATCGAAAACAAAACTATGTAATGAAAAATGAAAAAAACTCTGTCTATTATTACTTGAGCAAGCTTTGAGCAACTGATCTTGAGTAAGCTTACTGGCCTTTTATTTCCGAGAAAGTTTAATAAGCGCACAAGTTTGTTCACTCTGATGCGTTATAACAGCAATATGGTTCTTTGACTGAAGACAAAGATAAAGCTGGTTCTGCAAAGGTAATAAATCTGGGCATGTAAAAAAAAGTAACCGTAACTACTAATAACAGAATACACACTGAGAATACAAGCGGGTTTTAATTCAACCCGGCGAAATCAACTCATAAATTAATCGGATGCACAATCAGAAAAATACTCGCCTCTTAAGAAATGTTCTAAACCTTTTATTCCACCTCAGACTGACGGAATGATCCGTTTTTCCTTTAACATTGGTTGTTCTGAATCCAAAGTAATTTTCAAGCGACGAAAAAAAAGCAAACGTGTCAAATTAAAATGCTTTACAAGGAGGTAACGATCTAGCCTGAAATTCATCCGATTGCTTCGAGTCGTTTTCTCCTCTCAACAACGTCTGAATCGACCGGCCGTTAATGCCGTCCAGTGACGTCACTCACTACACGAAAACCGGGTAGTGATTTTGATTGGTTGATTGTCTAAACATTCGCACAATTATGTATAATTATGAAAAATTTTAGCGGGATTGTCGCTTGATATTCAGCGGATCAAATCCCTGGCGTTCTTTCGTTTAGTTCAAACATTTCGATAAGCTTAATCTTTATCTTAAACAGCAAAATTGCCCTTGTCTTCGAAACCGAAATGCTAAATTGAACTGTGAATGAAGAATCATTGCGGAGAGTCGGTGGGTTTTTTATTTAGAGCCGCTTTGTGCTTTCGGCGGCCGGTGATTTTGTTTACGCGAAGTTTTGTGAGGTCAATGTTATAATTCGACCTTCTTGCTATTTTTACCGTCAAGTGTAATGATTCTGTTAGCTTTTCTTTCTTGTCTCCTTGTTTTTTGTCTTCGTTAAGGACCAAATAGCTTCGCTTCAATTAAAGCAAATCATTCTGTTTTTGAACTAAGTGTTCCGTGTGTGTGTTTATTTCATTGCGTGATTGCCAACGAGTTTGATTATAGAATTTAGTAGAGTTGTACTGCACGCAGTTGATAGTTTGAACGTTAAACATGAATTACGATCGAAAAAATAAGGCAGTTCTGTATCATGCAGACATTTCCAAACGGTATTTCTCGGTTTGCCACGTGAAAATCGTGTTTTACTTTTTGCATGAATTAAAACAAAGGTCAAGGTGTAGTGACGTCAATGGACGGCATTAACGGCTGGTCGATTCAGACGTTACTGAGGGAGTAATGACGACTCGAAGTAATCGGATGAAATTCAGGCTAGTAACGATCGCACCTCGTGCATTTCACTCAGAACTCCAGCAACAAACAAACAAGCACAGTCAGCACACAGAAAAGCCCGCCTTGAGCCTGCGGTAAAGGATGCGCAGAAGCTTGCGCAGAATGTTTTTCCGCCCTTAACCCTACGGCTTGTCGTAAGCCTACAGCGGAAGTTGCAATGTTGAGGCTCTATAGAGACGAACACATATACTCGTTGGCATTCGAAAAGAGTTTACAAATAAGCAAGGTCATTCGCTGTGCGCTAGTCAATTCAGAAAAACCGTCGCAAGTCTACATTTGAGACAAATCTCAAAGAAAGACGAAGGAAGAAGAAAACAGTCCATAATGTTAGGCTCCAGTCCATTTATAAAAACCTCACCGACTTGCAAGATTAAAAAGCCTCGCTGACTGGACGTCACCTTATTAACTACTACTGAAACAGGTGCTAAACGTTTTAAAACTGAAGCATTGTGTCAAATGCTTAAAATTTTAAATAAAAAATTAGAACTAAATCAAAATCCATCTGTATTTTATCATGTTTCAAAAATTTTGCTGAACTGTTAAATTTAGAGGAAAAGCTCGCCCTTTTAACGTTTTAGAATAAATTAAAGTTCTTTTTTCTATAACGAGCATTTGCAATTTCAAAAACAATTGGTTCTTCTTAGCAGGCAATAGCACACATGTCAATTATGGACAAAGAGGTAATTGGAACTTTATGGAAAGGACTATATATCGGGTGTCCTGATTTCAATACTAGTGTTGCAAAACCTTCCCCTTGTATCTTTTTCTGGGTTCGCCTCGTTTTATACAATTTGATTCGGTGTTTCAGCCCTTAAAAATCTATACCAACAATAACACTGAATTTCTTTTTGCACTCTACATATATCATTAAGTCTAAGGCTTTAGTTAATCAACCGGCTTTATTACGCGCTACAGCAGGTGGCCGATGTGGAAAATAGCTAATAAACGGACGGGTAATCAATGTAGATATCAGTTTTAACCACGAAAAATCCATGCATATTGTATATATACAAGTAAACCTATGGCTGAACAGACCTTCACTCACTTTCTGGATTTTTCCGTTAAACTGGTTTCCTACAGGAGAAGTTTCTTCCTTGGTTCCTGTGTTTTAAACTATGTATTTTCCCTCGTGGCGACTCTAGGAAATCTCTTAGTCATCCGGGCCTTAATGAAGAACTCAACGATACCAGCCACCGTCAAGAAGCTGTTCCTAAGTCTGGCTTTCTCTGATCTTGCAGTTGGATTCTTGCCGCAGCTAATGTTCGCCGTCATCAGTGCCGTAATGTTGAAAATGGCATCAAGTAGAGACGACTTAGCCTTCTTTTGTCCAACAGTTTTGATTGTCCATTTATATTTTCAGAATCTTCTCGCCTTTGCGTCTTTCCTGAATGTTATTGTCATTGCATTTGATAGACTTCTCGCTGTTTCGCTCCATCTGCGATATCAGGAGCTTGTCACGCCCACACGTGTTACAATATTGTTGGTGTCTTTATGGTTAACAAGTTGTGTCTCTGCCTTCCTTGTTATTTTCCTTCTGAAAGGAATTGCAATGGCAGTTGCGGTTATTTCCGTTATAGGATATTTTCTGACAACCTTGGCGTATGTTCGTATTTACAAAGTTGTCAGATATCATCAGAAACAGATATACAGTCAAAATCAGCTTCAAAATGCCCAAACAAGAGAGGCACACAAACAAAGAAAATCCGCCTATAATAGTTTATTTGTCTCTGTAGTTTTCTTAGCTTGTCATCTTCCTTTTTCGCCTAGTACAATGTTGTATTGGACAAACACTTCTGAAATTTCATTTCTCGTAGCTTATTTTGCGTCGATATTCTTGATTTACCTGAATTCATCATTAAATCCTTTTGTTTATTGTTGGCGGTACCCAGAGATTCGCCAAAGTGTAAAAAGCACAGTAAAGCAAATATTTCACATGAACGAGAACATGTCATAAGGAAGGAAATAAAGCTCTTGCTAGTTTAAACTGAAAGTCTTTTTCAGTGTCTTTGCGAAGTTTGGAAAACGAAATTTAGTAAGAAAACTAACGGACTTGCTTTAGGCCAAAAGAAAATGAAAAAGGTAAAACAAAAAAGAATAGTCTATTAAAAAATGGAAATGGTGTTGAGAAAAATTGGAAACGACACATGACTAGTAAAGTGGTCACCGTTATAACTTTCCCAAATTTATCACAGGAACAAAGTGATGAGGATCTTGTCATACGATGGTCTAACTTTGCTTAGCCCTTTCAGCCCTAAGATTGATCAGCATCAAAGTTCTCCTTGTAATACCTATATTTTACAAAACGGAGCGGTCATGAGAATTATGGACATGATAACACAGATTCTTTAACAACTTCTCCCAACTACTATTATAGGAAATGTATAGGGACAACAAATGAGAATTTGAATATAGACATTACAATTTAAAGGGTTAATATGTGACAAGTATAATTCTTGCACAAAATGGTTTTAGATCTTCGTCGAGAAAAAGCATTTCAAATTCCACTGACTGACGTCGGAGGCACAAGAACATGACGAACGTGTCACTTTCAAGATGCGTATCATTTTATTCTGGGCAATCGAGAGCGAAAGACAGTTGCATATTTATACAATGGAATCCTGATTTTTTGGCATTTAGTTGGGAAGAGCTTACACACGAGCAAGGTTATTGCGCTCGTTTTGCGCTAGTCCATTCAGACTACGTAACACCGTCGTGAGTCCCCAGTTGAGGCTAATTAGTTTCCAGTCCTTTTTTAGAGACATCACTGGCTTTGAAGACTCAAAAGCCTCGCTGACGACACCTCGAACTAGGGAACAAGTGCTAAATTTTTTAAACTGAAAGATTGCTTAAAACAAAAATCCACCAATATTTCATATGTGTAAATCATTTGCTGGTCGGATCAATAAACAGAAAATACTCGCTGTTTCAACGTTTTACAATGATTTTAACGTTCTATTTTTATACTGATCGTTTCCAATTAAGCAACTGTTTCCTCTCTGCAGGGAGTAACTCACATCTCAATTATGGACAGAGAGGTATTAAACTGGAACTTCATGAAAAAGGACTATATATTACGGGTGTTTAATTGTTTTGTTTTCAAAACCAACCTTGTTTACAATTCGATTCAGTGTCTTAACCCTTAAAATTTTGTACCAACAATAAGAATTGCAGTATGCACTCTAACTATAAACATTGAGTCTAAAGCTTTAGTTAATGAACCGACTATATACCGTGACACAGCAGATAGCTTTTATGAAAGGTAACTAATTAACCGAGGGGGCAATCAATGTAGATATTTCAGCAAAAAGGAAGAATTCATCTATACAATTTGACAGGTTAAACCATGGCTGAACAGTTCTGCACTCGTGAGCTTTATTCCTTGGTTCACGTTGTTCATCACAGAAGATCTTCCCTCCTTGCTTTTTGTGTTTTAGACTTTGTATTTTCTGTCGTGGCGATTCTTGAAAATCTTTTAGTTATTCGCGCTTTAATGAAAGCCTCAACGATACCAGCTACCGTGAAAAAGCTGTTCCTAGGTCTAGCTTTCTCTGATCTTGCAGTTGGACTGTGTTCGCAGCTTATGGCCGCTATTATCAACGCCTCGATATTGAACATGGCATCAAGTGGAAACAACACAGCCTTCTTCTGTCCAACAGTTTTGGGTGTGAGAAATTACTTTAGGTATCTTCTCGTCAGTGCATCTTTTCTGAATGTTATTGTCATCGCATTTGATAGACTTCTCGCTGTTTCGCTCCATCTGCGATATCAGGAGCTTATCACACCCAAACGTGTTAATATAGCATTGGTGTCTTTGTGGTTAATAAGTTGTATCACCGCCTTCATATTCGTTTTCCTTCCGACAAGCAATGAAATAGTAGCTATAGTCATTTTACTGATAGGATATGTTCTGACAACCGTGGCATATGTTCGTATTTACAAAGTCGTCAAATATCATCAGAATCAGATATACAGGCAAACTCAGCTTCAAAATGCCCAAACAAGGGAGGTACTCCGACAAAAGAAGTCCGCCTATAATACTTTATTTGTCCATCTTGTTTTTCTAGCTTGCTATCTTCCTTTTTTGCCTTCTACAATATTGTACTTGACTAATACTTCTGAAATTTCGTTTATCGTCGCTAATTACGCATCGATATTCTTGATCTGCCTGAATTCATCATTAAATCCTCTTGTTTATTGCTGGCGGTACCGAGAAATTCGTCAAAGTGTAAAAAGCACAGTGAAGAAATTATTTCACATCAACGAGAACGTGACATGAGACACGATTTAAAGCTTCGGATAGTTTGAACTGAAAGTCTTTCCAGTGTCTTTCGCGAGGTCTGCAAAACGAAATATGGTAAGGAAACCAATGGACTTATTTTGGTGCAAAGAAAATGAGAAATGTAAAACGAAACAAAATACTCTGTTCGAAACTGGAACTGGTGTTGATAAATTGCGAAACGAGAACTGGCTAATAAACTTCTCAACGTTCTTAACGGTTCCACGCCGACATACATGTAAAGTCTGTCATCTGTTACAGTTACTCACTCCCAATCCCTTGCCACTTTGAGGAACAATCATTGGGTTGCAAGGCGATTTGTTATAATAACTACCTAACTAAGATTGGTCTCTTCGAAATTGGATCTGGTCTCTCTGAACTGCGAGACAAGAAGACGTCTTTAGAGCATTTATGTAATGAAACTCGGCTCTGTTTTTCATCGACAAAGAACTTTTCACAGAGAGAAACTTAAAAGCATTTTCCCCCTTTAACGCACAATGTTAGCTATGGTGAAAGAACCTTATCGTTTTCAAGAAATATCCTTACAACCGTGACTGTACCGATAACTGCCAAAGAATAAGTAACAATGTGAAAAAATGGCCAGTTTTCAAGGTGTGATCGATTTCAATCCCAACAATCGCCAGTCAAAGTAGTTGTTTACAACTGTATGCATGTCTCCATTAAAAAAAAGTGAAGTCTCCCTTTCGCTTGGCCGTGGGAAATGTGGGTACGAAATAAGACGCGTCCTACGACGTACGCCTACAGCGGAAGTTGCAATCTTAACACTCTTTAGAGACGAACACATATGCTCGTAGGCATTCGAAAAGAGTTTACAAATAAGCAAGGTCATTTGGGTTCGCTCTGCGCCATTTCCAGTCAGAAAAACCGTTGCGAGAGCACATTTGAGACAAATCTCAAAGAAAGACGAAGGAAGACGAAAACTATCAAAAATGTTAGGCTCCAGTCCACTTATAAAAACCTCACCAGCTTGGAAGACTAAAAAGACTCGCTAAGCGGACATACCTGTCAACTACGAAATGGGTGCTAAACCTATCAAAACTGAAACCTTGCGTCAAATTCCTTAAAAGTTTAAATAAAAGAACAGAACTTAACAAAATCCATCTGTGTTTTATAATGTTTCAAAAATTTCGCTAGACGGTTAAACTGATTTAGAGGAAAAACACGCCCTTTCAACGTTTTAGCGGAGCTCTGGCGCGCGAAGAGCGCCTGCGGAGCACCATGGGTAAGTAAATCTACCCATCCCAGAAAATTTGCTAATCACGTGACCGTACACCGCCCTCAGCCCGCCCGCCCGTCCGTCCGCACCACAGTGCAACCAATGTTCAATCTCACACTTTCTAGCTAGTTTGGGAGCACAGGAAGACTGAGATTGCAGACATATTGCACATCAACCTTGTGATCAATTGACAGCTGTCAAAACAGGGTATCCGCTGATCAGTATCACCTGATCGTATCGCGGGCTCAGGTGTCGACCCATCGAGGTTGAGTATCTTTTTGAAGTTATCCGCTGACAAGTTACTAGTTTTCAAATGATTGCAGGCTCAAGTTTAATTTTTCAATTCGTATGAATTATGTTGTGTTTTATATGTGCCGCACAATTAAAATTTTGATTTCAAACTGACCTCGGCAGCTAAAAATTAAGCCAGTTTTTACAGGCAGGGAGGACATGCTAGTTGCTTTTGACTTTTCTCACCAAGCTCACGCGTTGGTCACGCTCTACGTCCAATTTTTATACTCTGATTGGTCAAAATTTGACAGGTGAGTTCACGGGGAAAATTTATGCAGCATCTTGAAACTTGTTTACTTTGACAGCTGAAGCTGACAGAGTTTTGTGTCAACTTGTGATGTTTTTAACTGTCTTTTTTCCACTGAATGTACAAAGTGAAATTCAGCTGCTAGCAAGAGTCTTCTGTTATTCATGGCTAGTTTGTTTATTGGGTTTTTGGTTGAGAAATACGTCGCTTTGGCAAAGTCGGAAATCCGATTTCGGATGGCATCGTTTTCGTTTTTCACCTTGCTTGATGCGTAAGACGGTTGAAAAGTCTGAAGCGATTCTGGCCTTACTTGATAGTTTTCAGTGCATCTCGAAAGGTAAGCCTGAGTAATTATTGTATTTGATGTTTGTTTTTTACATCTAATTTAATGAAGTCGAGCGTAGTTTACGCGGCTATTTGGTTTATGCACGTTTGTAAGATTTGAGACAATGATCTGACCGAGAGTGACCGAGTATCAGGTTTGATTATAAGCTTATGGAACTTTAAAAAGCCTTTAGACATTTTCTCACCGCAAATAGAAAGAAAAAGTTCCAAAGAATATTTGGTTATAATTCTGGCTGTAAAAGAAAGCTTTGAGCGATTTTCTTGCCTCAAGTTCATCTTTGAAAAAAGCAAACACCGGGAAGCCGGCTTAAAACGTAAACAAGGATTTTCAGAGACACTTTAATACTTGTCTTCGTGAATGAAAATTGTTGTCTCTGTATATGTTTCACCTTATTATTTTCCCTTTCTTTATTGATTGTTAGTAGTCTCTTTTGCAATTTTAATCGCTGTGCCGTTTGTTTTCAGTCGCTCATGAACATCGCTTGCAGGAGTAGTCAAAATGCCGCGCGTATCATACGCTTTTGAAGATTACAGATCGTTATAGAATCATTAAATAAAAATTAAACATAATAAATTCTTTATTGCGTTGAAGCGTATAACTATATTAATCTTAATTTAAACAGTCGACTTGTCAAAAGTGAGAACCGGCTAGCCGTATAGGTGATTTTGGAAATTTTTTTGACGGTTTCGCTAAAAGCTAGCCCACGCTTGCTTTGATCGTCCTGAATATTGAATGAGTGCAATTTGTATTGCAAAAGTGTGAAACACTGCATTCTGTCCGAGGTCTGTACGATGAAAACGGCGCCTCATGGTACTGTTTCACCTCAGATGTGATGTACAAAAAGTATAAAAGGTTGGTTTACACGTCCCCAGACTTGTTGGCAAGATTTTGTAAAGTAAACATGTCGAACGCAAAAAATTCGGCCTGATTTGTTTTCCAGGCA
Organism: Porites lutea; assembly: GCF_958299795.1. Lineage (NCBI taxonomy): Eukaryota > Metazoa > Cnidaria > Anthozoa > Scleractinia > Poritidae > Porites > Porites lutea. The sequence continues at coordinate 6,475,372 of NC_133203.1, read as the reverse complement.
TAATCTACTGTGATCAAGAGCCATTATGGCTCTTAAATGTGATCGAAGATGATTGCTATTTTTTGGGTGTACATATAAAGGCTATCAACTCGATGTAAGATTAAGTTCACTCTTAGCTTGGACTGTTTGCAAATTATTTTTCTCGAAAATCACGTAGTCTTTCCCTCAAAAGTCACATGAATGTGCTCTAAAGTTAACTGATTTGTGGAATAAAAGTTTATTGTTTCATTTGAATTATAAATTCGAGTTAATAGGAGCTTCGCTTTTAGCCCTGGCTAAATCTATATATTAGAATAAATTAAAGTTCTATTTTCTATACTGAGCATTTGCAATTAAACAAACGGTTCTTCTCAGCAGGAAACAGCTCACATGTCAATTATGGACAGAGAGGTAATTGGAACTTAATGAAAAGGACCATACCAAAAACTCTTTATACACATTATCCACGATGATTAATATCTTTCATGACATTTTATTGTTTTGTTTGCAATACTTGTGTCGCAAAACCTTCCCCTTGCATTGTTTTCAGGGTTGCCCTTGTTTTATACAAATTGATTCGGTGTTTCAACCCTTCAAATTTACACCAACCATAACACTGAATTTCTGTTTACACTCGACCTATAACATTAATTCTGAGGCTTTAGTTAATAAACTGGCTTTATTACGCGACACAGCAGACGGCCGATGTGAAAAGTAATTAATGTAGATATCAGTTTTATCCACGACAAATACATGTATATAATGTACAAGTTAAACAATGGCTGAACAGAACTGCAATCGATATCTGGATTATTTCGTTAAAATGGTTTCCCACACGAGAAGTTTCTCACTTGGTTTCTGTGTTTTAAACTTTGGATTTTCCCTCGTGGCGACTCTAGGAAATCTTTTAGTCATCCGCGCCTTAATGAAGACCTCAACGATACCAGCCACCGTCAAGAAGCTGTTCCTAAGTCTGGCTTTCTCTGATCTTGCAGTTGGATTGTTACCGCAGCTTATGACCGCTATTATCAGTGCCGTGATGTTGAAGATGGCATCAAGTGGAGACGACTTAGCCCTCTTTTGTCCAACAGTTTTGATTGTGCTTTTATATTTTCAGTATCTTCTCGCCGCTGCATCTGTCATGAATATTACTGTCATTGCATTTGATAGAGTTCTCGCTGTTTCGCTCCATCTGCGATATCCGGAGCTTGTCACGCCCATACGTGTTACAATAGTGTTGGTGTCTTTATGGTTAACAAGTTGCGTCTATGCCTTCACATTATTTTTTACTCCAAAAGGCTCGCTTGCAATGGCAGGTGCGGTTATTTCCATTATAGGATATGTTCTGACAACCTTGGCGAACGTTCGTATTTACAAAGTTGTCAGATATCATCAGAATCAGATATACAGTCAAAATCAGCTTCAAAATGCCCAAACAAGGGAGGCACACCGACAAAGGAAGTCAGCCTATAATAGTTTATTGGTCTCTGTAGTTTTCTTGGCCTGTTATTTTCCCTTTTTGCCTTGCACAATATTGTATTTGATAAACCCCTCTGAAATTTCATTTCTCGTAGCTCATTTTGCGTCTATATTCTTGATTTACCTGAATTCATCATTAAATCCTTTTGTTTATTGTTGGCGGTACCCAGAGATTCGCCAAACCGTAAAACGCACAGTAAAGCAAATATTTCACATGAACGAGAACATGTCATAAGGAAGGAATTAAAGCTCTGGGTAGTTTGAACTGACAGTCTTTTCAGCGAAGTCTGGAAAACGAAATTTAGCAAGAAAACTAATGGACTTGCTTTAGGCCAAAAGAAAATGAAAAATGTAAAACGAAAAAGAATAGTCTATTACAAAATGGAAACGACACATGACTAGTAAAGTGGTCACCGTTATAACTTTCACAAATTTATCACAGGAACAAAGTTATGAGGATCTTGTCATGTGATGGTCTAACTGTGCTTAGCCCTTTTGAGCCCTAAGATTGATCAGCATCAAAGTTCTCCTGGTAATACCTATGCTTTAGAAAACGGAGTGGTCGTGAGAATTATGGACATGATCACACAGATTCTTTAACAACTTCTCCCAACTACTATTATAGGAAATGTATAGGTACAACAAATGAGAATTTGAATATAGACATTACAATTTAAAGGGTTAATATGTGACAAAAATAAGTCTTGCACAAAATGGTTTTAGATCTTCGTCGAGAAAAAGCATTTCAAATTCCACTGACTGACGTCGGAGGCACAAGAACGTGACGAACGTGTCACTTTCAAGATGCGTATCATTTTATTCTGGGCAATCGAGAGCGAAAGACAGTTGCATATTTATACAATGGAATCCTGATTTTTTGGCATTTAGTTGGGAAGAGCTTACAAACGAGCAAGGTTATTGCGCTCGTTTTGCGCTAGTCCATTCAGACTACGTAACACCGTCGTGAGTCCCCAGTTGAGGCTAATTAGTTTCCAGTACTTTTTTAAAAACATCACTGGCTTTGAAGACTCAAAAGCCTCGCTGACGACACCTTGAACTAAGGAACAAGTGCTAAATTTTTCAAACTGAAAGATTGCTTAGAAGTTTAAATAAAAGAATAGAATTGAACAAAATTCATCCTTATTCTATTTTGTGTAAGTCATTTGCTGGTCAGATCAGTTAAGAAAAAAAACTCGCTCTTTCAACGTTTTCCAATGATTTAACGTTCTATTTTTATACCGATCGTTTTCAATTAAACAAGCGGTTCCTCTTAGCAGAGAGTAGCTCACATGTCAATTATGGACAGAGAGGTAATTAGAAATCGATGGAAAAAAAAACGTATATTACGGTGTTTAATTGTTTTGTTTTTAATACTAATGTCGCCAAGGCTTCCACTTGCATTGTTTTCTGAGTTGACTTTGTTTACAATTTGATTCGGTGTTTCAAACCTTAAAATTTTGTAACAACAATAAGAATTTCAGTATGCACTCTGACTATAAACATTGAGTCTAGAGCTCTAGTTAATGAACCGGCTATATAACATGTCACAGCAGATGGCTTTGTTGAAAGGTAGCTAATTAACCGAGGGGGTAATCAATGTGGATATTTCACCAAAAGGAAAAATTCATCTATACAATTTGACAGGTTAAACCATGGATGAACAGTACTGCAGTCAAATGCTGGATACCTTTTTGAAACTTGTTCATCACAGCAAGTCTTCCATCCTTGCTTTCTGTGTTTCACACTTTACATTTTCCCTCGTGGCCACTCTTGGAAATCTGTTAGTTATCCGCGCTTTAATAAAGGCCTCAACGATACCAGCCAACGTCAGGAAGATGTTCATAAGTCTGGCTTTCTCTGATCTTGCAGTTGGATTGTTGCCGCAGCTTATGGACGCTATTATCTATGCCGTGGTGAGGAAGATGGCGTCAAGAGGAGGCAACTTAGCCTTCCTTTGTCCAACAGTTTTAAGCGTGCTCTCTTATTTTGTGTATTCTCTCATCGCTGCCTCTTTCCTGAATGTTATTGTCATTGCAGGCGATAGGCTTCTCGCTGTCTCGCTCCATTTGCGATATCAGGAGCTTGTAACGGCCAGACGTCTTACAACAGTGTTGGTGTCTGTATGGATAATAAGTTGCGTCTTTCCGATCCTATATATTTTATTTCCAAAAGAAATTGAAATGGTAACTGCTATTATTTCCCTTATCGGATATGCTCTAACTACCGTGGCATATGTTCGAATTTACAAAGTTGTCAAATATCACCAGAATCAGATATACAGTCAAAATCAGCTTCAAAATGCCCAAACAAGGGAGGCACACCGACAAAGGAAGTCCGCCTATAATAGTTTATTTGTGTCAGTAGTTTTTTTCGCTTGTTATTTTCCTTTTTTTCCTTGTACAATACTGTACGAGACAAATACTTCTGAAATTTCGTTTCTCGTCGCTCAAGTTGCGTTGGTTTTCTTAATTTGCCTGAATTCATCATTAAATCCTATTGTTTATTGCTGGCGGTACCGAGAGATTCGCGAAATTGTAAAAAGCACAGTGAAGAAATTATTTCACATGAACGAGAACACGTCATAAGAAAGGATTTAAAGCTCCATATAGTTTGAACTGAAAGTCTTTTCAGTGTCTTTTGCGAGGTCTGCAAAACGAAATGTGGTAAGAAAACCAATGGACTTATTTTGGTGCAAAGAAAATGAGAAATGTAAAACGAAACAGAATATTCTGTTAGACATTGGAACTGGTGTTGATAAATTGTGAAACGAGAACTGGCTAATAAACTTCTCAACATTCTCAACGGTTCCACGCCGTTATAAATGTGAAGCAGAAGTTTGTCATCCGTTACAGTTACTCACTCATAATCCCTTGCCACTTCGAGAAACAATCATTCATGATATACATTTAAACGATATGTTTGTATACTTTACAAAAAAGCAAGGCAAGAATCTTGTTTTTTCCAAATTTTAACCTTAATAAAAACGCAACCTAGTGTCTAAAGCTTTCAGAAAAGATGGATCGAAACTACAGCAACCTGACTGGCTGGCAAGGAACCGATCAACCCGCACCATTTTCGATCCTCCAAACGATCTAGGGTGCATATATTAACGCCTACCAAATCACGGCTAACAATACGGAATGGTTCAGAGTTCACCTCAACCATCCAACCACATAGCAACTGATGAGAATCGTAAGATTCCAAACCGCAGTCTTGCTAGTAAACTTAGACTATGTAGTAGCTCAAAGAAGCCAGTAAATTGACTGGTAAACAAACTAAATGCTACGGTATTTTAAATATGGAGCTTTTAAATACTCTCCTCTAATATACTACAGTCACATTCACAAGGCGATTGAGTAAAAAACCGACATACAAAGGACTCAGCATTATAACGTATTTAAATAATGCTTCCACCAGAGGTGCGATAAATACCCAAAACAACCAGAGTCAAATCCGGACACATTTAAAGAATGCATGCTGTGCACAGCTAAACATTGTGCTCTGACGTCGAGTAAACCTCAACTGTACGGAGATATTAAAAGCGGATACTTAAGATAACAGAAGCTATGGAAAATGATCATTATTACTTTTACGCGATTTTAAGCAGACATATCCTATAAAACGGACAAAAAATTCAACAGAAATGCACACGAACTGAATAAATTGTCTGTTGCATAAGGTGCTGAACTTACACATTTTCCTCTGCTGAGTATAGAGTGTACCAAGCCTTTCTTTGGTCCGCTATATAGAAGCTATATCAACGTAACGAGCATAATAGCCCACTTATCGTACAATTTTTCAAGTGTAAAATCCCTAAGAGAGTTCTCCTCTCTGGCTCCGTTAGCCTCTATAGTTATTCCAGGAAGCCAGTACTCTAATTTTACTTTCAATATTTTCATTGTCGTAACTTAGAGTTAAGCAAGAGTGAGACAAATAAAGATTGTTGTTGTTATTGTCCTCATTGAAGCAATACGGAAAAGGTTTTCAAAGGTCTCACAACGGTGAAGATGTGCGGCCTGTCACCCCTTGCAGTTTTTACTGTGAGGATTCTGTCGTGTGATGGCCTAACTATGCTTAGCCCTTTAAGCCCTAAAGTGTGATCAGCATCAAATTTCTCCTTGCAATATCTCTGCTTTAGAAAACGGAGCGGTCATGAGAATTAAGGACATGATTACACAGATTCTTTAACCAACGTCTCCCCACCACTAATTTAGGAAACGTATAGGGACAACAAATGAGAATTTGAAATTTGACATTCAAATTCAAAGAGTTAATATGTGACCAAGAAGATTAGTTCTTGCACAAAACGGTCTTAGATCTTCGCCAAGAAAAAGCATTTCAAATTCCACTGACTGATGTCGGAGACACAAGAACGTGACAAACGCGACACTTTCAAGATGCGTTTCATTTTAATCTGGGCAATCGAGAGCGAACAACAGTTCCATATTTATACACAGGAATCCTGATTTTTTTTGGCATTTGGTGGGAAAGAGCTTACAACAGAGCAAGGTCATTTAGGTTCGCTGTGCGCTAGTCTATACAGACTACATTGTGGCCAATCCCCAGTTGAGGCTAATCTAAAAGACAGAAGACGGAAGACAAAACAGGCCCCTTTTTTAGACACCTCACCGGCTTTGAAGACTCAAAAACCTCGCTTACATCGCCTTGAACAAAGAAACAGCAGGTGCTAAATTTTTCAAACTGATAGCTTGCGTCCGATTGCTTAAAAGTTTAAATAAAAGAGTAGAATTGAACAAAATCCATTATTATTTTATAACGTGTAAATCATTTGCTGGTTGGATCAATTACGACAAAAAGCTCGCCCTTTCAACTTTTTACATAATTTAATGTTCTCTCTTTATACCGATCGTTTTCAATTAAACAAGCGGTTCCTCACATCTCTATTATGGACAGAGACGTAATTGGAAATTAATCGAAAAGGACTATATACAATGTATTACGGTGTTTAATTGTTTTGCTTGCAATACTTACGTCACAAAACCTTCCCCTTGATTTCCCCTTTCCTCGATTGATCTTGTCTACAATAATTCGATGTTTCAACCCTTAAAATTCATTCCAACAATAAGACTGAAATTTTGTTTGCACTCTACCTATAAACATACAGTCTTAGTCTTTAGTTAATCAGAACCATCTATTTAACGTGTCACAGCAGATGACTGTTACGAAAGGTAACTAATTAACCGAGAAGGTAATTAATGTAGATATTTCATCGAAAGGAAAAATTCATGTTTATATTCTTTACAAGTGAAACCATGGCTGAAACTCAGTTACCGTTTTTATCGTAAATTAACTTCTAAAAGAGACAAGCCTGCCCCAGTGTGAGGATTTTCCTCTTTTATGGATGACAACAAACCGAAAAACGTCACTTAAAACTTTTTCAGACTTCATCGATCTCGTTCAGTTTCAATTAATTTGTCAAATGTCGGCTAAAATTTCTGCGGTTAAATCAGAAAGGACCGTATTTAAGTTTAGAAAAAGAAAAAAAATTGTGTTGTTTTCACCTAGTTTATAAAGCGGACACGTGAAATTAGGAAGTTTCACGTCGTAGTCGTGCTACGATGGCTAAGAAATGTACAAACAAGCGTGATGCACGTGCAAAGTTGTTGTTTTGCTATGTAAACTTATTTGCTTTTTCGCCGTCGCTATCGTCGTTGCTTAAGCTCCCTCGGCCCCTTGTTTTTCACAGTTTTTATTAATGACCTGCCACTTCATGTCAGCTCCTCTGAAATCGATCTTTATGCAGACGATACTACAATCACATCGTCAGCAGATTGTGGCAGCATGGGAAGACTGCAGGAATCTCTTAATACATCTGTATCAGAAGTTTTTAACTGGGCATTGGCCAACAGGCTTCCACTCAACGAAAAAAAGACCAAGGTCCTCACCGTGAAGGGAAAGCGACTCTCGACCAAAATAAACAATAACCCTGAAATTACTTGCAATGGCAGTTTATTAACTAACGTTATGCACGTTAAGCTACTAGGTCTTGAGATTGATGAAGAGCTATCTTTCTCTGAGCATATTACGACTGTTTGTAAGAAAGTTTCACAGCGCATCGGCTTGTTAAAGAAAATTATGAATTATCTGCCCCTTAAACAAAGATTACTTTATTACAATGCTTTGATCAGGCCAGTGATTAATTATGCAAGTGTCCTCTGTCCTCTGATAAGGAAAGCCTTGGGCGGGTAATCTAGAGTAGCTAGAGTAGCTAGAGTAATCCTGAATGCCCCCCCCCCCCCCCCCCTCAAACACTATCAGTTCCATTGTTTAATCGGCTGAAATGGTTACCTTTTTATAAAGACGCTTTGATATCTAAATGTATCATTGCTTATAAGCGATTACAAGGTGACGTCCCTGTTTATCTCAACGATCTACTTAAATTAAACAGTAACATCCATAGTAGACAAACCAGGTACTCTAATTTTAACCTAACCTCTCCGAGGTATAATCGCGAAACAGAAGGAGGCAGAACTTTTACCGTAACAACTTGCAAAGCATGGAACAGCTTATCTTTGCCTGTAAGGCAAAGGGACTCAGTTGACTCTTTAAAAAAAGCATTGTGGAATGAATTTTTTAAACAACAGCAGAATCTTGATCATTTTGCTATTTAAGTTACTTGGTGAATTGGGAGATGATTATAATGCTATATTTTATCTTTTAAATAATTTAGTAGATTCTATAGTATCTGTATTCTTTGGTTTTTACCTCGTATTTTTTATAGCTTAGTAAACTCATTTGTTATTTTTATTATTTATTTATTTATTATTTAAAGGGCCACAAATTTATTAGCCCCGGCTATTTCGTGCTAACCCTCATAAAATAAAGTCTTTACTTACTTACTTACTTACTTACTTACTTACTTACTTACTTACTTACTTACTTACTTACTTACTTACTTACTTACCCTATTGTTGTGATCCAAAATTTTGCTACTATGGCAACACGACGTCACACTTCTCCTCTCTATTTAGAGTAGTCTTTACACTAGAGCCTAAATAAGCTAAGAAATATTTCGAGACAAGTAAAATTTTAAATTCTTCAAGTAAAAGAAAGCTTTACTCACAACCTTTCTTTTTTACTTCAGTTTTACTTAAGCCTATTTTCCCACGCAACATAATTAAGATTGATTGACATGCTTCGCCTTTCTCAAAGCAAAGAAACCGCAATTTCGCTAAGTCAGTTTTAAGGATGGTTTTGAAGTCACTTGAAACTTTCTTGAATCGTTTCAACTTTCCGACTTTAATGAGATGCAAAGTAAAGTTATTTGAGATTTTACTTAATCCTTCACACACGCATTTTTGGTTAAGTAAAACTTAGCAGCTTTTAAGTCTTACTTAACAGCCTAGTGTAAAGACAACCAATTGCTTTGCTTTCAAAACTTAGCTCGCAAAACTACGATCTTTCCTGGGTGGCTTTGTCTACAATCGAATTGGTGTTTGAACCCTATTAAAATTTATACCAACAATAAGAATATCTGTTTCCACACTACTTATAAACATTAAGTCTAAGGTTCTGCAAATCGAAACGGCTATATAACGTGTCACAGCAGGTGGCTGTTATGAAAGGTAGCTAATTAACACAGAGGTATATTAACGTATATAGTTTATCGAAAGGAAATCTATATAATATTACAATTTAAAACATGGATGAACAGTACTGCGCTCGAATGCTGGATTTTTTGGTACAACTTGTTAGCCAAAGGAGAAGTTTCTTCTTTGCTTTCTGTTTTTTAAACTTTGTATTTTCTCTCGTGGCTACTCTAGAAAATCTTTTAGTTATCCGCGCGTTAACGAAGGCTTCTACGATACCAGCCACCGTGAAGAAGCTGTTCCTAAGCCTGGCTTTCTCTGATCTTGCAGTGGGACTGTGTTCACAGCTAATGAAGGCTATTATCAGTGCCTTGATAATTAAGATGGCATCGAGTGGAGGCAATTTAGCCACCTTCTGCCCAGCAGTTTTAAACGTGCATTCTTATTTCACGTATCTTCTCGCCAATGCATCTTTTCTGAATGTTACTGTCATTGCATTTGATAGACTTCTCGCTGTTTCGCTCCATCTGCGATACCAGGAGCTTGTCACTTCCAAACGTGTTATAGTAGTGTTAGTGTCTGTATGGATAATAAGTTGCATCCTCGCCTTTATATACATTTCTCTTCCAAAAGGCATTGAACTGGTAGCTGTGGGAATTATCCTCGTAGGCTGTGTTCTGACAACCGTGGCATATGTTCGCATTTACAAAGTCGTCAGATATCATCACAATCATATAAACGCTTCGAATCAGCTTCAAAATGCGCAAACAACGGATGAACTTCGACAAAGGAAGTCCGCTTATAATGCTTTATTTGTCTATGCGGTTTTTCTAGTTTGTTATCTTCCTTTTTTGCCTAGTACAATATTGTATGTGACAAACACTTCTGAAATTTCATTTCTCGTAGCTCAATTTGCCACGATATTCTTGATTTGCCTGAATTCATCATTAAATCCTCTTGTTTATTGCTGGCGGTATCGAGAAATTCGCGAAATTGTAAAAAAAACAATAGCGAAAATATTTCGCATGGACGAGAATATGACACGAGAAACGAACTAAGGCTCTGGGTAGTTTCAACTGAAAGTTATTTATTCTTTTTTCAGTGCCTTCTGAGTTTTTGTCTCCATTTAACCGAATAGCTAAATTTTTGAAACATGATAAAGTAATGACGGATTTTTTCAATTCTATTATTTTTAAAACTTTAAAACCATCTGACGCAAGCTTTCAGTTTGAAAACTTTAACACCAGTTTCAACTTTTTAGAATGATTTAACCTTCTATTGTTAAACCAGCAGTTCTAGATTAAACAAGCACATATGTCTCAGCTTGAAACTACTCGCATCTCAGTTATAAACAGAGAGGTTGCACATTTTAAACGTGTTGTTTTCATCACCTATGTTAATAAACGACCTTATTACCCTGTACTCTACAAACAATACACACTGCGTTTGAGGCATATTAAACCATCTCATTAACATCGACGGCCAAAGTAGTCGGCTATTTTAAAAAACGAATGGAGAAGGGGTGACTAAGGTAAAATGCTTGAAAAACAACCGGCAAGATAAAAAATGGCTGAACAGTACTGCAATTAAACGTTGGAAGGTTTTCTACAACTTGCCCGTTACAGAGAAACTTTCTTCTTTCCTCTCTGTGTTTCACACTTCGTGTTTTCTCTCGTGACAAGTCTTGGAAATATTTTACTAATTCGCGCCTTATTCAAAGTCTCATCAATACCAGCCAACGAGAAGAACCTGTTCTTAGTCTGGCTTTCTCTGATCTTGGGGTGGGATTGGTGTCGCAGCTAATTAATGGCCGGCATTATTTATGCCGTGATACTGAAGACAGCATCAAAAAAAGACTACAACTTAACGTCACTCTGTCCAACAGTTATAAATTTGAAGACTGTTATCTCTTGTTTTTTTTCTGTGCTGCATCGCTCCTAACTCTCTCGACCATTGCATTCGACAGACTTCTCGCTGTTTCGCACCATCTGCGATATCAAGAGCTTGTCACGTCCAAATGTGTCACTATAGTATTGATATCTATATGGTTAACAAGTTTTATCACTGCCTTGATATGCATTTTCCTTCCGAAAAGCAATGAAATGATGGCTGCGGTTATTTTACTAGTACGATATGTTCTAACTACCGGGGCGTTTGTTCGTATTTACAAAGTTGTCAAATATTATCAGAATCAAATACACAGTCAAAATCAGCTTCAAAATGCACAAACAAGGGAGGCACTCAGACAAAGGAGGTCCGCCTATAACGCTTTATTTGTCTATCTTGTTTTTCCAGTTTGTTATCTTCCTTTTGTATTTGACAAACCCTTTTGAAATTTCGCTTAACGTAGCTGAAACTGCGTCGATATTCTTGATTTGCCTGAATTCATCATTAAATCCTCTTGTTTATTTCTGGCGTTACCGAGAGATTCGCCAAATTGTAAAAAGCAGAATACAAAAAATTCTTTGCAATGACGAGAATATGACGTGAGGATGCGACGTTCTACGAGACGAAATTTGGTGAGAACGAGCATTTCGAGAAGGAAACTGGGTTAACTTTCGCAAAGACTTCTGGGACTGTTACTAGGCCGCACAAGGAAAAAAATGGCCAATAGCTGACCTGCGCGTCCCCGCTTAACTAACAATCCCAGAAACAATTGCGGGAAACTTTTCGGCACCAGTCCCTAATCGTTTCTAAGTTGCGAATGGACTTGCTGTGCTCTAATACCAAGGAAAAGTGTAAATGGGAGAAGATTGTTCACTGCAATTGGAATTGGTCTCTTAATAGAGAACCCGAAAACAGACACCTTTGACCTAAATTCCGTCTACGACTTCCACGAAATGTAATGGACTTCCAGCGCAAAAAGACAAAGGGACTGACAAGTAAAAGTGAATCTCAATTCAGCATTTTAATCATTGGGTTGCATAGTGATTTTAGCTGATTTTTATAATAGCTACCTACCTAAGATTGAATTCTTCGAAACATAACCTGGTCTCTCCGAATTGCGAAAGAAGAAGACACCTTTAGGGCACCTACTTAATGAAACTCAGCTCCCTTTTTCATCGTCAACTAACTTCTTAAAGAGAAAAACTTGAGAGGATTTTCCGTTTTTTATCGACAAAACTGTTTGCTATGGCGCAAGAAACTTAGCGCTTACTGGCAAGATTGTACCGATTACTTGCAAAGAACAAGTAACAATCTGACTAAATGCCAGTTTTCAAGCTGTAGTCGATTTCCATCCGAACAATCGACAGCCAAAGTAGTAGCTTACAACTGTATGCATGTCTCTATTAAAAAAGTGAAGTCACGAGATAAGATGCGTCCACACATACTCGCTGGCATTCGAAAAGAGTTTACAAATAAGCAAGGTCATTTCGGTTCGCTGTGCGCTATCGTGTAGTTCCAGAAAACGTCCATACCCCCGCCCCCCAGCGGAGGACAACAGAAATTCAGAGCGGAAGGGGAGTTTAAAAGGGGGCAATTTCCAAGAGGGTGCGGGGTGGCCTCTCGAGTCTTTTTTCCGAGTAACATTGATGCGCAAGCTATCAGTTATTTTACTATTAATCGGTCCCTCAAAGAAAAAATTATTGTTTTCATTGATGATCTTCTATTTGCGGTCGGCTTAGTGCTTTTTTCACGGCTTGCACGATAGTTTACGTAACACAATTGTCGTCGGCTCATGAATAAGCTTCTGGTCATCTGTCTGTTGCTTTGTTACACAACGTATTGTGGTATTCAATGTAATGCGGTGTAATAAGTCTTCTTCTAACCTGCTTTAACTGAAAGGAAGTAATTGAAGTTCATGGGTTTGAAAGATGGCACCAATTGTGTCGTGTACGGCCTTACCACCCCTATGGTTCTCAGTGACTTACCATTAATATTTAACTAAGAAAGACCTCTACAAAGCCAATTTGAGGTTATTTGACACTGTACTAACATCAATACAAAGATTTTTTCTCTCTTTCTCGCAGAAACAATTATTTTTGGCATAAAACTATAGTACAAAGGCATTTTCGACGGAAATATTCTTTCCAGGAGGTACACAACTAAGTTGGAAAATTACGGAAATTCCAGGGGGTGGGGGGTATGACAAGCACCCCCTAGAATGGAAATTTGGAACTTAATGGAAAGGACCATATATTGCGGTGTTGAATTCTTTTGTTTTTAATACTAGTGTTGCAAAACCTTCCCCTTGCATTATTTTCTGGGTTGGCCTTGTTTTATACAATTTCATTCAGCGTCTCAACCCATAAACATTATATATATAACATTACTATATATATAACTATAACATTAATTCTAAGGCTTTAGTTAATGAACCAGCTTTCTTACACGCCACAGCAGATGGCCGATGTGAAAAGTAGCTAATAAACCCAGGGGGTAATAGTGAAAAGAAGTCGTTACGTCAAGTTGCCATAGTAGCAAACCGATAAAGCCACTTAAAAGTCTATTCGCACTATTTCAAACTTTACCGATCTTATTCAATTTTATTTAATTTGGCAAATCTTGGCCGTATCTATTGTTATGTAATTTTAGAAAAAGAAAGCGACGATTTTTGTGTTGTGTTCACCCACTCCATAAAGCGGGCTCGTGAAATTAGGAAGTTTCATGTCGTAGTGGTGCAACGACTTCAAAGAAATGTACCAAATAGCGTGATGCAGGTGCAAAGTTGTTGTTTGTTAATATAAACATATTATTTTTTGCTGTTCTCCTTGCCGTCGCCGTCGTAGTTAGTTTTGTTGTTATCCAGAAATAGTGCTACCATGGAAACGTGACGTCACACTTCTCCTCTCTATTCACGTAGATATTCTATATTTAAAACCTTTCTAATAGTTTCAGGGTTGGCCTTGTCTACAATCGATTCGATGTTTCAACCCCTAATTTATACCAACTATGAATTTTTTTTTTCGCTCCTTACCTATATAAACAATGAGTCTAAGACTTAAGTAACTGAGCCAGCAGATGGCCGATATGAAAGGCAGCTGATAAACAGAGAGGTAATTTGGTATACATATTTTATCGAGAACAAAAAAAATTCTCGTTTATAATCTGGCAAGTTGAACCATGTCTCAACAATACTGCACTCTTGCGCTGGATTATTGGTTAAAACTTGTTCGCAACAGAGGAACTTCCATCCTTGCTTTCTGTGTTCTGCACTTCGCATTTTCCCTCGTCGCTACTCTTGAAAATCTTTTAGTTATCCGCGCCTTAATGAAGGCCTCAACGATACCAGCCACCGTCAAAAAGCTGTTCCTAAGTCTGGCTTTCTCTGATCTTGCAATTACATTATGGTTCTTCTCGCCACTGCATCTTTCTTGAATGTTGTTGTCATTGCATTTGATAGACTTCTCGCTGTTTCGCTTCATTTGCGATATCAGGAAAATGTCACTCCCAAACGTGTTAGTACAATATTGGTGTTTTTGTGGTTACTAAGTTGTATCAGCGCCTTGATATACATTTTCGTTCCGAAAAGCAATGAAATGGTAGCTGCGGTTATTTTACTGGTAGGATATTTTCTAACTACCGTGGCATATGTTCGTATTTACAAAGTTGTCAAATATCACAAGAATCAGATATACAGTCAAAATCAGCTTCAAAATGCCCAAACAAGGGAGGTACTTCGACAAAGGAAGTCCGCTTATAATGCTTCATTTTTCTATGTTGCTTTTCTATTTTGTTATCTTCCATTTTTGCCTTCTGCAGTATTATATTTGACGAATACATCTGAAGTTTCGTTTCTCGTAGCTCATTGGACCTCGATATTCATGATTTGCCTGAATTCATCATTAAATCCACTTGTTTATTGCTGGCGGTACCGAGAGATTCGTGAAATTGTAAAAAGCACAGTGAAGAAAATATTTCGCATGGACGAGAATATGACGTGAGGATGTGAAGTTCTACGACACAAAATTTTGTGAGAAAGAGCAATTCGCCCCTTTAAAACCTTTAGAGCGCCTTCTTAATGTAACTCAAATCCCTTTTTTATCGTCAACTACCTTCTTAAAGAAAGAAAATTGTGAGGATTTCCCCCTACTTATGGAGAAAACTGTGTTCGCTCTTAGCGCTTTCGAGAAATGATCATACAACCATGACTGTACCGATTAATGTCGAAGAATAATTATAAGTAAAAATGTGACAAAATGGCGAATTTTCAAGATGGAAACGATTTTTATCTGAGCAATCGCCAGACAAAAAAGTTGCTTACAACTGTACGTATGTCGTGATTTAAAATACGAAGTCTCTCTTTCGCTTGACCGTTGAAAATCTGGGTACTGGATACTAGATAATACGCATCCTACGGCGTACCTAAAGCGAAAGTTGCCACGTTAAGGGTCTTTAGAAAAGAACACAAATACTCGTTGGCATTTGAGAAGAGTTTCAGATTACATTGTCGTGTGTCCCCAGTTGAGGCTTATCTCAAAGAAAGAAGAAGGAGGACGAGAAGAGCCCGAAATATTAGGTTTCGATCCTTTTTCAGAAACCTTTTCGACCTTGAAGACTCAAACTCCTCGTCGACGACACCTTGAACTACCAAAAAGATGCTGACTGAAAACTTACGTCAGATTCCTTATAACTTTAAATAAAAGTATAGAATTAAATAAAATCCATCATTATTTTATGTGTACATCATTTGCTGGTCGCATGAATTATTAAAGAGAAAATAACTCGCCCTTTCAAGCTTACACCGAGAGTTGTCAATTAAAGAAGAAGTTCTACTTAGCAGGGAACAGCCCGCATGTCAATTAAGGACAGAGAGGTAATTGGAACTTGATGAAAACGCAATATATATTGCGGTGTTTAATTGTTTTGTGTTCAATACTAATGTCGCAAAACCGGCGTTCCCGTTGTTTTCTGAATTGGCCTTGTTTTGTACAATTTAACTCAGTATTTCAGCCCTTAAAATTTATATCAACGATCACACTGAATTTCTGTTTGCACTCTACCTATAAACATTGAGTCTAAGGTTTTAGTTAAAGAACCGGCTATATGACGTGTCACAGCAGATGGCTTATTAGAAAGGTAGCTAATAAACGGAGGCGTAATCAATATAGATATTTCATCGAAAAGGAAAGCTTCATGTATATAATCTAGCAAGTTAAACCATGGCTGAACAGTACTGCACTCGAATGCTGGATTTTTTGTTACCAATTCTCTCATTGTTCGCCTCAGAAGAAGTTTCTTCTTTGCTTTCTGTGTTTTAAACTTTGTATTTTCTCTCGTGGCAAATCTTTTAGTTATCCGCGCGTTAATGAAGGCCTCTACGGTACCCGCCAACGTCAAGAAGATGTTGAATTGCAAAAAAAAGGAGAACTGGGGCGAGGCAAAGGGAAAGAGATATGATACTTTTTTCTCCTCTCCCTCTCCCTCTCCCCTTTTTTGTCCTGGGATTGTTACTGCAGCTAATGAAGGCAATTATCTATGCGTTGGTGTGGAAGATGGCGTCTAGGGGAGACAACTTGGCCTCCTTTTGCCCAACAGTTTTAAGCGTGTATTCTTATTTTGGTTATCTTCTCATCGCTGCGTCTTTAAATAAAAGAATAGAACTAAATAAAATCCATCTGTATTTTATGTTTCAAAAATTTCACTGGACGGTTAAACTAATTTAGAGGAAAAACTCGCCCTTTCAACGTTTTAGAATAAATTTAAGTGCTATTTTCTACACCGAGCATTTGCAATTAATTGAACGGTTCTTCTCAGCAGGCAACAGCTCACATCTTAATTACGGACAGAGAGGTAATTGGAACTTGATGGAAACGACCATACCAAAAACTCTTTATACACATTATCCACGATGATTAATACCTTTCATGACATTTAGTTGTTTTGTTTGCAATACTTATGTCGCAAAACGTTCCCCTTCCATTGTTTTCAGGGTTGCCCTTGTTATATACAAATTGGTTTGGTGTTTCAACCCTTCAAATTTATACCAACAATAACACTAAATTTCTGTTTACACTCGACCTATAACACTATTACGCGCCACAGCAGATGGCCGATGTGAAAAGTAGCTAATAAACCGAGAGGCTAATTAATGTAGATATCAGTTTTATCCACGACAAATACATGTATATAATGTAACAAGTTAAAACATGGCTGAACAGAACTGCAATCGATATCTGGATTATTTCGTTAAACTGGTTTCCCACACGAGAAGTTTCTCCCTTTGTTTCTGTGTTTTAAACTTTGTATTTTCCCTCGTGGCGACTCTAGGAAACCTTTTAGTCATCCGCGCCTTAATAAACAACTCAACGATACCAGCTACCGTCAAGAAGCTGTTCCTAAGTCTGGCTTTCTCTGATCTTGCAGTCGGATTGTGTTCGCAGCTTATGACCGCTATTATCAGCGCCGTGATGTTGAAGATGGCATCAAGTGAAGACAACTTAGCCTTCTTTTGTCCAGCAGTTTTGATTGTGTTATTATATTTTATGCATCTTCTCGTCGTTGCATCTTTCCTGAATGTTATTGTCATTGCATTTGATAGACTTCTCGCCGTTTCGCTCCACCTGCGATATCAGGAGCTTGTCACGCCCACACGTGTTACAATAGTGTTGGTGACTTTATGGTTAACAAGTTGCGTCTCTGCCTTGCTAGGTATTTTCCTTATGAAAGGCATTGCAGTGGCTGTGGTTATTTCCGTTATAGCATATATTCTGACAACCCTTGCGTATGTTCGTATTTACAAAGTTGTAAAATATCATCAGAATCAGATATACCGTCAGAATCGGCTGCAAAATGCCCAAACAAGGGAGGCACACAAACAAAGAAAATCCGCCTATAATAGTTTATTTGTCTCTGTAGTTTTCTTAGCTTGTTATCTTCCCTTTTTTGCCTAGTACAATATTGTATTGGACAAACACTTCTGAAATTTCATTTCTCGAAGCTAATTTTGTGTCGACATTCTTGATTTACCTGAATTCATCATTAAATCCTTCTATTTATTGTTGGCGGTACCCAGAGCTTCGCCAAAGTGTAAAAAGCACTGTAAAGCAAATATTTCACATGAACGGGAACCTGTCATAAGGAAGGAATTAAAGATCTGGGTAGTTTGAACTGACAGTCTTTTCAGTGTCTGCGCGAAGTCTGAAAAACGAAATTTAGTGAGAAAACTAATGGACTTGCTTTAAGGCAAAATAAAATAAAAAATGTAAAACTAAAAAGAATAGTCTATTACAAAATGGAAATGGTGTTGAGAAATTGGGAAACGACACATGACTAGTAAAGTGGTCACCGTTACAAAATTTCACAAATTTATCACAGGAACAAAGTTATGAGGATCTTGTCATGTGATGGTCTAACTGTGCTTAGCCCTTTGAGCTCTAAGATTGATCAGCATCAAAGTGCTTCTTGTAATACCTACGCTTTAGAAAACGGAGAAGTCATGAGAATTATGGACATGATCACACAGATTCTTTAACAACTTCTCCCTACTACTATTATAGAGAATGTACAGGGACAACAAATGGGAATTTAAATATAGACATTACAATTTAAAGGATTAATATGTGACAAGTATAATTCTTGCACAAAGTGGTCATAGATGTTTGCCAAGAAAAAGCATTTCAAATTCCACTGACTGATGAGAAAGGGCCAAACTATTAGGTTCAAGTCCTTTCCAGAAACCTCACCGGCTTTGAAAACGCAAAACCCTCGCTGACGTCACATTAAACTACGAAACAGGTGTTACATTATCTGCCCTCCGCAATATTATACTCGGTAAACCGTTCGGAGATTTCCGTTTTCGTACTAAAATGGGCCTCAATATTCTTGATTTTTCTGAATTGCTCGTTGAAATGTCACTTTTACCATCAACGTGGACTTCTACCCTCCAACTCCTTGGCCTAAATATAATTATAACTTCAAAAAGGCTAATCTCATTGACCTCAAGAAAACTTTGGAACATATTCCCACAGTGTTTTACTGCCTAATGCTGACACAAACATATCTTTATCCAACTGGGAAGACGTCTTCTGGTCGGCCGTCGATGAATTTGTACTGAGAAGAAAGTTAGAGATAAACTCACATTCACCCCCACCCTCCCCCACCCCCCTTTCCCCCCAAAAAATTTCTGAATCTCAACAATCTTTCTTAATAGCCATAGAAAATATCCGACATTTCGCGACGCCACCAGTGGTTTACCCGCGAAATGACGTCTGAGAAACGAGCGCAGAAATTGCATACTGATGACGTGTCACAACCCAGATCTGGGTAGTGCCTCTGATTGGTCGTGTTGCGAGAGAAATTTGACCTTGAACCAGCCAATGGAGAGGCAATTGATTAAGACCAACAAGCTGAGCAACAACATCAGTTATATGAGTTGTCTAGTATCGCCCACGGAAATTATATCAAAGTGATCAATGTTATTCGCTTTCTAGCAGGGCGGATAAAGGTTGGGCGATGAAACGAGCGCTCCGCTCTTCATTTAATGTGTGATGCGGAGTAGGACTGGCACGAGCGCTCTTTCCGCCTTTCCGGTGCGCTTGAAGGAACACCGCGGCAAAACGCAATGCGCATGAGCACAAAATTTAATATCCGGTCAGCTTTTTATTTCCGGTCTAGTATATAAACTAATAGCGTAAGCATAACTTTGCCGTCGCGCCAAGTTTAAAAGCAAAAAGGGCGAAACAGACAAAAAAGGGGGCCCAAAAAATCACTTCATTCGAAAGCTTATATATTTTTCTATTCTCAAACTTTTGCACCACATGGTTATCTGTTTGCACCAACGGTGAAAATCATGTTTGAAGTTCGCAGTAGCTCGCGAGCGCTCGACAAGACGAATTTGTTTTTACTGGCTTTCTTGCATGCTACTGGTTGGGCATAAGTTAATTTGGGAGAAGGCGACAACTAAGAAAAGAATAACAATACTTATGAAAGAAACCAAAATAAAGACGTCATCATTATCATAAATAAACTAAAACCAGGAAATAAAATTTTAGTCCGTTCAATAATTTGTGAAAACAAGAACTCAAAACAAAAGATGGGCGGGATTTAATAACAACTTTGACTTTGATGACTGCAGTCACCGGAAAACTAGACATGCCTATAAATGACTTTCATTGAAGAAAATGCCTATTTAATTCTTTTACATGGTTGTTCTTTTGTTGAAGACTTCAATAATTTCAGACTGTGCGGCTCGGCTGCATCTCATGCAAACACGAAACTTCTAGCTGCTAAATACAAGGCATGAAAAGTTCGACTTCTAAAAGCCACTGAACCAGCTTTCGCTCTCTGATTCTGAGAATGAAAAAATAAATAAATAGAGTTGTCAACTTGCTGCCAACCGGCTCAACAGTATAATTAAGCTTATGTTTCATGGCAATCAACCCAGAAGAGTTTCGTTTTAAAACACGGTAAAACCCACTGGTAAACAAAACTACAAAGCGATTGTGTGTTGTCGTTTTCCAAATAAAGTTTGAATCGGCTTTAATGGCATGTAGACTGAGAAACTGAAGAACTGAAAATTAGAACTACAATACACAAGCTTGCAATGATAACGTTTTAATTTTATGTCTTAGTTTCAGCCAGGTGAAGTGAAAAATAACAGTCAAAAACTTTATTTTCGTGAATGAAAATCAGTTTACCTGACGCTCTAGCCAAAATTACACACTGAGTTATTATCATCTTACCTTTTCTGAATCTAATCGACTAATTGTTTCAGTGATCTGTGCCTGGTTATCCATAAAAGCAATTTCAATAAGTACAAAATAGTCAAAAACACGAGCAGCATAAAGCAGAACAACTGAACCACAAGCTGCACACAGAAGCCGAGAGCGCGCAGGAGACTTTGATCTGACTGGAAAGTGTGACTGAAAAAGAGACCGGAAATGCTCAACCTGGCGCATGCGTAGACGTTTTGCCGCGGTGTTGCTTGAAGGCCGGCGAAATTTTCCTTTTTGAAAACCGGAAATCCTATTTTCGTTCTGTAATTTCAGGCTACAATGTTGAATAGATAAATTTGTTTGATAACAATATCAGTAAACAGTTTCATATGTTTGTGTTTGTGTGCCTATAAGTCAAACTTGTTGGTCGTATAATACCAAAATTTGAGTTTAATTTGAAAGTGTTGAATACCTCCTCCTTCCACTAAATATCACCTAATCGTCTTTTGCCGTTTCGTTTGCAAAAGCTTAACACTTCTTAACCTCAATTTTTACATATGTTAAAGGGGGATAAATTCTGTATAACATAACAAAAAATTAGATTGATATATTTTGATATAGTGGCGTTGTACTGCTTCAAACTTTGCTTCTTGGGTGCAACGCGCCATGGCGATTCGCGCAATGCGTCGCAAATCCGGCAAGCGCATGTAAACAAAATTTATTGAGGTTAGTTGTAAGGTTTTTTCTCCGTTTTTCTCTCTAAAACAAAACAAGGTAAACAGTAAAAACTGAGGGGAAACTAATTTTGAAGTTTCGAAGAACCAGAAAGACGTATGAGATGTTTTTTTTCAAAATTAAAAAGAAGGATGATGGTAATTGAAATTAGCATAGTTTCACCTTGCGCGCGCTGCACGCATTTATAAAATACACGTCATCTAGTTATGAAACCATGATGAAACAGGATCTGCTGTCTTTTAGTTTTGCCATGGATAACATGAATGAGATTTTTCCTCGTGTTTTAGACAGTACTTAGTTGTTTTTGTTTTGGAATAACATCGACATTGGCGAGTAGCAGAACGAAAATATAATTTAGTGGTAGAGTCATGGAAGTAATAATAGAAACCCTTTGACAGAGATGTTTGTCTACTCCAACTAAACCTCCCGCAAAAAATAGCACATTTGCCTCTCGGAGACAGCATACCAACACAAAGGAACGAGGAAGAAGTGCAAGAAAACAAATCAAGCCGCCATAATTCAATAACAGCGGCAGTGTCTGATGGACAAAACCACATCGCAAGCCCTGACCGAAGTCGAAAACAGGTCTAAGCAGAGTCCCAGTCCACTGCATCACACCTTTTTGCTCGGACGCGCCCGTTTCACCGCCCAACCTTTATCCGCCCTGCTTTCTAGCGCTAAAACGGCCGTGGTCGTTGACTACAATCCTCATTGACAGTATGGCCGCGTACTGGGTCAACGCCCACAAAAGTCTCATATGACGATTGCACGTCCGATATGCCAGAGTTCACTATGCTGACCAACTATAACGTACTCACTTTGAAACGTTTAGTTTAGGTACAGATGTTCACAAGACTTCGAAATTACGTCAAGAAAAGGTTGGCGTCAAATTGTTTTAAAATTTAAAATAGAATTTCAATTTTAATATTACCCTAACTGTGTTTTAGGCCTATGCAATTTTGTAAGTGGGTGAAAATAATTTTTAATTCGGAGACCAAACAACCCTTTTTTAATATAAACAACAGTTCACACTGGGATGGAAACTGATCATTTTCAATGATAGAAATGTAGAGAGATAATTGGTTCTTGATGTATGGGGAGCATTTATGTAGCAGGTTTGTTTTGCATTTGTGGTATCTATTGAATAAATCAATACAAATTTGCCCCTTTATCACCGGTATGATGAAAATGATAATGATTTTCTCTTATAGACTCTAACAAATTACATCAACAAACAAAGTTTGGTAGAACTATAGCTAAACATGTGTCTACGTTATTACGTTAAACGTCAAGTCGACGAAAAAAGGAAATATAAAATATACGCGTTAATATGCAAAATGTTGATAAGTATTGTCACAATAGAGTGAGCAATAAACGACTGGTGTGGTTTAGATTACTATCTAAAAAGACATGCCATCTGGTAGGTTAACCATGAATGAACAATTCTGCAGTGCGAAGCTTGGTGATTTTGTACAACTTGTAAACTTTCAAAAAGCTTTCATGCTGGTTTTCTGTCTTTTCAGCTTCGTGTTTTCCTTAGTGGCGACGCTTGGGAATATTTTACTTATTCGTGCCCTTGTAAAGGCCTCATCGATACCAATCATCGTCAAGAAGCTGTTCCTAAATCTGGCTATTTCTGATCTTGCTGTAGGATTGTTGTCGCAGCTAATGGCGGGTATCATCTCTGCTGTGATGTTGAATATGGCTTCTCAAACTCATTAATAATTCATTAAGAAAATACAAAGGAAATTAATGTTTAATGAGTGTTTGGAAATCGGATGAAACACTGCTTAGTATTTGCATCCTTAATTTCTCCTTCAAAAATGATTTTGTTTGAGAAGAAATATCAAACATTCGACACAGTGTTTCATCACCAGATGAAACACCTCGAAGTTCGTCAAAAATACTCCGCTGCGCGTCGTATTTTAAACTCTCTTCTCGGTGTTTCATCTGGTGATGAAACACTGCATCTCATGTTTGATATATTACATCAAAAGGAGACTACAACTTAACGCCATTCTGTCCAGCAGTTTTAAATGTTTATAGCTATGTTTTGTTCCTTCTCGGCACTGCATCTATCCTAACTGTCACTACTATTGCTGTTGACAGACTTCTCGCCATTTCTCTCCACCTGCGATATCAAGAGCTTATCACACCCAAACGTGTTACCATATTGTTGATATCTTCATGGTTAATAAGTTGTATCAGTGCCTTCATATACATTCTCCTTCCGGAAAGCAATGAAATGTCAGCTGCGGTTATTTCACTGATAGGATATGTTCTGACAACAGTGGCTTATGTTCGAATTTACAAAGTTGTCAAATATCACCAGAATCAGATATACAGTCAAAATCAGCTTCAAGTTGAACAAAAAATGGAGGAAATCCGACAAAAGAAGTCCGCCTATAACGCTTTATTTGTCTATCTTGTTTTTCTAGTTTGTTATCTTCCTTTTTTGCCTTCTACAATATTGTATTTGACAAATACTTCTAAAATTTCGTTTCTCGTAGCTCAAGGTGTGTCGATATTCTTGATTTGCCTGAATTCATCATTAAATCCCCTCCTTTATTGCTGGCGGTACCGAGAGATTCGCGAAATTGTTAAAAACACAGTGAAAAAATTATTTTCCATGGACGAGAACATGACATAACAAAAGACCTCAAGCTCAGAATACCTTAATGGTACTTAATTTCGCGATTTTGGCAAGACAGTATTTCGCGGGGTTCTATTTTCGCGATTTCATTAGGCAAATTTGAAAAAGGGCATTAAATTTCGCGATTCAAGCGTTCTCAACTTGATTTTAGTTTTCAGTCTTCTGAACATTTTGAAATATCAACACAAAATGAAACAAGCAAAATGCATATTAACGTTATTTCAGAAGAACACAGTCACGGAATGGAACGTACCAGTAAAACCAACAGACAACTTGTCGGTATTTGTCAACACATATATCAGGCAAAGTGTATGTTAGTAAAGTGTAGTTATTAAATGTTTTTTTTCTTTCTGTGATTTGAATTTTCTATACGGGTATTAAATTTCGCGGGGATTTTTATTTGCGGGTCTTTAATTTCGCGATTTTTCTACAATCACGAACAACGAGAAATTGAAGACCCGCGACATTATATATAAGTACCAATGAAGTTGTTTTATTTTAGAGCGTAACGCGAACTCATGTGTATTTTTAAAGGCTTGACTCAACCACGAATTCAGTGGGTTTTGATTCAAAGGAGAAAGATTCCCCTCATCTTTGTGAAACCTGGCAAGCAGGTTCCTTTCCACGTTTACATTCATTTGATGAGCTTTTCAACTTTAATAATAACTTAGTTATTTATTTATTTATTAATTTATTTATTTATATAGCGCTCATATCCTGAGCTCATGGCGCTTAAAGACTCAGTCGCGTGACTCACCTTCGCCGCCTTGTAACGGGCCAAAATGTTTAACTGAAAACGGTGAATACTTAGTCAACCTGTATTCGCCTTACTTTATCGTTTTTCTATGGCTCCTAGTAAGGGCTTTAGAATGCCCCTTCGAATCATGCCCATGTGTTATCGGAAACCGTCAGTTAAGTAGAACAGGTCACGTGACTTAAAAAATATACTTAAAACTGATAAGGCATAGAATGAATTCCGCGTTAAAAGGCGGAATCGTGTTGAGAAGGGTTAAGGCCAACTTGACGGCGAAAAGTTTCGAATTTTTAACGTGGAAAATAATGTACCCCATTTGAAGGAACACGTTTTGTGGCGTCATCAGAAGCAGGAAATCACGTGACTGTATATGACACTTTTTTTTCTATTATACACGTTAAAGGTTAATTCTTCTCAGCTTCACGACTAAAACGAACTTATTCTTACGAGGTGCAAGCGTGATGTCTTAAAACTCTGCTGGGGGTTCTCTATCTTAAAAAATCCAAGCCTTAACTAGCCTTCCACGCCTCCGTGGGAGGCTAAGCCTTAACACAATTGAGAAGTTCTAAGCAACGAAACATAGTGAAAAAAGCAATGGAATTGCTGTGCCCAAAGACTAAAGAAATGCGTAATAGGAACAATATTTGTCTCTTTAACATCGGAATTGCTGTCTCTGAATAGAGAAACAAAGACAACTTCGACCCAAATAAAAATTGCCGCAAAACCTTCCCATTATATTTCCTGCGTTGACCTTGTCTGCAAATGATTTAGTTTTATACCAACAATACAGATTCCAGGTTGAATTCTACTCTTTAAACATTGAGTCTAAGGCTTAATAGGTTAACTAACCATCGACATTAACACGAAACGTCACAGCAGATGGCTGTTTTAACAGAAGCTAATAAACGCAGAGAGTAATTAATGTACATATCCATCGAACGAAAAGTTCATGTAAATTTACTGGTAAGTTAAACCATGGCTGAACAGTAGTGCACTCAAGCGGTGAATTTTTTGTTAAAATTTCCTCGCTACAGGAGAACTTCCTCCCTTGCTTTCTTTGTTTCATACTTTGACATTCTTCTTCCGAAAAGCGATGAAAAGGTAGTCGCAGTAATTTGCATTGTAGAATATGTTATGACAACCGTGGCATATGTTCGTCTTTCTCGCAGACCGTAACATTTTCAGGATAGACATAGACCTAGGCACTTTACTTTACGTGGTAAATATGCTTAGCTATATGGCTACTACAGATATCCCACGGGTAAAATTAAGGTAGAAATTAAAATACAAAATTTTAAAAATTTAAATTACTAATTGCTATGAATATGAATTAGCTAAGATATAATAATAATTATTATATCTATTATTATTTATTAAAAATACCTTAACCTGAAGTTATGATTCAATGACACAAAAGTTATAAAAATTCTAAAAATCTAAAACTTTAAAACACAAACCCTGCTAGCAAATTCCTTAGTTTCAGCTGAAGCACGAAAATTGTATGCATATCAGGATGCGTATCAATTCAATCTGATCCATCAAGAGCCGAAGACGGTTCAATGTATATACAGCTTATAGAATGATATTCTTACAAATTATCAAAAAAAGTCATAAATGTATTTAAAGAAGGGTGGTTGTATAACCCTTCTTCAGTGTTGAGAAAACCATTGCAATATGTTATTGTTATTAGATGCTAAATGAAGCGCGCGCATGTAAATTGTAGCATGTGCCATATATACATCTAGCATGCATAAAGGTGAAAATTCTGTTCTCAAAGGCTTGAGCCATTATTGAAAACAAATAAAATAGAGTTTAAAAACAATGAGAAGATCATATCAGGTACATTCGGCTAAATTGGAGTATCTGGTTGGTAAAGGGGCAACAAGATGCCTAATTTTCTGCCCATATCTCCCATAGTCAGGTGTGCATTCTTATAACACAAGAAGATAGGGGGTCTCTTAGTTACTCCATTGCAGGATTAATTTAGGAAAGTTTTCTATCTGTTTCCAAGGTCCTAAGTTCTTTAACTCTCTTAGTGTTGAAATTGAAAACGCAACAAGCATTGCGTCCTTTTTCTGTAAACTAAAAGCATTTCCATACCAAAAGTTATTTCCTTTTCCTCTCCATTTAAATTTTTCCACTTTTTGCTTTGCATTTTTTAACGTAACTAAGCTTCATACAAATATCTAATATGTTATAATGTTTAGTGTTACGTAGCTCTGCCATAATTTTATTTGACATGTATACTTCCACTGATACTTTGCGATAATAATTATTTGAGGAAGCCTATTCCTTGGGCTTCCTCACAGTTAGCTTCTTATATTTAAGTAATTCATTTGTATTGTGGCAAAACAATAAACTTCAAACTTGAGGTGAGATCTCAAATTAGAGAACTTTAGATTCAAGGATGAGGACGACTACGAATGAGAGATTTGACTTAAAGTTTTTTCGCATATTCTGATAATATAGACTTCCCGCAAAGCTTCATTTTACCATTTTTCACTAGAAAAGTTAGCACTGTTACTTTCAGTGAAGTATTTGTGATTGTTGCTTCTTGCTGCCCAAACACTGGACATTCATCTGGGTTCGCAGGTTAGGGCGGGGCACTCTTAACATGTTGTTTGTTTATAATAAGTAACTGCTGTTGTGGATCACTTTTGTTTGTTGTGGTGAGGAATTAGACGAAAGGACAGAATGAATTAAAAGAAATAAACAGGTTATAGCAAACACATGGGTATATGTTTAGTAAAGAAATAAAGTAAACTTACTTGTGCTATATTTGCATTATTTCCTAAGTTGTGTTGAAGAGATCTTTGCTTTCTTTGTGATCCTGTCTTAACCTTTAAAAAATGGACATTTAATGGAGAAAGAATAAACAGTCATAAAGAGGGCTCTTCAAAAACCTTTCAGGTAACTAAACACAAACTGCTGGTGAGTGGTAAGTGGTTATGGTAAGTATTTTGAGCCTGGGGGGAGGGGGTGGTGCTTCCAAATATGGGGTATAAGCCTCCCCATAGGGTATGGTTTTTAAGGGTCAGAATCCTTAAATCGGGTATCATTTTTGAACGCCTGGTTAGCTAGGTTGTGAGTTCAAACCCTGGCGAGACCAGAGAAATTGCTGCTTTTGTAATGACATCTGCAAACGGTTAGACTTTCTAGTCTTCTCGGGTAAGAAAGAAAAACTGTAGGACCCGTCTCACAGCACTTTCACTAATCTGGTTCTTGTGGGACGTAAAAGAACCCAGATCACAATAAAATTAAGCTTGTAGTGCTGCCATATAGTATGAGAAATAGTAGCTAAGCATTTGTTTTCCCTTGTATGGGTTGTCATTTTTCGAGTCTGGGCCTCAAATAGGGTAGCGTCAGGGTTTAGGACCCTGGACGACACACACCTATCCGAAACTTATGGGAGTACTACTCACCTTTCACGCCCGGGGTGTTATGAGTCAAGACCAAAGCCCGGACCATAGGCACATGATTTTGTCAAGCAAACTGCATTTAGTTGGACAATATGCATTCGTTTGGTCTTTTCCTTTGCTAGTTATGTGTAATTTTACTTCTCTTACCTTAACCTCGCACGTACACCCAGGTAGGTAGTTGTCTCTCTGGAACTATTAAAGCTGAACATGAACACATGCCGACTGGAAAACAAATTTTGAGAATGCTGCGTCGTTCCTCTACCCGCTTGAAACTTTTGAAGTTTCATACTCTTTCGCGGTCCTAAATGCACCTTTTTCAATTGTATGTTCCCCTTTTAATGGGTAGACTTGGGTCCGGAATAAAGTTCTTTAAAAGTTTGAAACTTTTGCCAATCTTCGTTCAGCGATCCACCATGTTGGCCGCGAGTTATAGGAGCCTGGGAGAGAGCATTATGATAGATAGCCCCCAGACTTCCCGGTCAGAGCAGGCCACGCCCGGCACAATGATTTCACATTGCGAAAATCGGTTACAAACAAAAACTTGCTTGCCTGAGGCTAAAAAAGAGTCATTTACACACGAGTAAAATGGCTCGTGTATCCACAACGTAAGCTATGCTTCTTTCGTTCGTTTTCTTCGTCCAAGGAGTCTGGGAAATTCTTGCTTGTGGAATTTGAAATCCTACGGCTTTGGAATCCGGAATACAGCTCAATGAATCCGGAATCCCACTAACGATTGTTCGAATGACAAATAAGCCGGAATTTGGTACCTGGAATCAGGAATCAGGAATCCACGGAGTAGAATCCAGAGACTGTCTAGGCTTCCCTTACAAGGTGCGATTTTCTGGCCCCGGTTGTTCAAACGTTGGATAGCGCTATCCACCGGATAAATCACTATCCAGCGGATAAGTAATACGGAAATCAATTACGCTATCCGCTGGATAGTGATTTATCCGGTGGATAGCGCTATCCGACGTTTGAACAACTGGGGCCTGGTATTTATCTGGAGACACGCTGGTTTTAAGCAGCAAATTCAGTCGGGTTACCCTACTGAGATTTCCCCGGCAAAAAGACAACTTTTCTTGTTCATGTAGCTTCTATAAAGTCTTCTTCATGAGTTCCTGTGCGGTTTTAATATGGCCAGCCTTTTTCAAGGTTAAAAAAACCCTCAAAAGGAAATGCATTGAAACAAAGCTGAAAATAGGCTTATCTGACACATACTCTTCCTTAAATTTGTGTAAACTATATTTTCGTTGGAAATGTCAAGGTACCATGTGCGTTTTGGCAGTGAAGATTGTATTAGCTTTGCTTTTCATACACTAGTTAAAAAACGAGCAGGAGTGTATTATCAGGTTTAAAAACTCTCGACCTGATGTAGATGAACTCATTCTTGCACTTATATTTAGATTAGGGGTTATTTTGGTCTAAAAAATTAAACTTAAGTTTTAGCCGTGTCTTTATCAGATATAAAGACACTCATTAAACATTAATTTCTTTTGTTTTTTCTTTATGATTATTAATAAGTTTTGGGATAGAAAAGGTTTTAGGGAAAAAAAAAGTAAAAACCCTGCGAACGGTGTCAAGTTTAGGGACTTTATAACTGACAACGGTGATGATAACGACTCGACTGTGAAAAACAACAACTCTGTACGCGCATCACAATTTTTTGGTACATTTCTTGGCAGTCTTGTGCAAACAAACAACCCGAAAATTCCAGTTGAGAAGGTGTTGTCACAGAAACTTAGGCTGATGTTACACGGGACATATCGCAACGACGATTTTTAGCGCAATACATCGTTACAACATTGTTGTGATACTGTTTTGGATGGTTGCAGCATTGTTTCAACATTGCAACGATGTGTTGCGCTAAAAATTGTCGTTGCGAATCGTCCCATGTAACATCACCTTTCTGGTACGGTAAAAGGGGTAAAAAAAAAACACAAACAACGACAACATTGCTGCAAAACCAGTTGCAAAGCAATGTTCGCATCGCACGTTTTACCACCCACGTTCAAACCTGTTTTGTAACAAATCAGGTGGTGGGCTGATACGTGAATACAGACTTCTGTTTGGATAAAATTGCGCTGGAGTTACATATACGCCATCTCGGGAGTTACGTCACGTTCGGACCGGTAACACGCACAACATCTACCAACATGTACAGAACTACAGTCTTCGCTCTTCTATAATTTTTCAACAACTTCTCGCAACCTGCAACTACCTAATTTGCCGCAGGACAGGTTGATTCGTGGGTGGTAAACGCGCAACATTGTAGTCAACTCGTTTTGCAGCAATGTTGCTAGACAGTTCTTCATTTATTTTTATTTAAAAGACAGTGTATTTACACCAGTTAAAAGGGATGCAAAGTTTTAAACTGACCACCAGTAACATATACAGCAACTAAACCATCAACGTGTGTTAACTGGGTACCATTTGTCAATATAAAGTATAAGGAAAGCGTACCGCTTCTGTCAAAAATAGTATAGAAGTGTACGGGGCTGGACGTCTGGGCGGAGCTTCCCCGTATAAAACTTCGTTGAGTACCCCCGGGTTACGGGTCTACATCCCCTCTATAAAAAGTGCGGTGCACGCCTAGTAGGTCAGTTTCTAATTATTAAGATTCGTACTAAAGAGCCTATAAAAATCGCGTTGAGTTTAATGGATAATCAATCATTTTTTAATTGCTGAAAACAATCAATTACAGGTAAAAAAGAAAAAGACAAAGATCTTCTATGTGGATCTGCTACTTGTAAATCATCATATATTTACTTATTCATTTGTTTATTTTTCATTAAAAGGGTACGAAACGAAACAAAGACGGAAATCCAGCACAGACTAGCTCATAAATTACTAAGAATTAATTTCAATTTTTCAATTACCAACAGTTCACGGCGCTCTGAAGGCTAAGTTCAATATAAAATAATCGTTCGGTGGTCTCTCTTTCAATATACCGTGCTTTGTTCGATGATAAATCTGAATCTTCGAGTTAAATACTCCGGTCAGCAAGAGATGCGGGGAAAGGAAGTTGATTATTTTTTTTGCTCAGTCAACATTTTGCAGCAAGAAATTCCCTCAGCACTTTGAACTGTGAGAATTCCTGAATCAAGAGATGTGATGTAAAATGTGCTTTAGAAGGAGACTGGGTCGAGTTAACTTTCGCAAAGTCGTCATGTTCCCAATGTAGCAAAATTTCTGGATGACAACAAACCGAAAATTCACTTAAAAGGTGAATTCGCACTGTTTCAAACTTAATCGATCTTATTTAATTTCACTTAGTTTGTCAAATGTTGGCGAAATTTTCTGGGGCTGAATCCGAAAGGACCGTATTAAAGTTTAGAAAAAGAAAAAAGAAAATTTTTGTGTTGTGTTTACCTACTCCATAACGCAAGCGCGTGAAATTAGGAAGTTTCACGTCGCAAACGGCAAACGGCAAACGTCAGATTCAAGTTGAGAACTTCTCAAAATAGCAAATGAGCAGATAAAAAGAGCTCAAAACAATTCTTATGGATAAAAAATTGCGTGAAACTACTAATTTATGTGCAGAAATAATGAACAGTAAAGGACAGGTAAAGGGGAAACTTGGTCACGTGGAACAAATTCGCGTTTGCCGTCTGACGTAAACGTGATGCTTAACCTCTCTGATAACTGACCGGCGCTTTTCCAGTAACGATCCAATTGCGGGGCAAAGTTCGGCTACCGTCCCTCCTCATTTATAAGTGGCGAATAGGGTAGCTTGAAGAATATATATATGACGCCAACCTTTATTTCTTAAAAAACGTAACAAAACAATAAAATCACTTGTCCAAAAACAATCACGATCCTTTACGCCTTAGCTTTCTTTCCCTTCCGCACCAAACTTGCTAATGAGGCATTTTCATCATCGCCATCCTCGTCTTTTTGTTGTTTCTCTTTGTCTCCCACCGTCTTCTTTGTATCTTTCCTCAGTTTCTCCTCTTTATCTGTTTTTGTTACATCTTTTTCACGTTTATCCCTCGCTGCCTTTGGTGCATCTTCTGGCTTCTCATTTTCTACTTTTGCTGTGTTCACTCCTTGCTCTTTTTTTACATTGTCTGCTTTCTTCGCATTTCTTTCCTTCTCCTTTCCTGTCTTTGTGGTTACATCTTGTGGTTTCTCTTTGTCCCTGTCTGCTCCCTTAACATTTTCACGTTCTTCTTTCTCTTTCTCTACTTTCTTAACATCCTCCTTCCCTTCCTCCTTATCAGCTTTTTTAGCATTTTCTTTTGTTTTTTGTGCCCTTGCTGCGTTTTCTCGTTTCTCCTCGATTACTTTCTCAACATCTTTTTCTTCCTTCGCATCTACTTTCTTTGAATCCGCTTTCCCCTCCTCATTTCCTGCCTGCTTTGCGTCCTGTTGTTTCTCTTTTTCTTCCTTTGTCATATCACATGCTTTCCCTTCCTTCTTATCTGCTCTGTTTCCTTTTCCTTGTCTCTCTTCCTCTTTATCTCTTCTCTTCAAATCTCCTTGTTGTTGTTTCTCTGGCCTTGTTACCTCTTCTCGTCCTACGTCTGCTTTCTTTACATTTCCGTCGCCTTTCCCCTTCTCTTGATTTGCCTTCTTAACATCTTTGCCTAGTTTGAATTTTTCCTCCTCTACTTTCGTTACATCTTGTTTTTTTGGCTCTTTACTTGATCTTTCTAAATCTTCTGTTTCTCTCGAGTCTACTTTCTTTTTACCTCCGTCTACCTTCTTGGATTGGTCTGCTTTCTCAAATTCTTCCTTTCCTTTTTCTTTCTCTTTAATGGTTTTATTTACATTTGTTTGCATGTCTTTTTCTACCGCTTTGTTCTGATCTTCAACTCCTTCCTCTTTCTTTTTCTTGTCTTTCTTTACACTTTTGTCTCCTTCGTTTTTTCCTTCATCCCCTTTCTTTTCATTCTTTTCACTGTTTTTCTGCTTTGTTTCATTGTCATATTTTTCTGTTTTAGTGTCAGCTGTACTCATCTCTTCTACATCTACATCTTCGTCGCTTTCCTCTTCCTAATTAATAAAATCGACATGCCAAAGCGTAAAGACTTTCTGTATAGTAGTAGTGATAGTTAAATGGTAACGCTAAAGGGCTTCAACCAATAAACAGCAAGCCACCACAACAAACAACTCCTCAGTAATTTTTTAGACCCCCCCCCCCCCCCCCCTCACCGGCCCCCTCCTAAAACCCTTTACGAAGATTTATAAGCCCAGGGCTTAGAAGCGGCAGTTTGATATCGTACCCAGGAGGGGTAGTCCTGGGAATTCGTGGTAAGGGTGTGCCGCTCGGTTCTCTAAATCCTGACCCTATATCAGACCCCAAAATTGATATTTTCCACACCCGTTTTCAGACCTGGCGTAGGCAGAAATTATGTTATCATTACAGCCAACTCCCTTTATAGCAGACACTGTAGAGACCTCGAGTTAGTGTCCTCATTACCGAGTGTCCGTAATAGTGGGAGTTTATTATTTCAGTCAAACGCCGTCTGTAATTTATTTTTGCCTGGGATTTAGCTGCTGTGGGTACTATCGCGGTGTCCGTAACGCGAAAGTTGACTATATGTTGATTAGAGCGCCAAGAAAAAGATTTCATAAAATCCACCTCGAATTCGCATGTTACTCTTTTTTTCTTATTCATTTGGAATTGAAACGACATATACGTTCACGTGATTCGTACGAAAACCATACCCGAATTCAGACCAAAATAGGCAAAGTCTATACCCGTTTTCCGAACAAAACCCCTACCCTTTGGAGCGGCACATACCTATAAGGCAAATATAAGGAAGTACTCTCCCCCCCCCCCCTCCCACGGTTATCGTACGAAATATTCCTCCTCGTGTTATCCAAAGTTCTCAATCACTTACCGATTCGTCACATTCTGTGCAGAACCACAGGTACCCTCGTGTCTTGGGGTTGGCCTGCAGAATAAAAATATAAAAGAACTTGGTTTATCTTTAAGTTTATGTAATGTACATGTATAGGAATCTTTTGGAGTTTTAGGCCATGTTCCCTTTTGGCTATTCTGGACGACTTTGTGATATTCAGAACGAACGGCATTAGATTTTGAAAACAGATAAGTCTTAGCGAAAAGGAGCTCTTTCCTTCCTAGAAGACAGAAGACAAAAAATAGAGATAACTCCAAATTATGTTTTGTGAAATACTAACACTATCATGTGACAGGACAGCTGACGAGATTTCATTTAAATGGTCAAACCAAAGGGCTCAAAAGTTAGGTCACTATACTTCGCGTTACACAACGCAATAAAATGCTTACAGACGGTAAAATGATAATTTACATCAATTGCAGTAATTAACAGTTCAGTAGAAGCCTTTAGTTACTAAAAATGTTCCAGTTTGAAAAAGTCGATAGTTTTTATCCGAAAACTGTAGTAAGCCAAAGGTACAAAGTAATGACTTCAGTACAGAGTTGACCTAAAAATGCGACATCCTCGTGACACGGCCCCTTTAAAACTGAACTTACTTTTATCGGAGGATTAAGGCATTGGAAGTGATAACAAAGCTTGCACTGGTCGCATCTGTAAAAAGTAGTAAAGAATAAATAAGTAAGTAAATAAATAAATAATGTGATCAGGCCTGGCACTGATCAGGTTACATAATTTTACATAAGCCGCAATATTTGATTTTAAAAGCAGAGGAACTTGGGGAGTGTAGACAATGTGACCGTTAAAGTTGACATTAGCTTTAAAATATTACAACAAAAACGAAATATAAAAGCAAACAAACAAAGAAGAGGGAATTTCAGGGTGGGGAAAGGTCTGTATAACTCTTTTGCGCTCTGCGGTGACTTAAGAAACGTTGAAATCTTCACCATCTTCACCAAGACCATAATGCACCATAATTTCTCCTGGGTATTACAGTCGTCCCAAGAGAAATCGGAGACAATGGTTATGCCAAATTCCGGGGGGTGGGGGTGGGGGGTAAACAAGGTCCATTATAGTCTCGGTGACAACGATGAACTTCCAAGCATACCTCACAAGATTAGAATTGGTGCCGCTCTGCTTGCAAACACAACACTCAGTGCGAGAGTCTTCAGGCTTTTTCTTCTTTTCAGGTGGTTCTATGCTTCTTCGCCCAGGGCGCCTTCCTCTTTTCGCTGCAGGCGCAGAGCTTTCTTCTAATTTTGGCTTCTGCGAAAATCAACCACAGATCGTGATTAGTAAACGGCCACAAATACATGCATAAGTTTTCTGAGGAACCTGTTTAAGATGAACACGAAGTTGCATCAAACATTGTGCTTCTAAAGGGACAGAAGTGTATAGGGGTAGATTTGGCTGAGTTCGCGCGCGGGAAAGATGAAGCGAATCCTGTCTTCTCATTGGCTATCCGAGCCATGGATGCCACAGCCAGAGGTTTCTGAAATTCCCTGACTTTTCCCTGACAAATGCAAGTTTCCCTGACCAAATGAATTCAGAAATTAGTCTTTGACGGACTCCACAACCCCCCTCCCCCTCCCCCTCCCCCTCCCCCCACCCCTCACAGCAATACTCTCCACGATTGATTTATGCTTTCAGCAAGTCACGTGGAGTGTCCATGAATTGATAAAATAAATGTGTACTCTTAAAATTTCAATTTTTCGTGACTTCTTTAAACACTTAAATTTTCCCTTACTCAAAGTGAAATTCTCTGACTCTTGCCTGACCTTGACGAATAATTTTCCCCAACCATTTCCTGACCGATAGTAACCATGCGAGAGGGAAAGATGAGCCCCTCCTGCCCGCTCGGTGTTGGTTCCGCAATAATGAGTTTTATTATATAGACACGAGTGTTTTACTGGAAAATATACCACTCATAAAATTCATAAAAACAACATCCGGGACCCGAGTGGTTTATTTTCCATAATCTCACACGTGAGTTTATCGATGACGTAATTTTGGTAATTTCTCTCTATGTCTATATAATAAAAAGAACATTACACGGCGGCTTGAAGATATGAATTTTATTTTCTCGTGGCAAAAACGCTCGTTCGTAAAATATTGTTTTGCCACTCGAAAATAAAATTCATATCTTCGCGCCACCGTGTAATATCTTTTTGGCCATGTAATAAATCCTTTGAATATTGACCAAACTTGTTCCATGAAGATGGCTGGGTATTGATGGTATTGGCCTCGTTCTTTTTTGCGTTTTTAATGCGTTTTTATTGGCCAATATCTAGCAATCTTGCCCTCAAGCTTGGACAATAACGCATTTTTCCTGCCGGAACAATGACTGGTTTCAAGACAAAAAACATGCAGGGCTCGGCAATGCCCCAACTCCTTAGAACACTAAAAGCTGTAGGATATGGGGAGTAGTGACAATAGAGGTCCTGAAGAGGCGCAGGGCTACATGAACCAAAGAGCCCTCACTTACTTTACTGTCCGATGTAGTGGTTTCAACTTCTCCTTCTCCACCTTCTGTTGCGGGCATTTTTCGCTTGGATGACTTTTTCAGCTTACGCTTTTTTGACTGAAAGGAAACGCAAAACGGATTGAAAGTTCCGAAGGTATACTGCTATGAAACTCGCCAAGAGTAGTAATGGAATGTCGCGGAAGAGAGAATATCAGTACGTGTCCTCCTTACATGATATATTAGGGACCTTACGATAACGGAGACGTCCGTGAAGACGGCCCTGAAAAATAGACCACACATCCTTTCTAACATTTTCGCGACTATCCCAAGTCACCAAGGTTACTCAAAAGAAGGGAATTTAGGTTGGAACTGAAGAGAGCAGACGGCGCCGGAGAACAGAAAGAGATGATAGAATTTATCGCCTTGTACAACTTAATAACCAATTCCACAGGAAAGAACTGCTAGGTAGCTTTCATTCAAAAAAAGTCACGTGGCTCCACTCACAAGCTCAAAAGCCAGAATTGCATTTAATGTCTCCAGCAGTTAACTCCGATTGTGCCAGGATAAAAGTAGTTTGCAACATGTATTCCTGATGCAACCTGACTTACCTCTCCCTTGTCAGGAGTGAATTTAGTAGGTTCTTTGATGACCCGTCTTTGGCGGCCTTGAGAAATGGGTGTGGTGTCCTCGGTATCGACTTCCATTTCGTCATCATCATCGCTGGGGTCACACTCTGAACACTGCCTGTAATAACAAGCAAATACGTTAAGGCTTGAAGAATTATGCACCGTGAAAAAGTGCTGTTCCCTCGGATTAAGTGCACGTTTATGGAGATCTTATAGCCAAATTCGTTGTATCGGCTGCGTGTTTTGTAAACTTCGCAGGAATTTGGGTTTTTCTGTTCCGTCAATCATCTTAGCGGACCTCTTAGGAAACAAATGTTTACTTGTGATTGGTGCATTTCGGTCCACTTTGTTTTTTTTTTCTGTCTTTCAAGGTTCGTTGCTTGTGATCGCCCTGTTTCGGGCAATAGTCGACCAGTTTTCTTCAAATATTTTTCTGATCTTTCTTATTCCTGTCTCTTGAAAGAATAAAGCAATGTCTGCCTCCTGCCCTATACAAAAATACCACTCATCATCACGATTTCCTTCGCTATTCTTGAGCAGTCTAGAGTCATTCTCAGTTTTGTTTTTGCGGGCCAAGCTGGGCGAGTGCGTTGTATCGTCGCCGCTGAAGGGTTGAAAGACTAACCTGAAGAATGCAAGCAATTACTTCCCAAAGAAAAATAAAGCGATCGTAAGTGTTCGAGTTGGTCTTTAGTTATTTCATAGCGTTTACGAGCTCGTCCTGTCTGTGAAAGATCCAGCGGTGCAGAATAAGATATATCCAGTGAGTAAAAAATCTACATTGTTGCGGCATTCTATCCGACTTGAAAGCAAATCAATTATGTAGGTTAAAGAATTCTTCAGGTGCTGCACAGGAACTAGAATCGCATTTGACGGAATACCAGTAGCATTTGTGAAACTATTCGACATGTCATTCAACAGGAATGACAACGTGCCGAAGCATCCACTAATCGACTCCTCGTCTGAATCAGAACGTCTGTCTCTAACTCATCAGCACTAGCCAACAGATTAAGAACGCTTTTTAGATTCTGTAAGAAAATCGCGAACCCACGTTCATTTCTCTCTCGTAACACCAGTGCACGTGATCGACGAGTACGAGTCGCCTGTTTGTTTTAGGTGCATTACAAAAATAATTCTCGAATGGAAAAAATTAAATTATCATTATATTATGAGAAACGTACAACAAAATCAATTAATTATCCAAAAAATATAATTATAGCAGACAAAAAACTAATCCGCAACCGTAAAATAATTTGCGTAATGGGCAAAAATAGTTTCCAAGAAACATAATAATAAAGACGGCACATAAAAAAATTAATTCCTGGTGAGGAAAAAATAATTGTGACGCAAAGTTAAAAAGAACACGAAAATAATTACAGGCATAGGTAAAAATAATTACAAACAGACAAAATATTAATAGCAGGTACTCATCAAATTAATTCATCAAGAGGGAAAAATTAATCAAGCAATTTTGACCATGACGGGCCTTCATATTTACTGACCAATCAAGCCTTTTGTCTCCAGCTGTTTAACAAAATTAGCCTATAACCGATGAGTCTGATTGAGACCTTTAAACTAAAGTCACACACAGTAAATCATCTGGCAGGTTTAACCATGACCGAGCAGTTCTGTACTGCAAAACTACATGATACGGTCTAGGGAATAATTATTCAGTTGTAGATATTTTTTGAACGAAAAGTTCATTTAAATTTACTAGTAAGTTAAACCATGGCTGAACAGTGCTGCTCTCAAGCGGTGAATTTTTTGCTAAAATTTACTCGCTAAAGAAGAACTTCCCGCCTTGCTTTCTTTGTTTTATATTTCACATTCTCCTTCCAAAAATCAATGAAAAGGTAGTCGCGGGGCGCGAAAGAAGTTCACCCATTCACAAAATGTGTTCATGTAAGGACGTTTCTGGATATATAACGTCCTAGTCTATACACGGACAAAAAAAAGCATTTTGACAAGAAATGAGTTAACCAAAGAGGAAGGCCAGTCGCGCTCGCTGTAAGGTGGTCCATCCAGACTTAAACATGGCGAGTTTTACATTTGAGAGTTATCTGAAAGAAAAAAGAAGGAAGACGAGAACAGCCCAAAATATTCGGTTCCAGGCCCTTCCTGAAACCTCACCGGCTTTGAAAACGCAAATCCTCGCTGACGTCACATTAAACTACGAAACAGGTGTTAAATTTTTCAAACTGAAAGTTTGCGTCGGATGGCTTAAAAATTTTAAAAAGGAATAGAACTTAAAAAATCCATCACTACTTTATTATGTTTCAAAGACTTTCGGCTGGTCGGTTAAATTGAGAGAAAAACCTCGCCGTTTCAACTTTTTAGAATGATTTAACCTTCTATTGTTAAACCAGCCGTTTTAGATTAAATAAGCACATCTTTCCCAGCTTGAATCTACTCGCATCTCAGTTATCAATAAAGAGGTAATTGGAACTTGATGGAAACGAACCATGTATTGCACATTTTAAACGTTGTGTTTTCATTACGTATGTTAATAAACGACCTTACAACTCTGTACTCTACAAACAATACACACTGCGTTTGAGGCATATTAACCCGTCTACATTAGCATCGAGCGTCAAAGTAGTCGGCTACTTTAAAAAACCAATGGAGAAGGGGTGACAAAGGTAAAATGCTTGAAAAACAGCTGGCAAGATAAAAAATGGCTGAACAGTTCTGCAATCAAAAGTTGGAAGGTTATCTACAACTTGCCCGTTACAGAGAAACTGTCTTCTTTTCTCTCTGTGTTTCACACATCGCGTTTTCTCTCGTGACAAGTCTTGGAAATATTTTACTAATTCGCGCCTTATTCAAAGCGTCATCAATACCAGCCAACGAGAAGAAGCTGTTTCTTAGTCTGGCTTTCTCTGATCTTGGGGTGGGATTGGTGTCGCAGCTAATGGCCGGCATTATTTATGCTGTGATACTGAAGACAGCATCAAAAGAAGACTACAACTTAACGTCACTCTGTCCAACAGTTATAAATTTGTCGTCTTATCTCTTGTTTTTTCTCTGCGCTGCATCTCTCCTAACTCTCTCGACCATTGCACTCGACAGACTTCTCGCTGTTTCGCTCCATCTGCGATATCAAGAGCTTGTCACGTCCAAACGTGTCACTATAGTATTGATATCAATATGGTTAACAAGTTGTATCACTGCCTTGATATACATTCTCCTTCCGAAAAGCAATGAAATAGTAGCTGCAGTTATTTTACTGGTAGGGTATGTTTTGACAACAGTGCCATATGTTCGTATTTACAAAGTCGTCAAATATCACCAGAATCAGATATACGGTCAAAATCACCTTCAAAATGCACAAACAAGGGAGGCACTCAGACAAAGGAAGTCCGCTTATAATGCTTTATTTGTCTATTTTGTTTTTCTAGTTTGTTATCTTCCTTATTTGCCTTCTGTAATATTGTACTCGACTAATACTTCTGAAATTTCGTTTCTCATAGCCAGATATGCGTCGTTATTCTTAATTTGCCTGAATTCATCATTAAATCCAATTGTTTATTGCTGGCGATACCGAGAGATTCGCCAAATTGTAAAAAGAACAATGAAGAAAATACTTCGCATGGACGAGAACATGACGTGAGGAAGCGACTTTCTACGAGACGAAATTTCGTGAGAAAGAGCAATTCGAGAAGGAAACTGGGACGAGTTAACTTTCGCAAAGACTTCTGGGACTGTTACTAGGGACAAGGGAAAAATGACCAAAAATGACGGCGCAGATCGCGCTCCCCCACTTGAGTAACAGCCCCAGAAGAAAATGCGGGAAATATTTCGGCCCTAATCGTTTCAAAAGTACCGAATGGACTTCCTGTGCCCAAAGACCAAGGAAAGGTGTCGTAGACGAAAGAAGATTGTTCGATACAATTGGAATTGGTCTCTCAATAGAGAACCTGAAAGCAGACACCTTTGAACTAAATTCCGTCTACGACTTCCACGAAATGTAATGGACTTACAGCGCGAAAAGACTAAGACTAACAAGCAAGGCGATTTTTGTAATAACTACCAACCTAAAATTGAATTCTTCAAAACACGATCTGGTCTCTCTGAATTGCGAAAAAACAAGACACCTTTTGGGGCAGCTACTTAATGAAACTCAGTTCCCTTTTTCATCGTCAACTAACTTCTTAAAGAGAAAAATTTAAGAGGATTTTCCCCTCTTTGTGGACAAAACTGTGTTTGCTATGGCTCAAGAACTTTAGCGTTTACAACCGTGATTGTACCGATTACTTGAAAAGAATAAGTAACAATAGGGCCATTTATACGAGGAAAAATAAGACGCGAACTTTCCGTACAAACGGCACATTTCATCTAAAATAAGACGCGGCTTAGCTAAGACGCGTCTTATTAGATAAGACATGCCCGTATAAATGGTACAGTTCGCGTCTTTATTTAAGACGCGTCTTATGTAAGACGCGTCTTATTTTTCCTCGTATAAATGGCCCTATTGTGACAAAATGGCCATTTTTCAAAGTTTAATCGATTTCCATCCGAACAATCGACAGCCAAAGTAGTTGCTTACAACTGCATGCATGTCTCCATTAAAAAAAGCGAAGACTCTCTTTCGCTTGGCCGTGGGAGATCTGGATACGAGATATCACGCGTCCTACGGCTTGTCGTAAGCCTACAGCGGAAGTTGCAATGTTGAGGCTTATAGAGACGAACACATATACTGGTTGGCATTCGAAAACAGTTTACAAATAAGCAAGGTCATTTGCTGTGCGCTAGTCCATTCAGAAAAACCGTCGCAAGTCTACATTTGAGACAAATCTCAAAGAATGACGAAGGCAGACGAAAACAGTCCATAATGTTAGGCTCCAGTCCATTTATAAAAATCTCACCGGCTTGGAAGACTAAAAATACTCGCTGACTGGACGTCACCTTATTAACTACTACTAAAACAGGTGCTAAACGTTTTGAAACCTAAACATTGCGTCAAAATGCTTAAAATCAAAATCCATAGGTATTTTATTATATTTCAAAAATTTCGCTGGACGGTTAAGTTTAGAAGAAAACTCGCCCTTTCAACGTTTTAGAATGAATTTAAGTTCTATTTTCTATACCGAGTATTTTCAATAAAACAAACGGTTCTTCTCAGCAGGCAACAGCACACATGTCAATTATGGACAAAGAGGTAATTGGAACTTTATGGAAAGGACTATATATTGGGTTGTTGAATTGTTCTGTTTTCAATACTGGTGTTGCAAAACCTTCCCCTTGCATTGTTTTCTGGGTTGGCCTTGTATTATACAATTTGATTCGGTGTTTTAGCCCAAAAAATCTACACCAACAATAACACTGAATTTCTGTTTGCACTTTACCTACAACATTAAGTCTAAGGCTTTAGTTAATGGATCGGCTTTATTACGCGCTACAGCAGATGGCCGATGTGAGATAAAGCTAATAAAAGGAGGGGGTAATAAAGGTAGATATCACTTAACCACGACAAATAGATGCTTATTGTGACAAGTAAAACTATGGCTGAACAGAACTGCAATCGATTTCTGGATTTTTGGATTAAACTGGTTTCCCACAGGAGAAGTTTCTTCCTTGGTTTCTGTGTTTTAAACTTTGTATTTTCCCTCGTGGCGACTCTAGGAAATCTTTTGGCCATCCGTGCCTTAATGAAGACCTCAACGATACCAGCTACCATCAAGAAGCTGTTCCTAAGTTTGGCTTTCTCTGATCTTGCAGTTGGATTGTCTTCGCAGCTTATGACCGCTATTATCAGCGCCGTGATGTTGAAGATGGCATCAAGTGAAGACGACTTTGCCTTATTCTTTTGTCCAACAGTTTTGATTGTGGTTTTATATTTTCAGCATCTTCTCGCCGTTGCATCTTTCCTGAGTGTTATTATCATTGCATTTGATAGACTTCTCGCTG
The DNA here is from genome assembly GCF_958299795.1 of Porites lutea. NCBI lineage: Eukaryota > Metazoa > Cnidaria > Anthozoa > Scleractinia > Poritidae > Porites > Porites lutea. The sequence goes on along the minus strand of NC_133203.1, from coordinate 6,432,345 downwards.
TTCCGCTCCATCTGCGATATCAGGAGCTTGTCACGCCCAGACGTGTTACAATAGTGTTGGTGTCTTTATGGTTAACAAGCTGTGTCTCTCCCTTTCTGTTTATTTTCCTCCCGAAAGGCACTGAAATGATAGCTGGCGTTATTTCCGTTATAGGATATGTTCCGACAACCGTGGCGTACATTCGTCTTTACAAAGTTGTCAGATATCATCAGAATCAGATATACAGTCAAAATCAGCTTCAAAATGCCCAAACAAGGAAGGCACACCGACAAAGAAGGTGCGCCTATAGTAGTATATTTGTCTCTGTAGTTTTCTTAGCTTGTTATTTTTCCTTTTTGCCTTGCACAATATTGTATTTGACTAACACTTCTGAAATTTCATTTCTCGTAGCTCATTTTGCGTCTATGTTCTTGATTTACCTGAATTCATCATTAAATCCTTTTGTTTATTGTTGGAGGCATCGAGAGATTCGCCAAAGTGTAAAAAGCACAGTAAAGCAAATATTTCACATGAACGAGAACCTGTCATAAGGAAGGAATTAAAGATCTGGGTAGATTGAACTGACAGTCTTTTCAGTGTCTGCGCGAAGTCTGGAAAACGAAATTTAGTAAGAAAACTAATGGACTTGCTTCAGGCCAAAAGAAAATGAAAAATGTAAAACAAAAAAGAATAGTCTATTACAAAATGGAAATGGTGTTGAGAAATTGGGAAACGACACATGACTAACAAAGTGGTCACCGTTATAACTTTCACAAATTTATCACAGGAACAATGTCATGTGACGGTCTAATTGTGCTTAGCCGTTTGAGCCCTATGATTGATCAGCATCAAGGTTCTCCTTGTAATACCTATACTTTAGAAAACGGAGTGGTTATGAGAATTATGGACATGATCACACAGATTCTTTAACAACTTCTCCCAACTACTATTATAGGAAATGTATAGGGACATCAAATGAGAATTTAAATATAGACATTACAATTTAAAGGGTTAATATGTGACAAGTATAATTCTTGCATAAAATGGTTTTAGATCTTCGCCACAAAAAAGCATTTCAATTTCCACTGACTGATGTCGGAGACACAAGAACATGACGAACGTGTCACTTTCAAGATGCGTATCATTTTATTCTGGGCAATCGAGAGCAAAAGACAGTTCCATATTTATACAATGGAATCCTGATTTTTTGGCATTTGGTGGGGAAGAGCTTACAAACGAGCAAGGTTATTGGGCTCGCTGTGCGCTAGTCCATTCAGACTACATAACACCGTCGTGAGTCCTCAGTTGAGGCTTATTAGTTTCCAGTCCTTAATTAAAAACATCACTGGCTTTGAAGACTCAAAAGTCTCGCTGACGACACCTTAAACTAAGGAACAAGTGCTAAATTTTTCAAACTGAAAAATTGCTCTGAAGTTTAAATAAAAGAATAGAATTGAACAAAATCCCTCATTATTTTATTATGTGTAAATCATTTGCTGGTCGGATCCGTTAGGAAAAAAAACTCACTCTTTCGACGTTTTAGAAAATTTAACTTTCTATTTTTATACCGATCGTTTTCAATTAAAGAAGTGGTTCCTCTTAGCAGGGAGTCGCTCACATGTCAATTATGGGAGAGAGAGGACGACAGAGAGACAATTGGAACTTGATGGACAAGGACTATATATTGCGGTGTTTAATTGTATTGTTTTCAATACTAATTTCACAAAACCTTCCCCTTGCATTGTTTTCTGAGTTGGCCTTGTTCACGATCTGAGTCGGTGTTTCAAACCTTAAAAAAATTTTGTACCAACAATAAGAATTTCGGTATGCACTCTAACTATAAACATTTAGTCTAAAGCTTTAGTTAATGAACCAGCTATATAACGTGTCACAGCAGATGGCTTTTATGAAAGGAAGCTAATTAACCGAGGGGGTAATCAATGTGGATATTTTACAAAAAGGAAAAATTCATCTATACAATTTCACAGGTTAAACCATGGCTGAACAGTACTGCAGTAAAGCGCTGGATTCCTTTTTAAAACTTGTTCATCACAGCAGGTCTTCCATCCTTGCTTTCTGTGTTTTATACTTTACATTTTCCCTCGTGGCGACACTTGGAAATCTTTTGGTTATCCGCGCTTTAATAAAGGCCTCAACGATACCAGCCAACGTCAGGAAGATGTTCATAAGTCTGGCTTTCTCTGATCTTGCAGTTGGATTGTTGCCGCAGTTTATCCAGGCTATTATCTTTGCCGTGGTGTGGAAGATGGCGTCAAGGGGAGACAACTTAGCCTTCCTTTGTCCAACAGTTTTAAGCGTGATCTCCTATTTTGTGTATCTTCTCATCGCTGCATCTTTCCTGAATGTTACTGTCATTGCAGGCGATAGGCTTCTCGCTGTTTCGCTCCATTTGCGATATCAGGAGCTTGTCACGGCCAGACGTGTTACAACAGTGTTGGTATCTGTGTGGATAATAAGTTGCGTCCTCGCCATCCAATTTATTTTCTTTCCAAAAGAAATTGAGATGGTAGCTGTAGTTATTTGCCTTATAGGATATGTTCTAACGACCATGGCATATGTTCGAATTTACAAAGTCGTCAAGTATCATCAAAATCAGATACACAGTCAAGACTTGGGTAGGTTTCTTTAATTTGCCTGAATTCATCATTAAATCCTATTGTTTATTGCTGGCGGTACCGAGAGATTCGCCAAAGTGTAAAAAGCACATTGAAGAAATTATTTCACATGAACGAGAACATGTCATAAGAAAAGACCTTAACTTCAGGATAGTTTTAACTAAAAATGTAAAGCAAAGTTTTTTTGAAACGGAATTTAGTGAGAAAATGCAACGGACTTGCTATGCTACAAAGACTAAGGAAACGTGTGAAAGAGAAAGTTTGGCCTCTTTGACATCGGAATTGGTCTGGCTGGAAAGAGAAACAAAAAGACACCTTTGATCTTAATTCCTTCTACAACTTCTACCAAATGGAATTTAGCAAGAAAACCAATAGACTTGCAACTCAAAAAGACCAAGAAAACATATGTGAATTTCAATTCAACATTTTAAACATTGGGTTACATGGAAACCAATTTCTATTCCCCTTCTAAAGAGGAGAACGAAGATGAAGATTAATTAATTTCCATTCGTTACAAATCGCTGTGTATTTGACTCTTTTTGTCATTGTTTTTAATAAAGTTTTTAAAACGGTATGTCTCTTGTGGTTTTATTGCTAGCAATTGTTAGTCGCGTGTTTTAATTGATCCTTGTTAAGTGATTTAAAATTGTTTATATAATAATACGTCCAGGTGCTCCCTTGGGTTTTTCCCGTAGAGCTAATTTGTATTCAACTTTGGGTTTGCGAACTCGCATAATTAACTGACTAACGGCGCATGAAAAGCTGAGACTTAAATAGTTTTTCATGTCCTCGAGATAGAAAGGAGAAAACGGTTCTGTAATAGTCAGACAAAACTGAAATAGAGAGTTTTCAGCTCCACATTGTGTATATGTGTGTTTGTTTTGTTATATATATCCGAGTTTTAGAGCTAAATAAGAAGACATGATGTAAATGCAAATAAAGACTTCGAGGAACAATCATAAAAGATATACATTTAAACGATATGTTTGTATACTTTACAAAAAAGCAAGGCAAGACTCTTATTTTTTCCAAATTTTGACCTTAATAAAAACGCAACCTAGTGTCTAAAGCTTTCAGAAAAGATGGATCCAAACTACAACAACCTGATTGGCTGGCAAGGAGCCAATCAACCCTCACCATTTTCGATCCTCCAAACGATCCAGGGTGCACATATAAACGCCTATCAAATCACGGCTAACAGTATGGAATGGTTCAGAGTTCACCTCAACCATCCAACCACGGGCACATAGCAACTGATGAGAATCGTAAGATTCCAAACCGCTGTCTTGCTTGTAAACCTAATATTTAACTGCATATATTATGTAGTAACACAAAGAAGCCAGTCAATTGATTAGTAAACAAAGTAAATGCTATGGTATTTTAAATATCGAGCTTTTAAATACTATCCTCTAATAGACTACAGTCACATTCACAAAGCGATTGAGTAATAAATCTACATTCAAAGGACACAGCATTATAACGTATTCAAATAATGCCTCCACCAGAGGCGCGATAAATATCCAAAACAACCAGAGTCTAATCTGGACATATTTAAAGAATGCATGCTGTGAACGGCTAAACATTGTGATCTGAGGTCGAGTAAACCTCAACTATACGGAGATGTTAAAAGCGGATACTTAAGATAACAGAAGCTATGGAAAATGATCATTATTAACTTAACGCGATTTTAAGCAGACATATCTTATAAAACGGACAGAAAGCACACAAACTGATTAAATTGTCTGTTGCATTTTTCCTCTGTTGCGTATAGAATGCACTGAGCCTTTCTTTGGTCGGCTTTATAGAAGCTGTATCAACTTAACAGGCATAACAGCCCACCTATCGTAGAACTTTTAAAGTGTAAAATCCCTGAAAGAGTTCTCCTCTCTGGCTCCGCTAGCCCCTATAGTTATTCCAGGCACCCAGTACTCGAATTTTACTTCTAATATTTTCATTGTCGTAATTTAGTGTTAAGCAAGAGTGAGACCAAATAAAGATTGTTGTTGTTATTGTCCTCATTGAAGCAATATGTAAAAGGTTTTCACAGGTTTCACGCCGGTGAAGATGTGAGGCCTTTCATCCCTTGCTGTTTTTAATATGAGGATTTTGTCATGTGATGGCCTGACAGTGCTTAACCCTTTAAGCCCTAAGAATGATCAGCATCAAATTTCTCCAAGTAATATCTCTCCTTTATAAAACAGGGTTGTTATGAGAATTAGGGACATGATCACACAGATTCTTTAACAACTTCTCCCAACTACTATTATAGCAAACCTGTAGGGCCATGTAGGGCCAACAAATGACAATTCAAGAGTTAAGAATTAAAGGGTTAATATGTGACCAAGAAGATTAGTTCTTGCACAAAATGGTCTTAGACCTTCGCCCTGAAAAAGCATTTCAAATTCCACTATCTGATTTCGGAGACATAAGAACGTGACGAACGGTCATCACGCATTTTAAAATACAATTGCTCTCTCTGAATTGTGAAACAACAAGAAACCTTTAGGGCACTTACTTAAAAAACTGTATATGTACCGATTACTACCAAAGAAAAAGTAAAAATGTGACAAAATGGCGAATTTTCAAGATGGAAACGATTTCCATCTGAGCAATCGCCAGACAAAAAAGTTGCTTACAACTGTACGTATGTCTCGATTTAAAATACAAGGTCTCTCTTTCGCTTGACCGTGGAAAATCTGGGTACTAGATAGGACGCATCCTACGGCGTACCTAAAGCGATAGTTGCCACGTTAAGGCTCTTTAGAGAAGAACACAACTACTCGTTGGCATTTGAGAAGAGTTTCAGATTACATTGTCGTGAGTCCCCAGTTCAGGCTTATCTCAAAGAAAGAAGAAGGAGGACGAGAAGAGCCCGAAATATTAGGTTTCGGTCCTTTTTCAGAAACCTTTTCGACTTTGAAGACTCAAACGCCTCGTCGACGACACCTTGAACTACCACAAAGATGCTGACTGAAAACTTACGTCAGATTCCTTATAAGTTTAAATAAAAGTATAGAATTAAATAAAATTCATGATTATTTTATATCTACATCATTTGCTGGTCGGATGAATTATTAAAGAGAAAATAACTCCCCTTCCAAGCTTACACCGACCGTTGTCAATTAAAGAAGAAATTCTACTTAGCGGGGAACAGCCCACATGTCACCGGCAATTAAGGACAGAGAGATAATTGGAACTTGATGAAAACGGACTATATATTGCGGTGTTTAATTGTTTTGTTTTTAATACTACTGTCGCAAAACCGGCGTTCCCGTTGTTTTCTGAGTTGGCCTTGTTTTCCACAATTTAACTCAGCATTTGAACCCTTAAAATTTATATCAACGATCAGACTGAACTTCTGTTTGCACTCTACCTATAAACATTGAGTCTAAGGCTTTAGTTAAAGAACCAGCTATATGACGTGTCACAGCAGATGGCTTATATGAAAGGTAGCTAATAAACGGAGGCGTAATCAATATAGATATTTCATCGAAAAGGAAAACTTGATGTATATAATCTAGCAAGTTAAACCATGGCTGAACAGTACTGCACTCGAATACTGGATTTTTTGTTACCAATTCTCTCATTGTTCGTCTCAGAAGAAGTTTCTTCTTTGCTTTCTATGTTTTTAACTTTGTAGTTTCTCTCGTGGCGACTCTAGCAAATCTGTTACTTATCCGCGCGTTAACGAACGCCTCTACGCTACCAGCCAACGTCACGAAGATGTTGAATTGCAAAAAAAGAGGAGAACTGGGGCGAGGCTAAGAGAAAGAGAGATGATCCTTTTTTTTCTCCTCTCCCTCTCCCCTTTTTTCCTTATTTCGCTTTAGCGACAACCCATGGATTGCTATTTCTACTCTCCCCGATCTTCATCTGTCAAAAAAAATTAAAGATGGGAGTTAATTCTTTACTCACCAGAGACACTTGGCCGATCGCTTAGGCATGCGCGTTAGAGGTGGATCGACGCATGCCAGGTGATAGTGGTAGTGGCACGTGTCACACTGCACCAGTTGATGCTGATTCTCAGTTGTTTTGCACGTGTTGCACCTGCCGGGGAAACACGTGACAAAACATTCAGGTTATGTTATAACTTCCTCTTCCTGTTTAAACAGGTCATTTATTCGAGCCGACGGAAAACGCATTTTGTACGATGACGTGTTATTACTACTAAGACAGTCGACACAGTCAACTCCCGATAACTCACAACTTCAAGGAAAATCTAAAAAGGGTGGAGTTATCGAGAGTTCGAATCAAGTAACCGAAAATGAGAAAATAAGAAAATGGGATGGGGAAAGAATACTAGTATCATGCACACTTGGAATTTAGAAAACAGAACTTCAATTAAAATATACAGGGCTGCTATACACTGTAGTCGAATTGAACTGAACAAAAAGTGAAGACAAAGAATACACAGTTGTTTTAAAATATCAAATTCAATATTTCGGACTGCAGTACACACTTTTTTTCTTTTTTGATCGACTTGTCAGGCGCTTAAGATCGAGGGTAAAATTATGTAGAGGTCATCTGAAGGGAAGCAAAAATAACTTCGAGTGAGCGGAAGGTTCGAGTTATCGAGGGCTCGAGTTACCGAGGGTAAAATTACGGTATATGTATGAAAGAAATCCAAGGGAAATCGATTTTGGTTCGAGTTAGCGAGGGTTCGTGTTATCGGGAGTCGACTGTATTTAAATTTGGTTAACCTAGTGAGGTTTAAATAACAAAAACCCCTAATTTGCACAAAAAAGCAAAACCCTGAAGGATTCTGGTAGAAGTAGTAAAATGAGGCCATCGTGGAAATGACCTATTTTCAAGCTAATTAATCTCGAACCCAGAGCTCACGCTTTTGACTCCGCGTTGTCATGCGCAATAGAGAAGGGTTCTGGGAGAGGGGGATGGGAAGGGTCGGAAATACAGGCCAATCAGAAGCATATAAAACTTTTAGAGTCGACCACAAAAACAGTGAATGCAGGGAACAAGTGTTAAGTTAAAGATTAGAGTCGGGTATGTTTTTTCAAAAGCCAAGCGCGAATCGCGAAAATTTTGCGCAAAGTGAAAACTGAGTGCGAAGTCTTGAACGTTTATAAGGCCTTAGGGCGTTAGTTTCTATAACTACGAAGGACATTGAGAAATGCTACATTAAAAAGTCGGGCTACAGTAAAAACCCGCGACTAAGAACCTGCATAATTACATAAATGGTAATAAGCACAAATTTAGGCTATTTAGGTTCTTATTTTCTTAAGAACAAATTATATTGTAGCCAAGAGTATTTAAATGTCTCCAGCTTATTGCTATACAAAATTTGCATACTAAATTAGTATTGTAGTTGCAGTGATAAGGCACCTATATCTCCAAAAAGGATCCTGAACTGTGTTGACTTATCTTATTTGCCCTGGTGTACAGATTTTAGAAAATAAGAAGTAGTTTCAAATTTTAGCCTAACAAGTTCTTAGTCGCGGGTTTTTACTGTATACAGCTACTTCGAGAAAGGTTGTCGGAAAAAAAGGTGCACGCGACAATCCCGAAAGGTAATATGGGATATAATCAATACACTGTTCCTGACAATGTAGCTGTCGAACCTACTTTTGTTGCTTTCCTTTAGCACTCGCAAACATACGTCCATGGACCTCTCGTGCCATTCTTTCAAATTTCTTTGAAGAACAGTGAACTCAAAACTTCCCATAATACTTTTCGGGATTGTCGCGTGCATTTTTTCCGACAACCTTTCTCGAAGTAGCTGTATCACAGCAAAGGAGTCACGCCGACTTTGCGTGACTTACAAGTAATCAAATCCAATACAGCGTCACTTACATGTGGAGTTTTAAAGGCTTCATCCTTGTTTGTGAAGCTGCCGTCTTCGTTTTTTTGGATTCCAATACGGACGGCTGAGTTAGCTCCTGAAAAGATAAAAAACAAAAAGCAAAAAAAGCCTTTTCTTGGATGAAAATAGGCACTTTTGCGAGCCGTACAGGAGACGTTTCATTGATACGTTGTGTAATAGGACAGGAAACTAAGTTCTGTAAGCCTTCAAAAAAAAGGAAACTAACTAACTAATGAAATTGTTCGAGTTTTAAAAAAATTTAAGGAAGAAGCAGCGCGCCCCTACGCGCGAACAGTTTTCGCCAAGACCCTGTGCTCACTTACCCCGCATAAATTCAAAAACGCACCTTTTTCCTCCGCTTTGCCCCGGCGTCCACGGCGCTTTTGAAAGCTTTTCGAAAACGGTCTCCAGAGCGGATAATTTGTGAACCTTGACTCTTGACTCAAGTAAGGTGCATACGCATGCTGTAAAAGTGACACCTTCATCTTGGGCGTATATCCTCTACAGAGGTCTCTTTGCGCCACTAGGAACTGGGGCCAATGAGAAGGGAAAAGAGAAGGAAATGGGCCTCCGCTCAGCCTTTCCTTCTTCTCATCGACCTCCGCGCGCTTGACTATAATGCATAAAGACGAAAGAAGACCTTAGTTACCTTGCCCGCCAGCTTACACAAGCAGCGGTGAAGCCGTGTCGTTTCTTGTCTCCTTTCAAGGATGTCTTCTGCCAATAGCTGAATAGTTTCAGTCAACTGATAGAGATGATGAACACAAATAAAACAGAAAATTCTAATGGATAGTAGGACCTCACATTCTATAGTGCTAAGGGTCTTCTCGGGCAAGTGTTTTGGTTATTCGCCACGTTAAAAACGAGAGGGGAACTGGGTCGAGCGAACTTTCGCAAAGACTTCTGGGACTGTTACTGGCGCGTGCCCAGTAACAATCCCAGAAACAATTGTGGGACATATGTCGGCTCCAGTCCCCTTTTCGTTTCAATAGTGCTTTTATACCATCGTATTCGCCAAGTTAGAAACGAGAGGGGAACTGGGCCGAGTAAACTTTCGCAAAGACGTCTAGGACTGGTACTGGCGCGTGCCCAGTAACAATCCCAGAAACAATTGCGGGACACATTTCGGCTCCAGCTCCCTTCTCGTTTCAATAGTGCTTTTATACCATCGTATTCGCCAAGTTAGAAACGAGAGGGGAACTGGGCCGAGTAAACTTTCGCAAAGACGTCTAGGACTGGTACTGGCGCGTGCCCAGTAACAATCCCAGAAACAATTGCGGGACACATTTCGGCTCCAGCTCCCTTCTCGTTTCAATAGTGCTTTTATACCATCGTATTCGCCAAGTTAGAAACGAGAGGGGAACTGGGCCGAGTAAACTTTCGCAAAGACGTCTAGGACTGGTACTGGCGCGTGCCCAGTAACAATCCCAGAAACAATTGCGGGACACATTTCGGCTCCAGCTCCCTTTTCGTTTCAATAGTGCCTATCAGTAGCTCAGTTTATACCATCGTATTCGTCACGTTAAAAACGAGAGGGAAAATGGGCCTAGTGTACTTTCTCAACGACTTCTGGGACTGGTGCTGGCGCGTGCCCAGTAACGATCCCAGAATAATTGCGGGACACATGTCGGCTCCAGCTCCCTTCTCGTTTCAATAGTGCTTATCAGTAGCTCAGTTTATACCATCGTATTCGTCACGTTAAAAACGAGAGGGAAAATGGGCCTAGTGTACTTTCTCAACGACTTCTGGGACTGGTGCTGGCGCGTGCCCAGTAACGATCCCAGAATAATTGCGGGACACATGTCGGCTCCAGCTCCCTTCTCGTTTCAATAGTGCTTATCAGTAGCTCAGTTTATACCATCGTATTCGTCACGTTAAAAACAAGAGGGAAAATGGGCCGAGTAAACTTTCGCAAAGACGTCTGGGACTGTTACTGGCGCGTACCCAGTTACGACCCAAGAAACAATTGCGGGACACATTTCGGCTCCCGTTCCTTCTCGTTTCTAAAGTGCCTATCAGTAGCTCAGTTTATGCCATCGATCCCGGGAGCGACATCAAACGTTTGTTTTGCTGTACAAGTTTGCTCTTATGTGGATAGAACCTTACAGCGCTTTTCGAAAACACGCGAACTCTGATGTTCAAAAGCCGCTCTCACTATTACGTTTTCCGCTGCCGTCAATCAAAATTACGATCACAAGTAACCTTGAAACGCGGAAACACACAAAACGGATTAAAATCCACCAATCGCAAAGCATAGCAAAAAATTTTTTTCGGCTCTTCGGGCCTCTGTTTCGTCTAAAAATAAGGAGGGCCAAGCCACAGGGCCCTCCCCTGGATCCGCCACTGATTTCTGAATGTCTAACCACGCATTCTACAACTCCGGACAAAGCTCATTCGACATTTCCATGTGTTTCGTAACTTCGCGCCATACTACAATCATTTCTACCGGGAACAAAGTCGCCTCCCCCCCCCCCCCCCCCCCCTTCCAATCCTTGTTCAAAGTTGTTTGGTCTAAAAGCTCACGTGTGCATTTCTGGTGTTACCACAAACAAAATTGGAATAGGGGAGGGGTGGAACAGTTTTTCATTTTGCTACGGTAAGCTGTTTTGGTCAGGACGAGTGCAAAAAATAGGTATTTTGTAATAGGCTTCAACAGTTTTTGTCCGAGGTTGTAGCGAGCTACATACATGTGAGAATTCAAACCTCGTGATATTTCTCTCTCAAGTCCTGTTCCTCTTGTTGTAACCTTTTATTGTTTGACTCAAGTTCTTCCTGTCTTTCCTGCATCTCTTTCAATCGAGCACTTCGATCTGACATAGAAATACAGTGAACGTTTCTTTAACGGCCACCTCCGAAAGACGGACACCCCCTAAACCAGACACCAACAGTTGGTCCCTGCCGTTGTTCAGTCATTTTCTTTGAAACTCTCTATATGATGGACACCTCCTTAGACCAGACACCTAGAGATGTTCCCTGCCGTTCTTCATTCATTTTTCTTTGACTCTCTAGAAGATGAACACCTCCCTAAACCGGACACCTAAAGTTGGTCCCTGCCGTTCTTCACTCATTTTCTTTGACTCTCTATAAGATGGACACCTTCCTAAACCGGACACCAAGAGTTGGTCCCTGCCGTTGCTCAGTCATTTTCTTGACTCTTTGACTCTCTATATGACAGACACCTCCCTAAACTGGACACCTAAAGTTGGTCCCTACGGTTCCCCGGTTATTTTCTTGGTCTCTCTAAAAGACGGACACCTCTCTAGACAGGACACTTCAATCATTTTTTTTTGGACTCTATACAATGAACACCTCCCAAGACAGGACCAATGGAGTAGGTCCCTATCGTTCTCCAGTCGTTTTCTTAGACTTTCTATAAGACGGACACCTCCCTAAACCGGAAACCTGGAGCTGGTCCCTGCCGTTCGTCATTTTCTTGGACTCTCTATAAGATGCATCCCTTATTATAAATATAAACTAGGTGAAAAAAAAATGTTAACATTATACTTACCGTGATAATAATGAACAAATTCGCCTGTGAGAGCAGGTTGGACAAACCATTTCCGCCGAACGTTTACAATACTCTGAGTCTGAAAAAAGGAAGGTTGGAAGAAAACCATTCACCCACATCTTTAAAATAACCTAAAGTCTGGTTAAGCCATAACTACAATGACTTATCGATGGGAACAGTCAACGACAAAATTGTCGACACCCTTGAAGTGGGCTACACTTTGGAGAACAAAACCATCCAGGCCCCTCCACTCTTCACCATCCTAACCTCCCCATCCCCTCCCCAAACAAAGCCAGCTTTCGCACCGGAAAGTGGAGCAAAGGCACAAACCTCACTTCGGGGGACGGGGAGGAATGCCTTGCCTAAGAGCATAAGAAAAACATGAACAAAGTCTAGCTAACTTTAATGCCGATAAAAGGGTAGGGAAGGCAAGAAAGGAAGTGGAAATGGAGTTCCAGCAAAGCAATATCGTCCTGCACGACACTTCTCTTTTTTACTCTCCGCCAAACTTGCTTTGAGTGAATGATTTTCCATTCAAACAAAATTAGGCTATTCAGGTCATCGGTCAACTTACCTGGAATTTTGGCCGCGCGATTTGAAACCATTTTTCAACTTTGAGCGCTTTAAAAATGATCGTTGATCTAAACTCAAAACTTTGGAATCGAGCATTTTCTATAGAAACCATCGGGCACGCTAATGCACTAAGCAAAGTACCGATCCTGTGCAAGCTGATATAAAAAGATTACCTGTCCTGTGGTGTAACCTAGGAGCTGGGCTTTCTTGAAAAGCTGCCGGCATGCTGTGGAATAAAAGATTTGACAGAATCGAAGTCAGGATCAAAAAGAAAGTAAAGACAAAATGACTGTTGCAAACGCCGTTCAGAAAACGACTATCAGATTTCTAGAGCAATCAAAGCAAAACAAGTAGTCCAACGAGGAGGACAGTGGAAAAAACCGCTTGCGATTTCGTTTGTAAGGACTCGGTTGTTCAATGTATAGATCTACATGAATTATGAAAACCGGGTTAGCAAACATTTTGTAATTTATCACAACTTCCTCTGTCTTAGCCTGTTTTTATTATTTCCGTGGTACTTGCAACTAATAAACCGTGAATGACTTTTATTTTGGAAAGTTTACAAGGAAGTCTTTGCTTAAGCATTTCAGTACTTGACCAGTGATATAAACGGAGCATATTATTTTATTTTACATAGTCTTGAACATGTATTTTAGACTTGCCCTCTTAGGCAAGTTACTGTAGACCTGAAATGACACAGGTCAGATTGCTGATTAAATGTTCCAAAATTTGCGTCATTTTAAATTGGGACTCGGTGAGATGCCACTAAGGGGCCACTAACGTACTGCCTGGCGTCAGATAAAGGTTTTTAATCGGCCTTTGATGATTTTTATTGTTTTAAATTGCCAAGTAGTAGAATGAGTTAATTTTTTTTGGCTTACCCGGTTTTCAAAACTCCAGGTATAGATAAATGAAGGAAAAAAATGTCATACAAAGCCTAAAGACATTGAAAAAAAACGTATAAATCACACACGATAGCGGTGGAAAAATAGCCTCCTTCGAAACCGTCCCCTACCACCTAATAATAATAATAACAATGATCGTTTATTCATTCTTTTTGTAGCATAAACTGAATTACAAGGCGGGTCATTAATTACATACAAATACTTCGGAATTATGACACGTAGATATAACTGTTAATGTTAAGACATATCACATTTCGGTATTTTAAACGTGATTCTGGTATTTGATGGTGCAAAAATTTCCAAATCTGTTAGTTCTTGAGGAGGCAGGCACAGAAACAGTTTCTCCTGTTCTAAGGGCATACGGTCTTGTGTGTGCAACTCGCGGCACTAAGTTTCGTAGCAGGTCGGAAGAAGAGTAACTTCGCTTGAGAAATGTTATGCACGCATCCCCCCTCCTCTGGTGCAGCAGAAGTAAGCCTGATTTCTTGAGCGCGTCCTCATAGCACAGAGAAGGAAAAATAATTTTTAGCGCCCTCTTTTCTATTGATTCAAGATTTGATACTCACCCCCAGACTATATCACTGAGTTACATTGGAAACCAAGATGGCCGCCTGTAAGGGTAGGTGCTCGATCCCGACGATCTTACGGAAAAACAGGGGACTATGAACAGTCTACCAGACTTAACATTGCGGTTCGCCGTTTACGGTTACGGTCGCCGCTCGTAGCTTCGGCCAAAGGGCGAAGGTGTGTCTCCCGGCAGCCCACCCCGAAACATCCCGCAGCACGCCCGAAATGCTGACCTTTTTAGGAGAATAATTTCACGTGACTACGTTAATAATTTTCATACTCCTTACCTCCAGGACAGGTGTTCAAAAGGCGAGGAATCTTCTCCGAAGGAGCTGGCAAAACAAATAAGGAAAATTTAATTTAATTTCAAACGTCGTATTTTTCAGGCGCCGAATCGAATCATTTGATTCAGGGCATGACAAGTTCGACGTTTGAATCAATTAAATTGAACGATTTTACTTTGGGTTTTAATACCCTACTAATAAATTCGACCAGCTCAGTCGCATAAAACGGGCGAAAGTTCGAATCGGATTCATACGTCGAACTTCTCATGTGCCGAATATCAATATGATGCACACATTATTGTAGTGTATATCCTACCCACAATAGAGCACTGTAAGGTTTCTTGTCATGTGCAGTATTTTGAGCGCTGAGATGAAGCCTGAAAACTAACATTTACTAAACAATTCGATTATACTTACTATAGTATTTTGGTGTATTCTTCATTCTTTTTGCTTGAACGTCTGAGCGGACAGCTTCCAAACAGTGCTTTACTCTTTCCTGAAAGTATATAAAGGAGGCCGAAAGAACCGTGAAAAATGGTAACCATTCAAACTTTTCCGTTGTTTAAGCTTTCCTCCAGTTTCGCGTTGGACGGGAATGGGAATTACACATGACTGAAAATGAGCATTCACCCTGCTGAATTTTTACATCCTTGGAGACGAATTTTGTTGGGACCCGATGCCATGGAGTTCCAAGGGTCAGATAACGCTCATCAACGACCACATCGTCATTAGTGACCATGTCCCGGGGAGATGCATTGTTTACCCCCTGCGGGTACTCGGAACTCAAAATGAAGGAGATATTAGAGATAGATTTTGGGGGGTTCAAATTCATGATTCTAGAAATTTTGGAGAGTAGGGAGATTTGTCATGTCCATTTCTGAGTGGTTCTATTCAAGTAGGGACACTGTTTGTTAGGTGAACACTAAATGGCAAATTTCGCGGTAAAATTGCCGTGAAATGTAGGCACTTAGTATTTATGACACTTGGATGTTTTTAAGGATGGAAAACAGAATTGTGGCTTTAACTTCTGTCCAAAAGATTTTAGCGGGCTCTATTTTCAATACAAAAAGAGGAGAGAAATCCAGATGCAAAGAAGAGAGAAAAAGCTTCGTTTTCTCTTCTTTGCCCGCATTCTTTTTTACCGCTCTCTTCCCAACGTCCTCGACAAACTCGCGCGGAAACGCTTGCTAAGCAGGCTACCCCAGAGAGGAAGTTTATCTATACCTTGTCTTCAGCTGATCGTCTTTCAGCAGCTTTTTTGTAGCGCGACTGGTAGGCTAGCCAAGTGCGTCTCTAAGGAAAAAAATATATAACACACAGAGGAAACAAAATTAAAATATAAAAATATTCTGTTAATCAAAACAACTTAGTTGTAACACATTGTGCAAGTGAAATTTGCTCAAACAATGAACACGAAAAAGGTACAGTGAAAGAAACTAAAAAAAAATATACACTAAACAATATCTATGTTGCTTCAATCCATTGCAGAATTTCTCATTGCAAATACATACTCCATGAAAAAAGAAAAAAAAAACAAACGACAAAAAGTTGATGTTTTTGTTTAAAGTTCAAATTTTCAAAACCTAAACTACCAACATTCTCTCTATCACAGAAAAGTGTCCGCCTCAAAGACGGTCAAAGAAAATTACTGAAGAACGGCTGGAACTAACCATAGGTGTCCGTTTTAGGGTGACGTCCGCATTATACAGAGCCAAAGAAAAATGAATGAAGAACGGCAGGAACAAAGTCTTTGTTTCCGCCTTATGAAGAGTTTAACCGCAGGGACCAACTCTAAGTGTCCGGTTTAGGGAGTTGACTGTCTTATGGAAAGTCAAAGAAAATGAATGAAGAACGGCAGGGGCCAACTCTAAGTGTCCGGTTTAGGGAGTTGCCTGTCTTATGGAGAGTCAAAGAAAATGACTGAAGAACGGCAGGGGCCAACTCTAAGTGTCCGGTTTAGGGAGTTGCCTGTCTTATGGAGAGTCAAAGAAAATGACTGAAGAACGGCAGGGACCAACTCTAAGTGTCCAGTTTAGGGAGCTCTCCGTCTTATAGAGAGTCAAAGAAAACAACTGAAGAACGGCAGGGACTAACTCTAAGTGTCCGGTTTAGGGAGTTGCCTGTCTTATGGAGAGTCAAACAAAATGACTGAAGAACGGCAGGGGCCAACTCTAAGTGTCCGGTTTAGGGAGTTGCCTGTCTTATGGAAAGTCAAAGAAAATGACTGAAGAACGGCAGGGACTAACACTTGCTGTCCGGTTTAGGGAGCTCTCCGTCTTATAGAGAGTCAAAGAAAACGACTGAAGAACCGCAGGGACCAACTCTAAGTGTCCGGTTTAGGGAGTTGCCTGTCTTATGGAGAGTCAAACAAAATGACTGAAGAACGGCAGGGGCCAACTCTAAGTGTCCGGTTTAGGGATTTGCCTGTCTTATGGAGAGTCAAAGAAAATGACTGAAGAACGGCAGGGGCCAACTCTAAGTGTCCGGTTTAGGGATTTGCCTGTCTTATGGAGAGTCAAAGAAAATGAATGAAGAACGGCAGGGGCCAACTCTAAGTGTCCGGTTTAGGGAGTTGCCTGTCTTATGGAAAGTCAAAGAAAATGAATGAAGAACGGCAGGGGCCAACTCTAAGTGTCCGGTTTAGGGAGTTGCCTGTCTTATGGAGAGTCAAAGAAAATGACTGAAGAACGGCAGGGACCAACTCTAAGTGTCCGGTTTAGGGAGCTCTCCGTCTTATAGAGAGTCAAAGAAAATGACTGAAGAACGGCAGGGACCAACTCTAGGTGTCCGGTTTAGGGAGTTGCCTGTCTTATGGAGAGTCAAAGAAAATGAATGAAGAACGGCAGGGACTAACACTTGCTGTCCGGTTTAGGGAGCTCTCCGTCTTATAGAGAGTCAAAGAAAACGACTGCAGAACCGCAGGGACCAACTCTAAGTGTCCGGTTTAGGGATTTGCCTGTCTTATTGAGAGTCAAAGAAAACAACTGAAGAACGGCAGGGACCAACTCTAAGTGTCCAGTTTAGGGATTTGCCTGTCTTATGGAGAGTCAAAGAAAATGACTGAAGAACGGCAGGGGCCAACTCTAAGTGTCCGGTTTAGGGATTTGCCTGTCTTATGGAGAGTCAAAGAAAATGAATGAAGAACGGCAGGGACCAACTCTAAGTGTCCGGTTTAGGGAGTTGCCTGTCTTATGGAGAGTCAAAGAAAATGACTGAAGAACGGCAGGGGCCAACTCTAAGTGTCCGGTTTAGGGAGTTGCCTGTCTTATAGAGAGTCAAAGAAAATGACTGAAGAACGGCAGGGACTAACTCTAAGTGTCCGGTTTAGGGAGTTGCCTGTCTTATAGAGAGTCAAAGAAAATGACTGAAGAACGGCAGGGACTAACTCTAAGTGTCCGGTTTAGGGAGCTCTCCGTCTTATAGAGAGTCAAAGAAAATGACTGAAGAACGGCAGGGGCCAACTCTAAGTGTCCGGTTTAGGGAGTTGCCTGTCTTATGGAGAGTCAAAGAAAACGACTGAAGAACGGCAGGGACCAACTCTAAGTGTCCGGTTTAGGGAGTTGCCTGTCTTATGGAGAGTCAAAGAAAATGACTGAAGAACGGCAGGGGCCAACTCTAAGTGTCCGGTTTAGGGAGTTGCCTGTCTTATAGAGAGTCAAAGAAAATGACTGAAGAACGGCAGGGACTAACTCTAAGTGTCCGGTTTAGGGAGTTGCCTGTCTTATAGAGAGTCAAAGAAAATGACTGAAGAACGGCAGGGACTAACTCTAAGTGTCCGGTTTAGGGAGCTCTCCGTCTTATAGAGAGTCAAAGAAAATGACTGAAGAACGGCAGGGGCCAACTCTAAGTGTCCGGTTTAGGGAGTTGCCTGTCTTATGGAGAGTCAAAGAAAACGACTGAAGAACGGCAGGGGCCAACTCTAAGTGTCCGGTTTAGGGAGTTGCCTGTCTTATGGAGAGTCAAAGAAAACGACTGAAGAACGGCAGGGGCCAACTCTAAGTGTCCGGTTTAGGGAGTTGCCTGTCTTATGGAGAGTCAAAGAAAATGAATGAAGAACGGCATGGACCAACTCTAAGTGTCCGGTTTAGGGAGTTGCCTGTCTTATGGAGAGTCAAAGAAAACGACTGAAGAACGGCAGAGACTAACACTTGCTGTCCGGTTTAGGGAGGTCCCCGTCTTATAGAGAGTCAAAGAAAATGGCTGAAGAACGGTAGGGAGCAACTCTTGGTGTCCAGTTTAGGGAGGTGTCCATCTTGTAGAGAATCAAAGAAATGACTGACGAACAGCAGGCATTTTAGGGACGCGTGTGTCTCATTCAAAGAACAAAAACAAGGACAAACCTTAGATTTCTGTTTAAGGAAGTTGTCTGTCTTTTAAAGGTGTTCATTAAGAGAAAGGTTTCTGTCATACGGCATATTTCTTCATCCATTACTTCGTTATAGAATTCCCAACTGCATCATACTGGCAATTTTGCAAATATGGTCAAGTATTTGGTGTTTTTCTCACCTTGCTATCTGATGTCCTTTTAATTGCATGAAGTCTACAGTGCGCAAACAAAGGATCAGCAACATCCTGCAAGGAAAGCCAACCAAAGAACATTGTCAGGTTAACATCACCAAAGTTAATGTAAAGGGTTGCATTTCAGTCTCTCAGTGTTGCAGCATACCTCATCACATTCTTCTGGAACCTCTGACAGAAGTCCATACATCTGAGCGCTAAAAAATAAAGCGATAATCAATTTTAATAACAAAAAATGACAAGAATAGTTGATTTTAATGTTTGGCCACGTGATTAAGATGGTAAAAAATATGTGACAAAATCAGGGCTCAAAAAAAACTTGTATTCTAGCTTGTCCTTTGGGCAAGCAGCTCTCTCATTTTGCTTTCTCAGGACCCCTTCTTGCTGGTCTTAGACAGTTAGAGTGATTTTCGTATCACAACAAACGAACGGAAATAGAGCGATTTGATTGGTTTGTCGAACGGATACAAACGCGTGTGGCTTTTGGTTGGCTAAGCGAACGCTCGGCTAAAAAAACTTCATGCCCGAAAAACTTTCTAGAAATCAATCGATAATTCGCTTTGATGTCATACTACAACACGATTGGCCAATCGAACAATGCCTTCTCCATATTAGGGTTTTCTTTGGCGGGAAAACGAAGAGTCCATGTTTTGAACTTTTCGTCCATTGGCTGATGAAGCAAATAACGAACACTTACCGAAACCATTTTTCAAGGTCATACGAAAATCGCTAGATGATTTTGTTAGAAGATGATTTGCCTGCAGCCTTGCCTGTTGGGCTTGTAGGCTATAAAAGTTACTTGCCCAATACTTGAGAATATGCACATTAAGGGTCAAAATAGATGACACCCATCCTTTAGCAAAGTTGCGGTTGTCTATAGGTACATGTAACATATAATTTCCAGCTGTTTACTACTTTTAATTCAATCTATGCTATTAACTTAAATTTATTTTGCATGGCAAAATAATAAATAAAATAAATAAATAAAATCTCATGTGTGAAATATTTCCCATTCTTATTACTTTAACTCACCAAGTAACATGAAAGTATGTCCTACACATTCCAGCATCACATTCAATACAAACGCCAGTGCGACAAAATCGCTCATCTTCACAGAGATTACAATCCTAAGAAGACAAGAAAGGCACACCTTTAGCACCTCTAATAATAATAATTTAAATCTTATATTGCACACTTTACATGAAATGATCAAGCGCGCATTACATGATTTCTATCTATAACAATTTAATACAGGGTATCTAACTAATAATTATTTAAAATATACTATGATAAAATTAAAATATACAACATATGTTAAGATACTAGTAATTATCATGATAAAAATTAATAAAAAGCTTCCCTAAAGAGGTGCGTTTTCAGATGGCACTTAAAAATCCATAGATCTGCAAAAGAACGAATCTCACGCAGTAATACATTCCAAAAGTGCCAGAGCTGCGACCTGGAATGATCTGTCTCCTAATGTAACCCTACTTCTATAAGTTGGCGTTGCAAGCAACAAACCATCCGATGAGGATCTTAAATTATAATTTTCTGATCTTTTAATCGACACAAGTTCTCTTAAATACGTTGGCGCGAATCCATGGATGGCCTTAAAAACAAATACACACCCTAGAGGTGCAAATTGCATTTTAAGCTACAGTATAAATAAGAAGCGAGTGTAACTCTTCAGGACAGGCCTATACCTTTGCTCCCCACTTGTAGGGCGGGACCTCTGATAAAGTGACACACTGCAGCTTCTCTGGTTTAACAAATGCTACATCAGGAGTGTACAGAGCGCATAGGAGATGGACCCACCTGGTGAATAACAAACATATTGAAAACATTTTGAAATTACCTGTTTAATAAGATGTAACAGAGTGCTAAGCTGTATGCACATCAAATTGTCACTTGTCATACTTACATTGTCTTATTTCCTTATAAAAAGGTAAGATTATTTTAGGTTTCTAGGAAACTACTCACCTTCCCCTCCCCTCAGCCAACATTAACACTTACCTCTCAATTAGGGCAAAATGCTGGCTTAGGGGAGGGGTAGGAGAGTAGTGTAAAGAAACCTAAATTGATCCCACCATTATGGCAGCTTACCAAAACTATAGTGAGCAGTGGTGGATCCCCCCCCTTATTTTTAGACCAAACTGAGGCCCAAAGAGCCGAAAAAAATTATTTTTGGAGACCCCCCCCCTCCTTATGTCAAGGTCTTGATGACCAGGCCTCCCCCTTATCTGAAGGTCTGGATCCACCACTGACGTGGTCTCTATTTTAAAACATTCTTTGTGTGTATGTTTCTATCTCAAATATGGTCATACATTTGAGATATAAAACTAAATTACAGTATTTTTAATGTCTTAACATTATTTTTTTCTTTTCTTCACTCACTGGCCTGTATCTGTTTCCTTGAATATTCCACCAAGATTTGGACACAACTCACAGTCCTTGAAATGAAAGCAAAAACAAAAAAAATCACAATGATTATTGGTCAAAAATAATTCTTGTTAAAATTTTTCAACCTTGAGGTTGATTCTCAATTTT
This sequence comes from Porites lutea, assembly GCF_958299795.1. Classification (NCBI taxonomy): domain Eukaryota; kingdom Metazoa; phylum Cnidaria; class Anthozoa; order Scleractinia; family Poritidae; genus Porites; species Porites lutea. Next base: position 6,411,010 of record NC_133203.1, on the reverse strand, counting down.
TCCTAGCCATAATCATTCATGAATTAGGGCTATGAGACAAAGGAAATTGACAATCCCTCCATGTTAAAAAGTTTTGACCTGAATTCAATTGACTTAAAACACATCTCCTAGCCTCCTACACAGATGCTCTTAACGGTTTGTCACACTTTCCTGCCCAGCAAGCATTAGTGGGGCAGGAACACATGACAAATCCCTAACAATGTTTTGTAGGAGGCTACACATCTGCGTGACATCCAATGGTTTTTTTGGGATCATTATACGTTTCTGGGAGACTGCCCACCTACCCCTCCCCTAAGCCAACATCAACACTTAATTCTTACTTACATGTAGGGCAAAATGTTGGCTTAGGGGAGGGGTAGGTGGGCAGTTTCCCAGAAACATATAATGATCCATTGTATGTGACATCAGAACCTGGAAATGTCCCCTCCAGTCATCCAGGCCGAGAAGATTTTCCTGCAGGGCAAGTAATTTTCCTACTCACTTGCCCAATGGGTAATAGTCCACGCAATTCATCTTTATTTCAAACTAAATCATCACCTGACACAAGCATGCAACATTTCTGGGGCAAGCAAAATGTTTAAGCTACTTGTTTTAAGGACCAGCCGGAATTCAAGTTTTTTATTCAAGCCCTGAATATTATTATTTCACTATGAACTTTCACTTTAGGAATGCACTCCTCATAGTGCAATAGTATTGGAAGTCAGCAAGAACTCACAAATCAACCAGAAGAATAAAAAATCCCACCTCTGCATGCCAACACCAAAAATTCACTCTAGACTGAAAAAACAATCACTTATTGTTTACCATTTACATGCGCAAACTGTTCAGTTCATGGTTTGGACAAAAGGTAAGCAAAATTCATGATTGGTCAATGCCGTTTCAGAATCATGTCCATTTATTTGTAAAAATTAGCTCTATTTACCGAAGAATGGCCTCAAAAGCCTTAAACTGGTCTCCAAGATAGCTTTGAGGAAATGGAACATGAATTTCCGTTTGGAACATTTTATCTAAAAAAACAGGACTACCTTTTCACATGTTCCGTTGCTCCAAGAAATTTTCTACTGGAATAACCCAGAAAGTTGTGTTCCATTTACTTTCCACATGGATTTTTCAGAAAATTTGTGTACGTGGTAAACAACCCTCTAAGACCCAAAAACATCCTCTGACTCCCACCAGATGGTCAGGAAGTTACATGCATGTCGTACCAGGGGAAAATAAACTTACTGGCAGTAACCCTACTTTGCAGGCATCACAGAACCAGAGTTCTGTAGGTGAATCAGTATCATTACTCTTCCCAGAATCACTATCTTCATCATTAATACCATAGCAACCTGGAAAATTATATAAAACTTCAGTTTAAACAAAAAACAGAGGAATGTATAAATACTTGATTGAAGACTAGGTAGTCAGTTAAACACAACCAAAAGCAAGCACATGAGGAAGAAGATCTCATTTACCTTCATGGACGGTGATACCACAATTGTCACACTCTACTATTTCATCTCCTTCATCACTATAATGCAAAACAAAACACTTAAAAATTGGAATACATTTTGACTGAGAGAATTAGACTGATGTAAAATAAAACTTGTGGCATTTACATTTTTGGCCTGGGGTAAATGTTAGTATAATAGTCTAGTGCCCTAAGTTTTGAATCAGAAGTACCAAAGCATAATTTTAATCTACTTGATGAAGACTTAAGCCAACTCAGCACCATACAAAATGTATGAATATTTCTTGTCTAAAACTTGAGGCTGAATATGGACATAATAAATTTGAATAAATATAATCAAACTTAAGAATTGATTATATTCATTTCCATTTAGGCTATGTTCATGTTGTAGTTAATTTTTTATCTCAGGTAATTATTATTTTTCCTTTGTTTCAACTTTATTAGCAGACATTACCATAACCAAAAACAAAAGAAAAACAAAAATTACCTGAGATAAAAAATTAACTGCAACATTCACACTACACTGAATAGCTTTTGTGCCAGCATGAAAAACTTTATACCAGGAAGGGCTTCTATTCGCACCTAAGAACATTGATCACGATGCCATTTCTGGAACGGGGCAAAGCGCCGTGCCATTCTTAAAAGTGGGGTGTCACATATCAGATAGGTTGGTGCAGTGTGAACAAGTATTCAGACTGTTGTAGAAGTGAAGGTAGGAGGGAGGACTAGAATCCACTGAGATGAAAGAAACATTGAGGGTTGAGGACTGGGATTTAGTTCACCAAGCACTCCCAGATAGCCACTCTGAAGTGATGTTCAATGTGCATAAAACAACTTTTTCTAGTTCTGTGCTGTTGCCATTTATAGATAGCTTTTCCTGTCAGCATGAAAAGCTACAATGATGTATCCAGCATAGTGTCAATATAGTCTTAATCTCCACCATCAGGTACATTTAGAATAATATTATACTACTGTCCACCTTTAGTTGGCTTAATTAGCTCAACTGGAAAGAGCAATGCGGCTGATCATTGCAAAGGTCTTGACTGGTACTATTAAGTCTCAGTCAGGTCCAAATCAGGGCTTGAAATAACGGCCGGTCAACGGACAATGTCCGGTCAGAATCGAGCATTGTCCTAGCAAATCTGTGGATGACTGGACATGTTGTCCGGTCATTTGGGCTTTCAAAGAAAATTCAATTTTGAGACAATCATGATGGAAATTTATTCAATCTTATCATGTTCCCAAAAAAGATATTAACTAGAGGGACTTTTGTTTGTGAAATTGATGACATTTCCTGTTGTCAGTCGCGACCGCAAATTGGCTACTGCTGTGCGTGTTGTAAAGTGCTCAAGATTGCACGCCCCGCTGCGCCGAAAATAACCCGCATAGCATCTGGTGCCAACAAGAGCGAAAAAAAGAAAGACCCAGAGTGACAGTATAATGAATTAGGCCACCCTCTTGCTCCAATAAAACTTCACAAATGTAACATTAAAATAAAAGGCTTTGAGTGTTAATGAAGTAAACATAAAAATAGAGTTTGTCTTTATTTCGCCCTGTCTGTAAATTTGTTGCATGTTTATCACTAAACGACTAATTCACAAGGTTAACTCAACATTCATCACCCTGTTCTCTTTGAAATACATTATGTATAAGTTTTAACGCATTCAAATGCCAATGAATGCCCACTACCACGATCTTTTGTGCAAATGGCGATGTTACTTCGGCCAGCAGGTCGCGCCGAAGGATACGATTATTTTCATTGCGCAACGTGTAAGAGATGTAACGGAGAATTTACAAAATGTATATGACACTCAAAGTTGCAAAGTTTGCAAAGTGAACTAGGCACGAAGGCTTTAAACAGAATGAATATGTCGGATTTCCAGTGTTCGAATGCAATTTTACACACAGACGCTACACATTCAACAAATCACTCTGAAGTCTAGATTTGCATTCAACCGAACGGTAGAGTAAACTTGTAAGTCAGGATTATATTACATAGTTGTATATTAATTTACAGTCCATTTAATAGCATTTATTATCGTGTTAATTGAGAGATTGATTTATTGAACCAAACGATTTCACAAGTTTATTTGCCCGTTTGAAATTATTTGTAGAAACAAAGCAGCATTTGCTAAAATGTAAATGTTGTACTATAAAGTTGAAGGTTACGTTTTGTTAGTGATTTGGTCAGGTTTCAACCAAACGTTAACGATGAGGTTGTGTCTTGCAATCCACGTGTCTGACTTACAATGTAACAGAACAAAGAGTAATAAAACTACAACTTCTAATTTTTTGCACACTCGATTTGTTTTGAGTAACTAGAGCTGCTGTTGCTGAAAATGATACAGATAATGTAACTTGCAAAATGGAGCCTCTATTGCAACTAGTTAAGATGGATTAAATTTGTCCGGCCAAAAATGCCTATGTCCGAGTAAAATCATGTTTGACTGGACAATGTGTCCGGCGTCTGCCCAATAGTTATTTCAAGCCCTGCAAATCTTTTTCTTGGGCCCTTTTTCAACTGATTAAACTTATCACATAACATTAAGGATCACATCCCCTACTCACTGTCATGATATTCTTACCTCACATCATCTAAGCAGATTCCACAAATTAGGATGTCAACTTTCTTTGATGAAGCAGACACTTCACTTGAGGCCTACATATAAAGAGCCCTATGTCAACTTCACTTTCAGTCAATGTCCTACGAATAGGGGTAGTGTATAGAGATGCTTGGATGCTCAGGCTCTCTGAAAACTTCTCTGAAACGTCTGGGACATCTAATGTCTGAGACTTTTCAGCAAAAGACTCCAGAATGGAAGGAAACACATACACAAAAGACATTTTGAGACTCACTATAAATGCTTTAAAGAGAGAGATTGCATTAAATTTTCCGTACACCCAAGAATTTCAAGATATTGGCACCATTTCTCACCTCTACTATTTACTTTTTCTAACCTTTGTCTTATGAGTAGGGCTGTGCTTAAAAAGCACCAAGTGACCCCTGGTACCTTGCTATCACTCTTGGGCAGCTAGGAAATCTTCATACAGGTGTAAAAATCATATGCTGGGCACCCTTGATTTCACAGGTTCAAAGCACTGGGTTCCATTCAGTTTTTCTTAGTACACAGCCTTACGGCTCATGACTGATAGACAGGGCTTCTGCTATTTTGCGAGGTCACGGAGCCACGAATTTTCGGGTAAATCTGAGCCGCACACGAAAGGAGGTGCAAATCAAGGGGCCTCCTTTTCCTCAGCCACTCGTGACGTCGCCACTCACTCTGCCCGCTCGCATGTTCTCTTGTGGCTGGCTTTGCGAGTCATAATAAGCTTGCTCACAGACTACAAGTGTACATGCACACAGGTATTGAATACCCCACCAAGAGGCAACAATGAACCACGTTTTAAGCCTACTAAATTATTATAAGCAATGACACAAAATGGAAAACATTATTAATTTTACCACAGAACTTGGCTGACTAACTGGAATCTTTTTCTTGGTCTTCATAGCCTCTATCAGGTCTCCAACAGTGAATGTTTGAGAAGGCGCTTCTTCACTTTGAACATCCTCATCATCATCATCATCATCTTCATCCTCATCATCATCATCATCACTTACTTCTACTTCCTGCTTTTTGAGTTGACCCTTATCTCTGTTCTCTGTTTTATCATCGTCTTCTTCCTGATCTGAGCCAGATCCTCCTGAATCAGTAATTTATTTAAAAAACTAATATTATTTTCTTCTCTGCTTAGAGACCAAAATACATTTAACATAATTCCGAACTTGTTCTGAATTCGAGTCTCAGAATCTCAGGCTTGCTAGGATTCAGACCATCATCATCTCTCATTTAGACCATCTGGTCTTGAAATCTTGTAAAACTCTTATGTAGCTATAATTAAAGTTTACAATAAAGTTATTTCTGTTAGCCATGCTAATGTAACTAATGCGATGCACATCCATTGAGTTTAAATCGCAGCAAATCCCAGTGAGCATGTTGCAAAGCAACATAGTTAAATTCAAAAATACCTTGATAAGAAGAAATAAGACTGACTGCTTGCAGTCTCATCTTTTTACAATGTAAAGATTTCAGGATAACCCTATAAATCTTCTAGCCCACTGCTTTCATTTTCCAAGTTCAAAAGCTCTAGCCATATTTACAGTGATGAATTTTTTCAGGCTTTCTTTTTGCAACTGCATAAATATTTGATTCCACAAATGACCTAATAAACGCCCTGGGTGTCTGTTTAATTTTAGGGGTCCAAGCAGGGGCGTTTAATAGATAGGAGGTGTGCAAAAGATAGCCTGCGAAACATCCTTTTCTCCTCGCTCTTTGCCGCTGTGGACGTTTCGTGTGAAGGAGCGTCTGCGACTCAGCGACAGAAATTCCATATTGATAATGTAAAATCTGTCCGGGATCCAGTCAGAAGCACTGATTGGTCGACGGAGTAGTTACTTTGTTTTAGCTATTGTTCAGGAATGACAGACAAAAGACAAAAGGCCACAAAGGTCAAATGTAAACGCAAAGAATCTCCCAACAAAACAGTCAATATTTGTGGAATATAGTCTTCTCTAGAAGAAGCATTTGAATTTTACCGGAGCTTGTAGGCAGATGGACACAACAATTTACCAAAATCAACCAGAAGACACAAAAAATTGGACAAATTTACATTTGGAACCCCATGACTACCAGCATTGATTTGTGTCATCAATATGGAATTTCTGCCACCAAGTCGCAGATGTTCCTCTGCGTGAAACGTCCCTAAAGGCGAAGAGCGAGGAGAAACGGATGTTTTTGCAGGTTATTCAAAAGAGAGAGGGGGCATCTATTAGGTCATTTACAGTATTCAACTGCAATGATCTTCTCTTTACTTATTTTGACATACCCTCATCGTCATCATCTTCATCATTCAGCTGAAAATCTTCATCCTCTTCACTGTCCTCACTATCCTCTCCCAGAGCTAACTGAAGGAGGGAGTTGTTTTCTGCAGGTTTGATCTGCCTCTTATTAGGACCTCTATTTACTGCATAATACAAATAAAATCAGTTTACTGTTTGTCTCATGATAGTCAAATTGACTGTTGGAAAAGGAAAATATAAGAACATTTTTCACACAGCAGGGAGAGGAGAAATAACAAATTTTGTTAATATTTCAGTGAGAAGAACTACTGTGGGACATAATATACGAGGCCCTATTCCAAAGGGTCAAATTCTGACGATCGACATGGCCTTGAAACAGCTACACAGGAAAGCAAAAATGGCGACAAGCGACACAAATGTGGGCTGAAACTGCAACAGTGACAGAGAAAAGTGCAAATACAATAGCGACATGGTTTCCTTCTCAATACGCAAAACAATAGGTTTTGAAATTCAGTAAGTAAGTAACCCTCCTAAGAGGGCTTCATGTATCACTCTTGGTAAGGGGAGGGGGGGGGGGAGTACTGTCAAGGGCTATAAAGGTATCTGCATCCAATGTATTTGGTCTAGAATAAGTTATAATTTATGTCAAATTGATCAGTGGTTTAAAGATTGGAGTATCTGATTTATAGCTAGCCTGTAACAGCGTAGGGATTTTTGGTACCTGTAGGTCTAGAAGTAGAATGGCAAAATTGCAGATGTGGGTAGTCTCGTTTAGGCTAAGGATTCCAGGGTCCCAGTAACACATCCGTTACCCTGCGAGCAGAGATTTCTTTCTTCCATGGCTTTTAGCATTTACAAAGACGTTTACATGGCTTGTCAGTCGTGTAGTTGGTTTGTCTATGCTGCCACAGAACTAGGAGCACAAACCAACCAACTACACGTAAATGATAGAAGCCATGCAAGAAAGAAACTACTGTTCACAGGGCGCACATCTTTGTCCAAACTTTCACAGATTACTCTCCCCAAGGAAAATTGATCAAGGCCCAAAGACAGGAACTCCCATATGAAAGGGACAAGAATGCTGCTCATCTCACTTAGTGGTCTAAATTGCATATTTTGGTTTACTTATGGTGTATAGCCAATATTTTGAACCATACAGGGTTGATTTGGGTCATCTGCAAAGAGAAAGTATTTGATGTCGACATCTTGATTGCATTATTTAAATCACTATAGCTCTTATTTGATTGTATGTTCTAGAACCCTGGATGATCTGCTTAAGGGTTTTATTCTTTTTATCCAACAAGCTTCCACCTCTCTTTTATTGGGAGTTACCCATCCCTCCAAGGGAACAAGGGTATCACAGTCACTTTTCAACTGCATTTACCACATGGCAGAGAGGAGAGAAAACAACAATGCAAAGCGCGTTTTGATAAGATAATATCAACATCAATTTAAAACATCAACACAGAAAATGTAGCACTTCAATCTTTTTCACCCTTTTGAAAAGCAAAAAAAAAACACTCGGCACCAGTCTGCTTGATCACTCACCGCAAAATTTGAATTTATAAACCACGATCTAAGCTTAAAATTGAAAGGCAAGGCGAAGGAGGCACTTCAAGGAGAAAAATGTTACTATCCCTCGTTATTTGAAATTCATATTTCTGATCTAAAAATACGTTACAAACAAGCAATACGCCGTCAAATTGAGCAGTCAACAACCTTCGCGTCTGGCCGGGATAGTTATAAGCTTACATGAATGATCGTGATGTCAATGACATGCAATAATTTACATCGATATCCCAGAAATCTCACAATAAAAGAAGTTCAATTAACCACTCCTTACTTAGCAATGCTAACACTATTTTAATCCGTAATTAAAGCTAGTGCTGCAATACTTATACTTACAAATTGACCGTAGAAAACTATCTCTCTCTTCCTTCTCTTTGTCCGCCATGTTGGTCGCGTTGTCAGTTGCGCGGAAGGCCTGGACCTCGAGCACGTCAACCGGAAGTGGGCATATTTGTCTTTTTAAAATACGCCTTACCTTAGACTGCGAGTAGTCCCCCATTTTTTCCCTGAGGAAAAATGGGGGACTACTCGTAGTCTATACGCCTTAGCGCTACCAAATTTGTATGCTACGTGTTTTTACTCTTAAAGAGACGATTTGCCCAAGAATTTGTTCAAAATCACGGCCGAAGAGTTCAAAAAGTCCACTTCCGTTTGCCTAACTCCCTAATTTTGGTACGTAGCCTGGGGTGTTTGCCTGTTTGGAGCACAGTAACGGGTCGCTCGGTGTACGGTCACATGATTACCAAATTTTCTAGGATGGGTAGATTTACTTAGCTGTGGGACTCCGCACGCGCGCGTGGAGCTCCGCTAAGATTGACAGGCAAGTCTTTTACCCGACGTGTCGCCTATGCAAATGGAGGAAACCGTCACTCATACAGCTGCAGAATGTAAGAAATTAGCTGAAAACCAGTACAAAAACTGTAGACACAAGGTTGCTCAAGTTGTCCACTGGAATTTAATCTGCAGTGCAGCGAAACCTTGTTTGACCATTCTCCAGAGGCAGTGATGGAAAATGTTCAAGTGAAGTTACAGTGGGATTGCAGAATTCAGACAGCTCACCATTTAGACTACGATAGACCTGACATTGTAGTGCTGGAAAAGGAGGGTTAGGGTGTGCTTTATTGTCGATGTAGCTTGCCCTTTTGATACACGGATAGCAGAAAAAGAAACAGAGAAGATCGACCACTACCAGGACTTAAAAAGGGGAAGTGCAAAAGATCTGGAACTGCAGAAGTGTAGCTGTCATCCCGAGCTCTTAGGACTGTGAGTAAACACCAAAGGATGTGGATCAACAAGTTAGGAACACCTGGGATTATTGCATTGCTCCAGAAAGCTTGTTTGTTGGGAAAAGCTAAGATCCTAAGAAGGACCCAAGACATCTAAGGCTATAGGAGATAGCTTGATGCTCTGGGAAATAACAAAGGTCACCTTAATTAATGATAATGATGATGATGATGATGATGATAACAATAATAATAGTAATAATAATAAATAATGGTTGTTTGGATTGAGTGGAGTCCAATTCGGTCTGTAATCATACGAGTGATTAACAAAATCGGACGACCACTTAGCGTAGCGTAGAGTCCGATTTGTTCAATCACGGGAATTGATACCTTCGTCATTTCGTAATTCACTGATGGCGCTGGATTCTAGTTTCAATCATAGATATGAAAAAACTTGATTCTATAAGCTAAGGTAAGAAGGGTCATTCTCTCTTGGCTAAGGGAAATACAAGTTTAAATGAACAGAGAAGAAAAAGGTTATTCACTGTAGAAAAAGAGGAGTAAAATGTTTGCATCCCGTTCCCTTGTTTGCCCCGAATTTTCTTTCTTTGCAACCTTGACTTTCTTCCTGAAAACTGTGCGACTCTTAGATTATGATCCATCCACCGATTTTCTCACGATTATTATTTTCAGTGAAACGATTTTTAACGTGCAGTTGGGAATAAACCTGTAAAAACTGTAAAACGCCAAAAACAGCCATTCAAAAAGGGGGTTATTATTTGTTACATAAGGTAGATTTACCGCACAGAAATCTAGAGGGGAGCAGTAAAACGGCGCATGAGGACGAAAACTTATCCTCAAACTCTGTTTCAGATTCAAAAATAACTAACGATTCTCTCTTGCGATATTCCATGGCTACTTGGAGATACGAAATTTCTCTTCAAGTGAGCTCAACACGAGAACAGAAACTTCGTATCTCCAAGCGGCCATGCAATGTTCTACTTATTTTATAAAATTCAATGTAATACCAAACCATTTCACTTAAATACTTCGTGTGTGAAGATAATGTTATTTTCACGTATAAAAATATGTTTTCGCGCGAAAGCTCACCTGGTACTTCATTGGTGTTTATATGATAAATGTGATTATTACATGGCTTTTTAAAGTCGATAAAACTGATGTTAAATCTTTAGTTCTTTGTACAGAGAAAGGTAAATAAGAACAAGCCTGCTTGTAAGCGTGTTGATGCGGGGCTCGATCAATATCCGGTTTAAAAAATCATTTTTCACTGACATCAAAGTCAGCAAACTAATAACTCTAAACAAGGAAGAAAGTAGAAAAGAAGCAAGAATTTACTGATTCCGTGAACTTTATTTGGAGGATTTACAGATAGATATTAAATACATCACTCGTATATGTCCGACAATTGCAAATCAGAAAATCAACAATTTCATGCGATTATTTTTAGGGCACTCGGTCGGTGCTAAAATAATATGCAGCTTCAAATTTTGGGGGCCGTCCAAGGTAGATCCGTTCTACAATAGCTTTAACGGAAAATGATAAAAACAAACAGAAACTTACAGAGCAATGTTAGGGTGAAGAGGTCTTAGGGCAGTGTTCACTCCAGTTACGGTATTGTAAAATGGAACAGACCCTATAGTACAACATACCCTCGTTATAAAGAACGTTATCAGAGTTCCACTGTATTTATTTACAAAATAAATGGACTTTTGAAGACTTAGCTAAGAGGGAATTTGACACTAATTTGTTCAGATAAATAACACATTTTGTCTACATTACAGTAACTTGCCTAAGAGGGCAAGTATAAAACACATGTTCAAGACTATCTAATATAAAATAATAGGCTCCGTTTATATCACTGGTCAGGTAAAAATGTTTAAACAAAGACTTCCTCGTAAACTTTCTAGAGTAAAAGTTTCACAGTTTATTAGTTGCAAGTACCACAGAAATAATGAGACAGTCAATGCTTCTCAGTCCTATTCAGTAAAGTGAATCTGCGTTGTTTGTGCGAGGTTTCTTGATTTTATCCAAGTTCTTTGTGATGGTATCATGGAGAGAGAGCTGTTAAAAAACAAAGGGAGTACATTTAATACTAGAGACCTTAAGGGCCTGTTTACATGGAAGTGGGGGACCCCAGATAAGTGAGGTAACATGTGGCGGGTCACCCCACCAACACCCCACCTATCATGCAAACACGATCAAATTAAAATGAGAGATTATATGGACAGGCGGGTTACCTCACCTACCTGGGGTCCCCCCACCTCCATGTAAACAGGCCCTTGGAATCTAAAACAAGCACGACTACGAGAACGAGATTTTCTCAATACAGTGTCATTACTTTACAGTGCTCGACTTTCAGAAAAAAAGTCTTGGGGCCAACTGGCCCCCAAGTTTTCATTTTTGGTCGCCAGAACAAGTATTCTAGTCGCCAAAAATTATATTTAAGAACTAATGGGATAAAATAAACTTAACATCTTTAACTTAGCCTTAACAGAAAATGAATGGTTTAGACTTCCTTTGAACTTTCTTTCGAATGGTTTTCGCTGACGCTCGATTACCAGCCGGTGTTCTGTAAAATGAATCCGCACTCAAGCGTAAATCTCCTCAAACAGGTATTCAAGCTTAAGGTTCAGGAAATGGAATACACATTAAAAAAACAAAATTCAGGAATCACAAAAAAACTTATTTGGGTTATGAAAGAACAAAATCTGCAAAATTTGTTTTGCGTCCCATGTATTTGCATGTTCAAAACTGAACATCGGTGAAACTTCATTTATTGCGCAGTTGCCTAACACGTGATCGAAAGTCTCCAGAAAGACCAGAAAGAGGAAACGTTGCTAATGTTTTCGGGCAAAGAAGTTGATTTCGCGAGAAGTCTGTTAGACAAACAGCATGACTTCAACTTTACTTAATTAGAAGTCAATAAAATACGGCAGAGCTTTTATTTGCGTCGTCACGCTCAACAGAAATTTGCGTAAAGTTGTTTACACGAATTGCGAAGCTCGAGAAGTAAGCGCCGTTCGTTCTCGATTAGCTTCGATTAGCTTGACCTTTTATCAGACTAATCTGTTATCGAGTCCGCAATCGAGATACATGTTCGACTTAAAGAAATTGTTTTAAATATCGATGCGCTTAAAGTCATTCCCGGAGAAACACGGGACGATCTGTTGAGAATTGCGATCGATTTGTCCGAAAGTCGATTAAAGTCTTCTGTCGAATTCATTCATTTCACAATCTTCTTTCAAGTAAACGTAGATTAGAGTGTTGGAAGAAATCGTTAAAGCCTTTAGACAAATCGTTAAAACGTTTAGACAAACCATTAGAGCGTTTGGGCAAAACGTTAGAGCGTTAGAAAAACCTTTAGCTATCCGTTAGTTGTGTAAAGGATAACAAATTATCATTAGTGTACGTTTACCCAAAGAAGAAAGTCACCTATCTTGGGGGCCAGGTTGGCGACCAGGTGTGAAAATCTAGTCGCCACTGAGTAAAAGCTGGTCGCATTGGCGACCCCACGGGTCGCGACGTCGAGCCCTGTACTAAGTAGTGCTCGCGCGTGAACAAGCGGCATTTTCGAGGGAAAACGAGATTTAGCGAGAATGTCGTAGAGACGGAAACACGTTTATCAAAATAATGTTAGAAGTCTCAGAAGTTTTATCACTTTGCGTTCGGGAGAGGGATTACCTTGCTATCCTTCTTCAATGACCGTGTTATTTTTTTCTGGTGAAAAAAGTAAAATGAAGCTTTCCGGGTGTCTATTTTTCAAGAATGCGCAAAAAAACCCCTTGAATTCAAAACTCATCCTAACAGTCGTCCTCGAATTTAAGGTCTGTAACTACAAAACCATCACAACTTTCTATCTAAACAGTGGGGTTTCAATAAAAGCTGTTAGCAGTGGTCTACCTATCTACCTGCTGCCTATAGGGGCTCTCACCCCCATTTCTCGAAGTGTTATCCATAAGATTTTTAACGCCCCCTTTACCTGGTCACATGCACGGCTGCCTATTCCATCATCAGCAGGCACTTATGGAAAAAGCTACTGAAATGCCTGCGCAGTTGGGCAATAGAGAGCATTTTACTTTCAATAAGATGTTTATTGGGGGTATGCTAGTAATAACCAAAGGTTACGGAGTGCGGGCGACAACAATCGAAGGTCAAAACGCTTTTGCTCCATGGCTGTGCTTTGCGTAAGTTTCACGTAACATATCGTCAAATCACTCATGATCAGATTACGAGTGATAGAAGCCCCAAACGCGCGTGATCAAATGGCGTTCTGTGCCTTCCATTCATTCTTAGTGGAAGTCCAAACGAATTCTGGCTACATACCTGCGACGCATGCGTACTAACAACCTGGAGATTAGGATTGCGGGTCGGGCTCCTCTTGTCGCCCGCAATGCAATTAGGGGTGGGCTTGAGTGATCGTACTCCGGAATAAGAATACGCCAAAGCTTTGTAACAAATCTCTTGTACCGCAATTTTTGGACTACTTAAATTCTATATACAAGCAGATTTCTAGCTATTGCAATGCACTGAATGTCAAAACAAGTGATTTCTAGAGTTTATCCGATTTATCCCTATTCCGGAATACAGTCAATCGAACACGCCCTAAATTAAGTAACAATGCAGCATTAACAGGTTCGCTTACATAATGATTTCGAAGTTCGCAGCAACAGAGGCGTAGACTAGTGAACTCTTTTTCGTCTAACTCCATAACAGCTTGCCGGTAGTCATCCTACGAAAATAGCTGTCAGTATTGTAGATAGTGGGGTTGTATTACTCTGCTACACACGCCGTTTTCAGTGTAGCGTAGCAGACTAGGGTTATATCGAATCTCCCCATATTCACGTAAAGTTATCATATGCATATTTTTTTTTGTAATCCCTTGTCGTATAAATACAGTCAAAGCTCTCCTTCCGATCTTTCTCGTAAGCAACTAGTTCGTAGTTACGACGACCTTTGTGGAACCCAAAGAGGGGAGGGTACACCACCCCCGACCCAATAGGCCTCGGTGGATAACACTCTCCTAAATCTCCATAATTCTTCAGATGATGCTCAGCTAGCCTCCCCGCAGACGTCCTTTGGGGTTTGTTTGTCACGCATTCATTTCTCCCCCACGAGGGAGAAATGAATGCGTGACAAACGAACCCCAAAGGACGTCTGCCGGGAGGCTAATGCTCAGCCTGATCCAGTAATTTTTAATTATTAAATAAATTTCAGTAGTTGATTCACAACAGAATAACTAAAAGTCCTGAATGTCAACACTCATAGAGTGCTCAACACAAACGATCAAAATAATAATACTGTAATAATAATAATAATAATTACCGATAACCATAAGATCAAAAATCATCATCATTATCATCATCATCATCATTCATCATCATACAACATCACTACATTTGAACAAAATTCAGCACTTACCAGCTGAGGGTATTTTAAGATCTTGGAAACTATCTTTCCTCTTGTGATGTAATATCTGCAAATGAATGGTAATTGTATGTTTTGAGCAGTTGAATAAATATCCAAAGTGCCACATTCAATACAACTTCATCACCATCTACCAAAACATTCCGGAAAATAAGCTGCGGGCTTAATTTTTCTTTTTTTATGAGGCTTCTTACACTGCAAAAAGCCTTTGTAATGTGCTATTGTTTCCTTTAGCCAATTAAAAATTTTGCTTTCTGACGCCTGTCAAATGACTGCCAAATCACTTGTCCTGCACTTTTTTCTGTTCCCCCAAAAAGGAAACCATATGATAAACATTTTATTGGCCACGTTTTTTTTGGTCCGTACTGTTAATTATGGACACTCGTTTTTTCCATCAATTTGTGGCCCACACACTTCACGATTGGCCGATAAAACAATGGAAAAAAACGCGATCTGTAATTTACAGCATGGATTGAAAACTCAGCTAATAAGAGGTTTTTACATGTTCTTCTCAATAGTGGTCACAGCAATAACAATTATAAAAGGCGATCTTTTCTGAGAGGCTGTATTTATAGTGCTTTGGCTGAAAAACATGTTCAGTTGTTATTCTGGATCAGTGTTCACTAACAACCGGTGGTCATGCATGAAGGTGTAATAGTGTACCTTGAAATCTGGTCCAAGAATGTTGCTGCTTCTCCCTCAATTCTCTGTACTTCACTGAGAGTTTCCTCCTACATTAGGGAGAGAAAAGAGAAATGTAACTATGAGAATTGAAAAATTCACAGTTACTCCTGGCAATGTGAGCACCAGCATAATGGTATGTGGCTGAGACTTAAAAAGATGGCAGATGCAACCTTTCTTGTACAGTTGACTCCCAATAACTTGCACCCACGCTAACTCGAAGTAATTTTTGTTTCCCTTCAGCTCATTTCCCGGGGTTCATACAAAAAATTGCAACCATTTTCAAGGACTTTTCAAGGACTATATTAGATTTTCAAGGACCACCTACTAGGAATATAATTTCAGAGATTGTACAAAAATGCACATTCCCAGTCCATTCTAATAAGACTTTAAGGCTTGAACTGTTTGCTTCACCAACTTCTCTACATTTTTCAGTTCACTTGTATTAAATTGATAGTTAAGTATTGCATAAAACATAGAGCATTTTATGAAAATAACCTTTAAATTCCCTGAGCTATGATTTATATTCTGTCTTGGACAACCAAAAAGCATCAAAAAACTCTTTCCAGGCTACTACATTCAAAGTTAAAGAAAATTCAAGGACTTTTCAAGGAAAAATGGAATACAAGGACTTTTCAAGACTGTGCGAACCCTGTTTCCATATAATTTTACACTTTTTTTTTGTTTTTTTTTTTTTTTTTACACTTGATCTCTCAAACCATGTTTTAAGCGTGTGGCAAATCGAAAAAAAAAAACATCTACTGCAGTCCAATACATTGAATTTATTTAAAACATCTGTGTCAATCATGTATTCTTTGTCTGTTATACCTTTTTTTCAGTCCACTTTCTATAGTGATCAACCTTTGTTGCTTAATTTCTTTTTCAAAATATCATTATTTTATAAATCTCTTGTTGCTCCTGAAGTAAACTTTGCATGGTACTTGCACTGCTTCCCCATCCCATTTCCTTATTTTCGGTTATTTGCTTCCAGCTCCAGATAACTCGAACTTTTTTGGAATTTCCCTTGAGTTACTGGGGTCCACTGAACTAAAGCAGTGGAACTAATTAGGCATAAATATGAAATAAGTAGGTTGAGTATGATCGTTCGGGTGCACAAAGTCCTGAATAGGACTGTTGTTGTTGACAGTGACTGATGTTTCAACAACCTGTGCGCTAGTCATCTTCAGAGTCAAAGTGAGTTGTACCACATCAGTTGATTGCATCAAACTCTGGTAATTGACCTTGATTGGTGCAAAAAATGTACATGTTATCTGGCATTAAGCTGCATTTGTATTGACAGAAAAAAAATTACCTGGATAGAGACACCAAAGTTGTTTCCATCCTCTATTCTGGGGATTAATAACTGAATCCACATCTTCACCTAACAACAAACACCCCTCATGGTAAGTACCGGTACCAACATATGAATTTCCCCCACTGCCCCCCCCCCCCCCCCCCCCGGTAGTTAGCTCTCTTTCATTACACAACTCCACAAATTGGTAACCTTCCTAAAGGTGATCTTACACGAGACAATCCGCTACGACGATTTTTAGCACAACACAGGGTTCAAATGTTGGAACAATGTTGCAGCCTTTTGAAACAACGTTGCAACAATGTTGCAACAATGTTGTAACGCTGTGTTGCGCATAAAATCGTCGTTGCAAATTCGTCCCGTGAAACATCACCTTAAAACAGGTCAGTCTTCACCTAAAGTTTAATATCCTTATTCATTTTTCCTATCGATGTTCTACAACAGTGGTGGGGAGAAACTGTTAAGGAGTTGAGAAACTATGACTAATAATTTATGCAATAATTATGCACACTCACCAAAAAAGGGAATCTGGGAATTTTGTAAATGTTTGACAATGGCCACCATTTGGAGTGAAACCAGGGTGATCCAAAGGAAATCTGATACTTATCATTAAATTTGGATTACTTTACAGGGTTGAAAAATACTCTAGAAACAAACTTACCGTGTTGCATTTCTCCATCAATGTCTGTATTTTGGGTTTGAGGACTTCAATTACTTGCAAAATATACTAAAAAAATAAAAACATTGTTTTAAATAACAAGATGCTTACTGTATCAATCTATTACATGCCCAGTTATGCTACATGCTTTGTCATGTTTTGTCAGCTCTTCAGTATCCCTAACTCTTTTGTTGCAATTATGGGAAATATCCATCTTCTTCAGCAAATATAGGTAGGTGTCCATTCTTTGCATAAAAGAATGCACATTTTACTGGGGATATCCCATAAAAAGAGAAACACCAGAAATTTTATGACCATTTCACATAATGATGTTTGTGCAGACAGATGGAAAAAAGGGTACCCAACTGACAATATGGCAAGCAAATTGTTTCAGTTCAAAAGATCCCTGCACATTTTAAAAACGCCATTATTTTAATCCCATTTTTAGGTCCAAAAACTATAAAAACAACTACTTGTACAAAGTACAGACACATGTAATAGATAGTATAGTGTAAAAATGCACACAAAAAACACTGTAATGTAGTATCTGACCAAACAGAGTTCAACATTAAAATATTGGAGGATCATGGCAGCCAGCTCACAAACTTGCACATTACGTACTTTACATTAATACCACACAGAGAATTTAGAGGTGAATCATACACTTCGAAACCTTTTTGATGTCCCCTCACCAAGACTCACCTTGTTACAAGGGATATGAGTTTGATGGCCTAAATAGGAGAGGATACCATCAACAGTTAGTGTTACATTACTGGAAAGTTCCTCATATGCTGGTAATTTAATAAAACCTAGTTAAGTTTGAGGAAATTTCAAACTCTACATAAATGTTAACTAACAATGATTAATGATTAACAACTCCATATAAATCCTTCTAAAACAGGCCTGGATAGGAGAGATCATAATATGTTTCTGGGAATCTGCCCACCTACCCCTCCCCTAAGCCAAAATTTGCCCTAAGTTAGAGGTAAGTCTTAATATTGGCTTAGGGGAGGGGTAGATGGGCAGTTTCCCAGAAACATATAATGATCTGATTGGAGGCAGCATGGCTGAGTGGTCAGCTTGTTGGACTCCTGGGTTCAAGTCCCGCTCTGGTCCCTTGCTGGATTTGTTCTCGGACATCCTGAGTTCAAATTCTTGGCCACAATTGAAAATAGCCAACTGGTTGCCTCCCACCAGTTGATGTTTTTAATCCTGTTATGTTCTGTTTAGATTATTTGTCTCTAATTATTTGAGTGGAGTGCCTGTAAACTAGCTGGAAAGTGCGCATTTCACTGTAAACAAACCTTAAAACTTAACCTTCTTTAGAAGAATGGATATAAAGTCATCAAGGCATAATGGTGGTTAAATTTTCGCCAATAATTTGCACTAACAGACTGATTTTTAGCAAGGCATTTTTTACTATGTTTTTCTGAGTATGCCAACCAATCCCATAATTTCACAGATTCCATGTTTGTGAGGTTATCACTTTGTTACTCTATTGAAGAGGAGTTACACAGGCAATTGCATCTTTTTTAATTCAGTGATCATTCACTTTTCTTCTGTTTACTTCTTTGGCTTTGTTTTTCTATCTTGTTTTCAGCAATTCATTGTCTACGTTATTTTTAATATGCACATGGGTATTGGTGTACAGGTAGCTAAGCCCCTGTTTAGGTTTTCGACTGACACAAAATATACTTACATACCTTGCAAGTGTTTTGATTCATGGCCTTCAGACAGCTTTCTCTTTTTATGTGTGGTCTAAAATAAATGGTGAAGTTGTTTGGTTATTTTTTTACAAGGTTTTCTGGACACAGGCCTGCCAAGAGGGAATGGGGACAAATGGGACTCATAGGTCCCATGTAAGGTGCCATCCCTACCCAATCCCACAACCAGCAAAGGATGGCCACACCACCAGGGTCTACGTCCCCTACTCTTTTCAAACAGTGGTGTGGGTTCTTTTACATCCCACAAGAACAGATCAGTGAAAGTGCTGTGAGACGGGACCTACGGTTTTTCGTACTTATCCGAGAAGACTAGAAAGTCTAACCATTTCCAAATGTCATTACAAAGGCAGCACTTTCTTCTCAGTTATTTAAAGACCCTGAGTGTTGGTCGGGCCGGGATTTGAATCCACGACCTCCCGCTCAGCAGACTGGTGCTCTTCCAACTTAGTTAACAGGGTGGTGGCTAGCACTACCATTCAGAGCAAGGTGTGATTTGTATGGCATTTAATCAAATGGTGTTAAATGAAATTAGGGATTAATTTCACGCACGCTTTTGTCTGCTATGTGCTCTTTTATGTTTTTAGGTTTTCTAAAGCAGCTTTTAATGCCCTGACATCTTCATTCGTAACATTTTGAAACTTTGCTGCCATCTTGGCACTGACACATATGGAACGTTACAATGGTACTTTTGTTATTTCACATGTGAAGTTACAAATTAACAGTGAGATTTCGCTCCAAAATTAGGGAGTAATTTGTCACCCATGATATTAGAATGATAAATGATTATTACTATTTTTATGACTTTGTGTTATGTGACTGGCCAATAAACATAAAGGTCATAATAAATTTCAAAACAAATTATTCTCTTGATTGGTACCATTCGAAATTTATATTATGGACGCTTTCAATTTGTCATCACTGACAAGCCAGACCATTCCCGATGTAAGGTGAATTTCACTTTTAATCCAAACCATCCGGTCAGATTTGGCAAATCCTTTAATAGTATGCACAAAGGAGATGGTTTTCCAGCAAAAACTCTTGGAAAAGCCTTTTTATTGTCTAAATAACTACACGTACCCAAGGAACTTTACTACACATTGTCTTTCTTCACCCAGATGTATAAATAAGTACATTGTGTACCGGCGACATACTGCTTGGGGATAGCCCTGCTATGGACTAGCATCCCGTCTAGGTGGAGTAGCAATACTCCTAAGCACACTTCATGGTACGGAAACTGATATAAGCTCCGGCCGTTTGGGCCTTTGGTTTTGTATGCGCCTTTACCCTTTACCTTCTACAGGAAGAATTAAAGGGTTGATTGTTAATTACCTCCACGTCGTTGTGTGTGTCATTCTTGTGTACAGGCATTGTAACACCTTTATGCACTCTATCCATAGAATCTTTACTGAACATGTCAGACTAAAAATTAACATAAAATGTTGTCATAATGGTATTTGAGAAGCAAGGATGGCATTAGCCTGTGTTGAAGGAGTTAAAAGGGGAAGGGAAGGGGAAGGGGAATTCCGGCACGCAAGAGAGCATGAGAAGGAGGACATAGGGACACCTGCAAGGACACTATTGTTTTTTCCAAACCTCCTCCTAATAGGCCATTTGCACGATGGCGTCATTTTACTAATACGACCAGAATCTTTTACGTTTTTCCTTTCATATTTAAATTTGGAGGATTAAATAACAAAAGCCCTAATTTGCACAAGAAAGCAAACCCCTAAAGGATTCTGGTTGTAGTAGTAAAAAGATTATTTCTGGCATCAAAACCATGATTGCGAATTTTGATAGTATGTACTAACCCCCATTGGGGGTTGGGGAATGTTAGATTCTTGTCATTGTTATTGAGTACTCGCAGAGTTCTATTCTATGTTTACTTCATTATTATAATTGTTGCTCTTTTAAACCAGTCAATAAAGGGAAACCTTATTAACAAGGAAGCCTCCTTGGAAAAAAGTGCTCATTTATGGCCAGAATTTTATATATTAGCCCAGTGGCCAGTTATTTCTAAGTCATTTCCTTTGACCTCAACCACAATAGTTATTGTATGTAAGTTAAGTAACGTTAGATGATCATGAGTACAGTCAGAATATATAGGAATTAATGAATATTTATTACAATGGTAATAAAATAACCTCAAATAAGACCTTCTATTGTAGCTTTAAGACAGGGTATTTATAAGTGGCAGCTAATAGTGCAGTAAACAGTAGTATTTGATAACCAAACTTACAAAGCTAAACTTAATAATGCTTTCACGTTCGACAAAATTATTTCCTCAACACGTGGTGTTTGCCATAACACAACCAAGTTGTACAACGTGACCTTTAACAAGTTTAAGGTAAAAGGCTTTAAAGGTTACCTTCAGAAGTTTGTCCAGCTCAAAAACTCTGTCGGGAAAGAAATTTTTAACTGAATCTTCGGCCTAAGTAAAAAACACGGAAAAATCGATGCAGGTAAGCTCAAGCTTATATTATTATAAAAGTTTAACAGCAAGCTAACGCTAAACAGTATATGTCATCAATATTTGACCATTTTAGAAAAGCTAACTACAACACTCCACGCCACAAAACTGTGAGTTCAACACAAACCTCTCTCCTGACATCTTCATGGAAATCTTTAAGCTGAAATTTTCCAAGATTATAGTCAGTACAACCAGAGAAAACGTCTTCGGAATAAGGTGAAAAATGCCGGCTTTCTACCGAAGATCAGCTCAAATGTATTCAGCATTTGGTATGAACTTTGAGCCTTAAGGAAGATTAAAAAAGAACAATGACTTGTACGAAGCAGTTAATTACCTTTCCTTTAGCGGAGTTCATTTTGTAATCTTTATCCGTGTAAAAAAATAAAGCCACGAGGGAAATTAGTCGGAAGAGCAGCAAATCTCCTTACCCCTGTCCTTACGCAAACAGAACAAATTCGCGGCTTCTAACAGAAGCCGCTGACAATGAACACAGCGTGTTAGGGAGCCTCGTTCTCACGATTTTGGAAACGAGGCAGTAGTGGAAGTAAAATCGAGTTGCAATCATCTTTTTTCCATCTGTGTTGCCAAAAGGTTAAGTTACATGCACCTGGAATAGCCCTTAAAACGTAACGCAAGCTGCGTCTTTACTGTTTGAGTTTAAGTTTGAAACCGCCGCTTTTTGGAAATCTAATCGCTCACCAAGGTGATTTAATCGACCGCGAAAATGACCGATGATAGATTCCGCGATGTTGTAGCAACTTGGGACATCGCTCTGTCGGATGGTAAACACAGAATTCAATTTGAACATGGGACGACCACTGGAAAGCGAGTTATTGTAGTTGACAATGTAGAAGTCATTCGACACAACTGGATGTTTAGACTTGTGGGAAAGGAGAGTTTTAACGTCGGTGGGAAAAGGGCAACGATACATATCGAAGCGGTTAGCGGTTTTCAATATGAATACACCCTTGAAATTGATGGAAAACCCCTCAAGAAATTTGTAGAAAATCGCAAGAAAACAGCCAAAGTATGGACATTTCTTTTAGATGGGTTCGAAACACGAATGGTGCTGGGTGAGTTTAAAATGCTTTATTTATTGATTTTTTTGTTATTACCATTATCCTTTTAACACCTGTCAAATGTTGTCCTGCAGATAAACCCTGAATTGATCTTAAAGTGCTGTATTCCCACCTTTCGCAAATTACAGTAAGCCTTAAGTTTTCATACAAACAAAGTTCGGATTCAGGAAAATTTGATGGAGCTACATTGTGGGAATTTATGTGTATGATCAAGTCCAAGTATCACATGCAAAAAAAAAATCCAATGTTTTTGTCCTATGGAATAAAGTGTACCAGGCTCAAAAGGCATGATTAATTTGTGTTTTTAACGCTTTGTTTTCCGAATTTACACACCTAATGGCAGGTGTTTGATTATCATCGTTGCGATTGGAAGAGAATAAGCCAGTACTCTTGTTTTCAGTGTCAAAATGCAAAATTTGGCAGAAATTATGACACAATAGAACAACTTTACTGGTTGAAATGAAAAAGTGTCAGAGCAGCCCTCAAGTACGGTGACAAACATTGGCAGCTGCAGAGCAATATATGGAACCTTTGATCTCTCAAACTTCCTGATATACCAAAACTGACTATTTCTGTAGTTATTTTCCTCTGATTTTTCAATAATTCTCTAGATACTGTAAAACAATTTCCTTCACTCTAAGAATTTGGAATTGAAATTTGTCTGTACGTATTCATGATGCAAGTTTTGTGTCCTCTGCCATTTACACTGTGTAGACATAATGTTTGACTTGGGAAGATTTTTTTAATGGTTTTTGCCATAACTTCCATGATTATCCATGATTCACAACAAGAAAATTTTCAGAGACCAGTTTATTTTTAGATTCAGTGTTTATTAAGACCATCATATAGCTAAGTCCCACAAACCATTCAGCAAAAACGTAGATACCAGTGAATGGTATTTTTTGACATTCTGATGACTAAATTAGCACACAGACATGGAATGGAGGTTCCCTTTCGCTGGAAAAGGTTAACTAAAATGTGGTTAAAAATAGATATTGTTGGCTTGTGAAAATGCCATTGTCACCCTGTTGACAGTCCCTAATTTCCCTAAGGCCATTAAGTAAAGCACTTACAGTTACTGTACAAATGTACTGATTCGAGCCTGGAGAGGGGTATCAAATCAACTTTACGTGGGGGGGGGGGGGTCGGAAGGAGGCTAGAAAAATATTTTTATTTACCCTTGTTTCTTTCCCCCCAAAACTGCTATAAACCCCAAAGCCTGCTCCCTTGGTACCTGTTTAACCAAGATGGCCACCCATAATGGTAAGTGCTCAACCTGATGATCTTACCAAAAAATAGGGGACTGTGAACAATCTACACTATAATAATTATTATACACTTAGGATAGGAGTTGCTTGTGCTGGGCTATAGTCTAATGGTGATGTACATTGTATGTGTATGGGAGCTTATAATGAAAGGAAGTGGCCTGGAGTGTGAAAAGGCTCTTTGGTGGGGCATAGGGTGCAAGAATTTTGCCTTTGTTAGGGGTACCATCAACTGAGGTCTATATTCATCTTGACGTTGTCAACATAGAGTCCTAAAGTGTGACGTCATTAAAAATTAAATTTGTGAAATTATGCGATTTTTCAGGGTATTATGAAAGAACAACATTCAAAAGGCCCACTTGCCAAAAATAAGCATTCCAGGGCAAAGAAATTGTCTTTTAGATATTAGCCCAGTTATGCTCTGATAAATCCATACAAATCCTTCTACATTTTACTCAGTTCATAACATTAGGAACTGAGTCAAATTTAGAAGGATTTGCATGGAGTCATCAAAGCAAAACCGGACTAGTATCTCTGAGACAATTTGCCCCACAATGCTAGTTTTTGGTAAGTAGGCCTTTCAGACATTGTTTTTTCAAAATATCCCAACAAATCCCATGATTTCAAAATTTAATTTTTATGACATCCTCACTTTAGAACTCTATTCAGCATTATTTTCTGACCGTGACACCACATTCTAGTATATGGATTGGTTGTGATTAAAGAAAGTCCATAGCCTACTGCATGATTCTCGTCCCTTTCTTCACACCATTTTCCATTAAGAACCTGTTTGCATCCGTGATCCAAAGACGGTTTTCAAAAAAAAAAACACAAATCTCCCTCTACCACAACAACACACTCACAATATTAAGATGGAATCCATCAGGAAATTAAGTAATTTTAATTGTCATTGGACATAAACCTTGTACCAGAATATTTTAAGCCATATCACATTCGTTTTCACACTATTCAAGGGCTATAGATGTAATTAGTTATCTGTAATAACACCAAAGACAATTTCTACTAGGAGCCCTTGAAAATAAGATAATTTTCATGTTGTGAAATTTTAACCTTTTTAAGGTGGTTTTCTCAGTCTCCTATGAGAAACCTTTCTTTGGAGTTATCACATAACTAATTATTTATTACATTTATAGCCCTTGGAAAGTGTAAAATCGAATCTAATGTTTCAAATTATTCTGGTACAAGGTTTCTGTCCACTGAAAAAATACCGGTACTCAATTTCCTAATGGATCCTTCTTAATTACATGCGAATGTTTTGAAAAGTGTATTGTTTGATTCTCTCTCTAGAGAAGGACACGATGGAAGTGTGGGTGAATGGAGGTGTTGTAGAAACTGCTGTAAGTCTAATTGTTATTTCCTTACCTTTAGCATATAATCACATATTCTCCTTACTCTTCTGCGCACATTTCTTGGAGTGCTTGCCATTATGCCAACATTTCCAGCAATTTCAGTCGAACTATAGAGTGTTTTCACATGACGTCGCAGTGGCCATATTGGTGTCCAAAAACAATGAAATGGTGGCCATGTTGGTGTCCCAAACCAATCCTCTGGTAGTTTAACTCTTTTCTTATGCAAACACTTTCTTTTGATTCAATAAATTTGCATAGATGCTGGCCACATGAGTGAAAACACTCTATAGATAGAAGGGATCAGTTCAGGTGAAAATTTTGGGGAAAAAGTGGTCCACCTTGAGAGGTGGCCCTCACTGAATGGTTGGTCCAGTCCAACCAAACCTTACCTTTCCATTTCCAGAATTCTTGTTTCCACGGTTAGTTCTTTGAGAAGTTATCAAAATTTTGATTGAAACCTGAATTGGAATGATTTGATCTTGTTGGAAACTTTGCCTCAATCAATGTTTTCCCATAATTTTCTGTGTGGTGTACAGAGAAAATGTTTTTTACTAACAAGTGGCAAGAAGTGTTATTAAAATATTATTGGCAGAGTAGGATTGTGTTTCATGGCTGGTGTCCTTTTCTTGTGTACTAAATATGCAGTGATTTTGTTACTGCACCTGCACCCTATGTCTCTGCAGCATCTCTGGGGGGGGGGGGAGTACATATGTCCCTAGTCTGAATTCAAATATAGTCGTTTTGTGTTTTGAGGAGTGGGCCATGTCCCTGTTGTTATTTAAACTATCTTCATGCCATTTGTCGCCATTTCATCTAGTCTTATGTGGCTGTTTCATGTCCATGTCGCATGTCGGGAATTTTACCCTATTAACAGGGCCACATAAGCATCTCTCAAGATGCAAAATAATAAACAGCATACAACTTGTAGAATGAGAGGATCGATTGAGCAACCTGATGATGTCAAAAAATACCGTGTTATTACTCTTACAGTGAATGATGGAGTCTTGTAAGGTAGTTTTAGCTTACAAGTCTGTGAATCAAGTGACACATCGCGTCTATAGCAGTACTTTCGGTTTTTCTTTGTCTGATTTTGGTCAAACTACTTTGGTAGAGCAAGAAGTAACAGTTAATGTGAGCATGTTAATTTTTTTTTATAATCAGGGTGAATTTGTGGATGATGGAACAGAAACACATTTCCAATGGGGAAGCCACAACTGCTACATAAAAGCCATCAGCTCAGGAAAAAAGAAAGATGGAATCATCCACTCCCTGGTTATAGATGGAAATGAAATACCCGAGTCTATTGATGAATAGTAGCTGAAAACAGAAGGATGAAAACAACTTTAATGTACTTGTAAAATACTTTTAAGAACTCCTGCGAAGTTGATGGGGGCGGTGTATTACAATAGAACTACACTAACTCATATTAATTTTGTGCCAGCCATTTTAAATAATAAAAATATTATTTGGTCAATAATTGGTGCGAGGTCTGGAACTCAGATTTCTTCAGGAAGAAGTAAGAAACTGGCTTACAGTACTTTCAGTAAAGGATTAGATATTCAGAGCAGATGCTTTTTTCGGCTCTTGTTTTACCCGCTACTTTCCTGGCAGGTGGAACTAGCCGAAAAAAAGGCCTGCTCCCCACAGGCTAATATTCAGAGAGAATTTTCAATTTTCTGCCCATTGAGACCAAAAATGAATTCTTGGTTGCAGAACTTGCACATGCCGGCCAATAATAATAATAATAATATTAAAAATTGAAATGGCTGTCAAAATTGATATTGATACTTTCAACTCTCTCTACGATAGATTACTATTGATCACTACTGACAAAACATCTAAGTTTCCATCTTAGAGTTGTGTCTTCTCCTAAAGAAAGTCTAAGAAAATAACTGAAGAATTTATGGACAAGCTCTAGAGGAGCCTGTTAAGAGACAGGACCATTATGATGGATGTGTTTGTTCATTACTAATAATGTTATTTTTGCAAAAAAATAGAATTTTGTTACTCTTTTTACTATTTATTACCTAGAAACAAACACTGGTGACACATTAGGTGTACAAAGTAAAATCTGCCAGAATTGTGTTTTCCACAGAATTATTGATTTTTTGTCTTGGTAGTCTGACCACTTTAATGATGTGCACATTCATTGACTAAAGATTCCAAAGTTGTTTTCTTACGCAAATTAACCTCTTTTGCTGTTTTTTATTTCACTTGAATTGTTAAACTTGAATAAGAAAGCAACAGAAAGTGAATTTTGGTTAGTTGTACTCAAATGATGTTGTTCTGAAAACATAAAATAGCTGAACATGACAAACAAGTATAACAAAGATGCCAATTTATTACGTATAGGTATTTATAGTTGTAAATACTAGAAAAATTCATGCCCTATTATGCGCTTATTTGATGCCACTGAAGGGTTTTACTTGTAAGCAATTTAATCACTTGGGCATTCAAGATAGAAACTTGAATGTTTGCTTGCTTAAATTAAAACAAATACACAGAAAAAGAGTCATTGTTGTGATAATTGAACGGTTTCTGATTTCATCAGAGGGGGGGGGGGAAGGCAACTACTGTTTTCACGTAACAGAGCATGTTAACAACACATAATTTTGTGTTTCAATGGGCAGTTAGCCTGTGCAGCAGGGGCTTATAAGCAAAGAATTCAAGACCCTGTGTGAGTAGCGATGCACATACGGCGACTACACATATCAAGCCATGTCCTGAGTGGTCCCTTACAGGAGGATAAAAACAATGGAAAATTCTAAAATGCTCATCCAAAAAAGAGGAGGCGGTCACTTTGGAAATATGGCTCTTTACAAGAAGTTCTAAATAATTATAGTGATTTGACTGGGAAAATTTTGGTGTTTTGATTATGAGGCTGCTTACAAAAGGTGGTCGCACATAGAGTTTCGACTGTATTACGGAAAACTGATCACCACTTACGGCATAATATGAAGTCTGTGATTTTCTGTTATCGATAAGATCTGGGACGTTCAGGATAGAACAAAATCCCCAGACCATCTGCACATTACCTGACATAAATGGATGGAGAGTCATTACCTTATCAAGAGACCAAAATTGTTGACTTAATGCAAACAGCTTTGTGCCATACACTACAGAAAACTCAAAACATACTCAGGTTCTCTCATCTTTGGCCCCTGCCATTTCTACTTAAATTCTCTTTTTTCCCTCATAAGAGTCATTTCTCTTGCCAGATGATCTCTTGGTATAAGTAGATCCCTCCTCTCTTGACTCTTTATAATCATATTTTTCATTCTCTCTCTTTCTAGAGTCATTCCTTCTGGACCCTTTGCTATTGTCATAACCTTTTGACTGTTTATACCTATCACCTCCCCTATCACCCATAGCTTTCCTGTCTTTATAATCTTTTGATTTTTCCTTGTAATAGCTCTCCTTTCTTCTGTCTGCTGAATCCCGCTCCTTTCTCCCAGAGTAATCTTTTTCCTTTCTCTGTTTTGATTCTTGTTTCTCTTCAAATGATTTTTGCTTTTTATCCACACTCTTGGTGGTTTCTGCTTCGCTTCCACTACTGCTGCTGGATTCTTCTCTATCCATGCTACGTCTTCTTCCAGTTCTCTCTTTAAACGACCTCTTCTTGTTGTCGCCATAACTTTTCCTTTCATAATCAGCTGAATCATCCCGGTCTAAATTTAGCCTGACATCTCTCCCCTCTGTAAAAGTCCTTTTCTTGACATCACCCCTTTCTTCCTCATCAGAATCACCTGACTCCCCTCTTTCCACACTGTGTCTCAGCTCTTTCTTCTCCTTGAATGATCTTTTCTTAACATTTCCATCCTCAGTCTTTTTATCTGTAGGCTCAGTTTGTATAGTCCCAGGAAGAATTCCTCCCTGCTCTGTCCCCTTTACGAATCTGATTAACAATTTTGGACGCAGAGCTGACTTGATCCTCAAAGTATCTGCATACTCGATTACCTTCTCCAGTGTGTCTTGTTGTTGCGTTGGAGTAGAAGTCAACTGCTCACTCTCAAATGAAACTCGCTGGTCTTCTTGTTCTTCTTCCTCTTCCTCCTCTTCACTGCTTGATTCTGCAAATGCAGAAGCAGTGCTTTTAACAGGTTTAGACTTCATTCCAAACTGCACCATGCCTGGACCTTTCTTCTTTCCAATGTTAAATGAAAAACCCTGTTTTGGGGGCGTGGCTGTTCCAGGTGTTTCTGCCTCACTTGCATTGCCAGAAGACGCACCCATCCTGAAACTGAATGGTTTCTTTGCTTGATTATCTCCTGGTGGGGGTGGTGGTAGGGGAGGGGCTGGCTCATTAGGGAGGGGTGGGGCTGGCTCACTAGGTAGAGGAGGTAGATTGTCCGGGGGTGGGGGTGGGACAGCTTTAAAGCCTTGCTGTACTGTGATTGGCTTGAATCCAGAACTGCCAGTTGTCGTATTTGATGACGTTTTAAATGCTATATTGAATCCTGCATTGGATCTGTTGACAGTAAAAATAAATTTTTATTTAGATTAAAGGGTGATTAAACCCTAGCTTTCCCTTTTGGCCTTTTTCTATTATTTTATCTACCTCTTTCTTTTGTTCAAGATTTGATTTTTTACTATAATATTCTACAGTAATAAAACAGCAGCCACATGCAGTCAGAGACTGTCTATTTTTTTAAAAAAATAAGCCTTAACTTACTTAGAAAAAGATCCAGTTCCAGCAAGAAGATGTAGCCTTTGCATCTCTTTTTCCATCTGTTTCTGTTCCTTCTTCTTTTTTGCATCTACAATTAAGTTAACATGGAAGTAAAAAATACACTGAAAAAACATGGTACATTACAAAATCTCATCATTCATGGCATAAGCTACAACATGGTTAGAGTCAAACCTGTATATAACAGCCCTGTATATAGCGGTCATCCTATATATTGCGGTCACCGGATAATTTAGCAAAATTTGCCTTATGTTTTCTGTAAAGTTCAGGGTTCTCAATAAGTTTTAACATAGACAGCAAGAATGTGAGAGTAGGCAGCTTGCCAATTGAATTTCATGGTCAATTGCAGGCTTTCTCACTTTACCCTAGTAGACAGCTCAAACCTCCAAGTAGCTAGGGCCCAGTTGTTCGAACCCCTGTTAGCGCTAACCCAAGGTTAAATTTTAACCTGGGCTTCTTTTTCTTTTCATCAAAAGCACTCTCTCGGATGGGTGAGAGAGTGCATTGTTCGCTGCTCAGACTTAGAGTTTTCTTTGTGGCAAATTTTCTACAGCACGGTTAGAGGTCTTACCAAATTTTAAGACACGCAGGAGTCTTTCAGATGAGTACGATGGTTAATTTCAATTCAAGAGCCTTTGACTCGTCCAGGTGTTAAACCTGACGAGAATATGAGCATTTGCTCTTCGACTCCGCAACACGGGGGATATACAAATTCCAGCTTGCTAGAAGGTGATGTGAAAGTGAGAAAATGTCTTGCAATGCTATTCTTAAGAAACTGTATGAGCCGGAAATGGATGTGATTTTGACCATTCGCTTCAAAATAACAGCGGAAATCGAGATAACAAAACATATGTTTTGTGTCCTACTTTGCAGACGAGGACGTGTATCGGCGTTTTGAAAAGCATAATTACGTTCTGTCATTCATTCATTGCCATGGAATATGCGTTTACATTGTTTTTTCACTGTTAATAGCTTCGGTTAATGCGGCTGGTGATCATCTTGCCGGCTGAAGTTTCAAGGAAAAGGAATAAAATGAAAGACTTTTCCTAACAATTACGGAGTCAGCTTCTGTGGTGTAGTGGTTAGGTGTAGTCGCGTGGAGCCGAAGGTGCAGGGTTCGAGTCCTTCCGAATTATTTATTCATTCTTTCTTTTTTTTTCCGTTTTTTGTGTTGTTGTTTTCTATAAATATATAGCTAAATAACTGTTACTTAATGAAGTGCAACCAACAGCAAGGAAAGTATTGTGTTTCCAGAGAAAATATCGTGCACCGCATATTAAATATATGGATAAACAATCTGAATTTCTATTATTTCCTACAATTTACTGTGGGAAAACCA
This sequence comes from Porites lutea, assembly GCF_958299795.1. Lineage (NCBI taxonomy): Eukaryota > Metazoa > Cnidaria > Anthozoa > Scleractinia > Poritidae > Porites > Porites lutea. The sequence continues at coordinate 6,379,880 of NC_133203.1, read as the reverse complement.
GAGTTGATAACCACTTGATCATTTTCTAAACAACGTTCCCACGAGTTCTTTCTATAGACTGATAGTAATCATGAGTAATTATTCTAGTACTTTCCAACATGTCAATAGGACATTCAACGTCATTTTCGATTCTTTTAAGTCTTACTGCCTAACTAATGCCAGTATCAACAGAATGTGCCGCAGCATTACTATCTTTTAGATACCCTAGTATTATTATTATAACTACACCAGTCATAAAGGAGTGTATCGGGGACTTGCTCAAAATCGGCCGTCCACCAGTGCAAAATGGCCACCAAATTGGATAACAATCAAACAATTAGCAAATCACAACAAACTTGATTCAAAAGCTCATTACATTGTCACTAGCGGGGCAGGAGTACAGGCCTGCAGGGAGGGGTGTGGGAAGGGTGCAATGTCGGACCAATGATTTAAAACAAAAAGAGTTGATAATATTTTTCAAATCTCATTCACTGATTGTGTAGCAAACTTGAAAACTCTGAAAGTGTTAACAAGCCTCATGCTTTCCACAAAACGTGTTTTTGCCTTCATGTAAACGTATCAAGGGGATTTGGCATGCCTACAAGGCATTAACCCCTTGCTAATAAATTACACCTTGTCCTTAAGGAAAAAAGTCTGTATTGGAGGATTTGTAGTGCGGATTGAGAAAATGTTTTCGTGCCGCTTTTCCTTTACTGGGAGGTCATGTGGTCTTTTACTGTTCAGTGGCTGACAATAGACATAAATGATGAAAACGGCTGAAACTTTTTTGACCTTCCATTTTCATCGATTTAAATTACTATTGATTATCGAATTTCATTGATTGGGCATGCCGGGCCTTTAGCATGTGCATTTGCTTTATGCCTTATTACCAGACTGTGCTCACCTTTCAAATATCTAAATACAGTAGTTATTTCCACATAAAAACATTATTCATTACTTTCCAGTAGAGTTTAAAGAAAACCTGTATATGGCAGTCACCCTGTATACATGTATAAAGTTCTGTCAGCTGACCATTTCCATAGGGTGACCATTATATGCAGGTTTGACAGTTTGTCATGACAGTGTAATGATGATGACCAGAGTACCATAACTGCTCTTGTTCTGGGGTAACCGTAAAAGTAAAAAACTGCATTATAGTAATATTTCACAGTTTTTCAAGGTTACATTAATCTCGTTATACAAATATAAAAGTTTAATTCTATATAACCAGTAAGTACAAAAAAACTTACATATATTTCTGGTTGACTCTCTTTGCCTCAATTCCCTGAGTCTCTGCAAAATGTATAAACTACATATAAACAGAAGGGATTTATCTTGCCATGGAAATGCACTTTATTAGAAGCTCTAAAAGCAGCTAAGTCAGTATGTGGATCAAATCAAAATAAATGTATTGAAAAAAAGCCTTTTAAAATTAGTCTCAATACAGTTAACTGACATAAAGCTAAATTTGTCAGAAACATTCAACTGACAGCATGACTAAGAGGTTGTCTCTTTCCACAGAATTTTCCTGTACTTCATGTATTTAGTTTCCCCCCTAAAATACTCCACCTTAATGCTGCATTTAGCCACTATAATGTACAGATTCCCCCAATAAAGTCACTGAAATGCTCAGAGGCTATTTTCCATTTAAATTTAATGCTAACAAAAACATTCAAGTGGTATAACAACTTGTAAAAGTTAAAGGTTTTTAGTACAGCAAAAGATAATCGTCTAAATGGCTTAATAAGGGTGCCATTTGTTTTTGTACTTTAGAATTTGCTTTTAGGTGCTCATTTTCTCTTAAAAACTTCTTTAATTTTCATTTTCCCCGAAAAAAATAATTTTCTGAGAAAATTCCACTGAAATGCTCATAAAAATGTTAGTGTAATGTACACTGTACAAAAGCCTATTGGGAAGAGAATATTTTTACCAGATTATTCTATACCTGCCGATGTGCGTGGTCGTAAGAGTTGATGTGATTATCATATTCCTTGTATTTAAAATACTGTTTGTCACAAAGTTCACAGTAGAACATCTCTTTCAAATCCCGTAAACTCTCCTCGATGGCTTTTTCCTTTTCCTGCTCATTCTAAGAATAACATAAATTCACATTTATTATTATAAAACAGCAAAGATAGCATGCATGCTCTGATTGGCTGAGGGGTATGAGAGTAAGAAAACATAGTTGTGGAGTCAAGATGTTTAAATGGTGTTTTTAGGAAGCTGGAATGAATCTGAGGATGGGCCACATCTTCCTCAAGAATACCCATGGTTTGTGCAACTTCAGACAAACAAATTTCAAGGACTTTTCTAGGACTAAGATTTGTTTACCGTATTGACTAAAAGCCGTCATGGAGTCATTTACAATTTTTACTTCTTCCACTATCGTTGATCACATTATTTTAAAATCCTTTCTGCAACAAGACTTTGCAAAATGACTGGGTATGACTTGCAATTGCATCTGAGGTATGGAAATAGCATTTGAAATAAAGAGACAGAAATAAAATATTGTTCATGTACAAAAATGGTTTTACATTAACTGTGAGTTTTACAGATTCTTACACTGAGGATGAGCCAAATTTTCCTCTGCAAAATAATCTAATTTTACAGAAAAAGGTCTCTGGCGTAGACAAGGTTGTGAATTTCAAGGACTTTTCAAGAGCTACTGAAGGAATCAAGTACTTTTCAAGGGCCTAAATTGAATTCTAGGACTTTTCAAGATGACTAGTAAAATTCAAGACCTTTTCAAGATTGTACGAATCATGATACCATACCCACTTGGGAAAGACAGCTTAAAAGGTTTGAACCCAGGAGTCATTTCATAAGTAGATCTCCATACATTTCATTACTGACAGACGACCAATAATATCTCGACTTAATTGACTAATCAGGTCAATAACAAGAGTTTAATACCATCAACTGCTGTGATAAAACTCACTTTGACTCTGAAGATAACTACCACACAGATTGTTGAAATGTCAGTCACTGTCAACAACAGTCCTATTCAGGACTATGTTCACTGAGACAATCATACTCAACCTACTTACATTGTATGAAGTGATGAGAAAGTAGTTGAGAAAGACAGTGTTCTTTAGTATCCACATGACTGATCTCCATACATTTCTTTAAAGAATCAGTTGAGAAAATTTGATAAAAGATCAAAGCATTTTCCGTGTGGAGATCATAGCAATTCTTATAACCTTTTCTCTCGAGGATGTATGAATATTATTGTTAGGAGAAAATTAATTATTTGTCACTTGGCTGTTCTATCAAAAGCCAGAGTATTTCCTTCGTCCTTTAAAAGATTGCTCAACTATGAACTTCAGTGCATTCTGCTGGCTTATCATTAGGGGGCACATTCTCTTGGCTTTAATGCACTGTTTTATGCCGTATGTTTTATGTTTGTGGGAATCCCAAAAGGCTACAGCCCAGTAAGAACACTGGAAAGGGTTTTAACACTAAGAGGCCTCATAATTCTTGTTTACCTCACTGAGGCATTCACGTTAGTAACACCAGATAGCTCTTGTGCGAACATGAAAAACACACCAGATGCTGCTTCTCATTGCTCATAGGAACAGTGATTTCAAGGCAATTTTTATGTAACAGAGCAAAGTTGCACCGCCCCGATCTTGGAAGTAGATCATCACATATTGGAGAGGTTTCTGCCATGCTTCAAGTGAACTGGTATTAGGACAGCAGTAGGAAATAAATGAGTAGGAGCAATGACTGGAACCCATTCAGACAGAAGTAAATTTTCAGAAGTGAGGATTAGGATTTGGTGTACTAAACTGTTCTGGTCTGAAGTTTGACATTTGTGAACGACTTGTTCTAGTTCTGTGCTATTGCTGTTCATACCATACCAAATAGCTTTTCATGGTGGCAAAAAAAGGCTATTGGGTATAGGGCAGACACAGCCTAAGCCCCCAATAACTTGCCATATTCAGTCTTCATGAGAGGCAATAGTGTGCTGACATGTTAAGTTAGCAAAAGCTGTGTGTTCAGAAAACAACTAACCTGATATTTTTGTTGTAGTTCATCAGTGTCTTCTTTCTCTATCTCCATCACCTTTCTATTGCGAGTTGCTTCATCTGCCTGCTCAAACTACAACCACCACAGAAACGTTTCGGAAAATGAGAGAATGGATTTGGAATGTTGTATCACATAAGGTATGTCCCACTTTAGTTGTATGCACACGTCACATGCCTTTCCATTTGTGAGACTGTACTAAATCATGAGATCAAAGGAAAAAACCTATGTGCTTTACCTGAGCTGTAAAATGTTTTGCTGTTCATTCCAATGGAGTAAATCATGAAGGCAACCTAAAGGCCTTCTACTCTTTCTTTATATGGTCCTTTGAGCCGGACATTTCTTGAGTTGATAATTCTTGTGATTGTAATTCTCAAATAGGATGAATCTGGTTTACCCGACCATGCTGTGGAACCTTCATCTTTCGAGTCGACTGTTTTAAAGGTGCAAGTGATACCACCGAAAGGGGAAAACCTTTCAAGGAAAAAGGCCTTTTACTCTTTCTTAACACCCACTAAAATAACTAAATAATATTATGTTACAAACATACCTCCATAGTGAGACGACCAAGACAGAGAGAATCTTCCTTCCTGACTAAAGGGATTGGCTCTGTACGACCTAAAAGAACAACACAGTGGTTAATACTGCAAATTTCCTGCTGAAACAAGCAAGACCTTTGTAGCACTAATAATGCAAAAAATGCACTATAACTTCTACTCTTAAAATAAATAATGTATTAATCGTTAAGTCAAGTGCATTAAACCATATGTTCCCATATTTCATTACTATCAAGGTTAAAAGATTAGCAAAACTGCCTAAAACATTGTTTATTAAACTAGAAAATGACACAACAAGATTGTCTTTTTTCTTCCACTTCCATTGGGCCCTTATTGTAAGCTTCACTCCCTTAGAAAAGCTCTGGCACAATTTAACATGAAAATACTTTTAAAGAGAGTACAGGTGGGTAGTTACCCTGCAAGTAGAGGCCCTACAATCTTTCTAGGAAGGTTGAAGGGCCTCTCCTTGCAGTCTGGTAGTGGGTATTGGGCTAAAATTTCCATTCATATTTTCCAATCAAAGTAACATGATATTTTGGCATGAATGTCCAGGTTGAACTGAAAGGTGCACCTTCTAAATGATAATGGCTGCTGAGTTAGAATGGTGCAAGAATGATGATATGATACCTTGCTTCTTCCTCCCCAATCCTGATCCAGTAGTCCAGCCCAGTTTGAGAGCCATCTGGTATCCAATATTTTCCTATACAAGTGGAGGATGATACAATTCGGGCAGTACTAGCCAAATCAAAGCAAAACACCCAAGAACAGTCTTTAGGATTGACTATTTAATTATGTCTTATAGTACAGTCTGAGTTGCCATACTGGCCCCAGTTGTTCAAACGTGGGATAGAGCTATCCACCAGATAAATCACTATCCAGTGGATAAGTATTAGGGAAATCAATAAATATTGTTTTATCCACTGGATAGGGATTTATCCAGTGGATAGCACTATCCACCTTTTAAACAACTGGAGTCTGAAGGGAATCCCTTAGGAAAGGTTTTGGGAAACTGGTCATCTGGTTTAGGGGTGCAAGTTGGACATCTTAGTATGACATACAATGTAGGCTATTCAGAGAGCAGCAAGCTGGGGGGAGGTCATAGTCCTGTTTCATGTGCAAATTTTGACAAATTTCACATATCACATGCTTTATAAAACAATTTCACGAGTCACGAATATAGTCATCACCCGCCTGTCAATCAAACAGATTACAAACCGAAACCATAGCCATCAGGAATCAGACTCCGCAATTTGATTTGATGATTGCAGCTTCTTTTCTTATTAGAATGTTGGTAGGGTGATCTTAAAGGGCACTAAAAAACAGATGTCAAAGGTTACTGACCAGTACAAAAACGTAATGCACAGAATGCAACTGACAGCGCTGTTCAATCCATTTTGTCCGATACTGTAGATTTCATGTACAATGCGACAAATAATTCATGTGTCCCACATATCTTACAAGATGAATCAGGCTTCACAGGTATACAGTAACTGATTTCACTGATCACATTAAACTTTTTATTTTTGAAAAATTTCATGAATCATGCGCTACATTTGGACCTAATCAATCGTCAAGCATAAACCCTTTTGCTCTTCTTATGGCTAATTTATTCTAATTTTCTGTCACAAGTCCTTGCCCTTTTTCATATAGGAGTCACCCCCTTCCACCTTTCAGGTTGTCTCTTGATGTAAAAAAATTCAGTGACCACCAAAATCTGGTGATAATAATCATTAAATTCAATGACTTTGACAAGAACAGAGATTATCCCAGACTTTCCCTGACCATAAGAACTTTTCATTTTCACCTGACTTTTTTTTTTGTGATGGCAACCATGGTGAATGTAGTGACTCACATTTTCTTTGAAATTCAAACCAGACCGATTTTAGTTTTACTCTTTGTCTCAGATTATGAAACTCAATTGAATATCACACAAAAAATGTAGCTGTTTGGGGAATTAAGCAAAAACCAAAAGCTTGGGAAAAAAGATTGCCAGCTCTATTATTCGTGTACTTTGCAAGCAGAGGCTACATTTTCGCTGTGTGAGCTGTAGTGTGAAAAGTAGCCTCTGCCAACAACCATTCAAATCCATCCAGAAATCTAGACAAATAAATTTTAAAAATAGGCCTTAGGATATGGGCCTGCATTCTGTAGTTGCTCCCCATTTTCCGACTTAAGAATAAAACTGGAATAATATTTAAGCTTAAAAACCAAAGTAATCAGATCTATTCAAAATACCTCAGCGATATGAGCGTCCAAAGTTGCCTTTTCCACAGTAGGTTCATCGTCGTCAAAAATTTGGGAAACGTCTGCATTTCCCGTCTGTAACAGCATAAAAAAGAAGACTCATAACAAAAGTACACCCAGAGCTCTAATTCGTTTCTCGCTCGAGATGTTCTGCTGCGAATATACTCATAAAAGTGCAACATTACAGCTACCTGATATGAACGGTTTTCGTGAAATCTTGAGAATTTGGCCGCCATTTTGAAGTTACTAGCCTCGATGTCACGTTTCTAGCGAGCATGCGCTTCTTGGCCTCCTTTTCACGGAAAGAACATTCTCGTCCCCAGAGCCACTCGGCTTAATTTGTAACGACGTTTCGCTACCACGTGACCAAGAAACGACGGGCTCTGGGGACGAGAACGGAAAGAAAGAAAGAAAGATTTCTCAGTTATCCACTCCCTTCCGTTCGAGTGATACTTCAGATCCAGGCGTTCAGATCGTGGGGACAGCGCAAAGAGATGCATGTGAGCAGAAAAAACTTCCTTCCCGCCGCACTCCACTATCCCAACGCCTGGAACAGGCTAGGCTAGAGCATTTGTAAAAATTACGATATTTAAAAACTTTGAAGGGAGGATTATAATTAAAGCCATAAGGTCTTGTTCCCGTGTAGAGAAAGATGACAGCCTTTAAACAAATAAAGCTGGCTCTAAATAAGCTAGTAAAAACAGAACTGAGAGGCAACTAGAGTTAAGTACGTGACCTCGCAGACATTTTCTTCAGCAAATTTCTACGTAATTTCTCATAAAATAAACATTAGAATAGCAAATATTCTGGAAAAGAAAAATAGTAAAAGTAAACAAATTGCCATTGAAGACTGATACATTCCTAGCGCGAAAAATGCGGTGGCTTATCAGATGAATTCGAATTTGAAAAGTATACATCTGCATTTGTTTTAGATTACTTAGTAACTACCGCGACTGTCATCGAAAACTAAAATACTCCTACGTTGGTTTTAACTAAATGCTCTGTTTCACGTTCCATGCTTCTTTGTCTTGTTTTATAACAGGTCATTTGTTAAATATTTACCTAAATGAGTGCGAAATAAATGCCGAACTAAAACCTCATTATACTAAAAAAAAAAAATGGCAAAAAAACTGTCAAAATTAAAAGCGATGGAAGCAGATCAGCTGGCAGATTCTGTCTTCTATTTCACCTGTTTTACTATAGCCCTCACGAAGGAATTGTAGATTTATTAAACTTTTCCCCTTTGCAAAAGAAAAAAAAAAAGAAGAAATAATACAAAGACAGTTTACAAAGAGAAAAGTCGATTCAGGCGCAAGACTTTAGCTTCTCAAAAGTCCTCTGTCTTTTTGGGTTCCCTGTGTAGACACAATTAAATGAAGTAGCCGTTCCTTTTCTCTTTCGAGGCTGCGCTCGTTAACGGCGTTAATGAGAGCGCTAAGAATACCATTTCGACCAAAATAAACAAAGAAGCTACTTGCACCATTTGCACGAGCATACAAGACGAGTCTTTGCTAACGTCCTTTCCAAGCTTACATGGCTTAGCTTTTTAACCCTTTAAACCCTAACATCAAAATTCAAATTCTCATTTGTTATCCCTATGCGTTTTCAATACAAGTAGTGGGGAGAATTTGTTGAAGCATCAATTAGATTCATCTTGTGTGATCATGTCCTTAATTCTCATGACCACTCTGTTTTATAAAGCAGTGATGTTACATGGAGAAATTTGACGCTGATCACTCTTAGGGCTTAAAGGGTTAAGTTTTAGGGTTTGTGACTTTTTTAAGGCCACAGCACTGTAAGTTCTGTTTTAGGAAAGGTTCATTTGCCAAGGTTAAATTTGCCTTGAGAAAATGACTGTTTATATTGCCAGACATCTACAAAAGTTGCCATAAAAGGTAAAGTATCCTTAGCTGCTTCACATGCAAAAAAGAATATCTCTTTATGTTTCTCTACTCGAAATTCAGCCAATAAGCTGCCTTTCGCCGAACATTTACACCTTGGTACAATGTTCGAGTTCGTCTGAAACACGAGCCGACTGGTCTGAGACCATTGTTACCGCACACTAACTTTTCACACTTATACGGAAAACCGAATAAATTTGTTTAATTGTCGAGTTTCTGGGATAACGGTTGCTAGCTCGAAAACAATCTAAATGTTCTTTTCACAGCGGTTATTTGTGGCTTGAGGTAGGTGATTTAATAAGAGATCGCCGAAAATTTACAAAATTTTGACGTAATATTGATGGCGTGATAAAAGTAGTCGATCGTTTGGGTTCTTTTTGGTTGGAAAAGTTTGGAACAGCGATACCTCATCACCATCGGATAGTATGGCCTTTAAGCATGTCGTCAAAATAAAGAAAGGAAAGTGATAAAGATAGTTGTAATCATGATTGACATAATGATCTACTTAAGCCTAGTCTTGTTGAACTCAGCTGCTGTAGACAGAAATTGGACTGTGTCGGTTCAATTTGACTGACACAATATTGTCAAGGGGAGCCAATTAAATAATACAGAAAAAGACGCAAAACATTTGTAGCGGAAACAATAACAGATGCTAAAAGAAGAACACATATAGAACTACTGCTAAGGAATTGTTCTTGGCAGCTCCTTGCCAGCCGTGTCGAAACCAGAAACTCGCAAGATGTCAGTGAATTCCCCGTCAAATACTAGTCAAGGAAGCGCCGATATTTGGTTGATTTACGGACGTGAAGAAGCAATCATACAGACTGTATTTCTTGGCTTCATTATTCTTTTTGGCGTTGCTGGGAACTTATATATATGTAGCGTTGTTTACAGAAACAAGAACTTGAGAAATCCAACGTTTGTTTTTCTCGCTAACTTAGCTGTGGCAAATATTGGTGCTCTCACGTTATGCACGCCATTTCCTGTCCTCAACAGCATTCGAAGAAGATTTGCGCTGGGAAGACACTGGTGTATTATAAATGGCTTTCTAAACAACTTCTTTTTCTGCATTTCAATTCTCACATTGTCCTTAATCACCTCCCAGAATTATTTCTCAGTTGTAAAACCCCCGTTTTGCTCATGGTTGCATATCACGCCGAGAAACGCAAAGTTTCATTTGGTTGGCTTGTGGACTCTTTGCTTTTTATTTTCGCTGCTTTCCCTAGGCCCGTTCGAGAGTTGGAACTATATTGTTTTTAACCCAACCACGGCACATTGCGGGCTGGCGTTTCCTAACAGCTTGGGAGATAAATTAAAATTGACGTTTCTCGCCTTGGTCGGATTTATTATACCAGTTTCTGTTATGTCGTTTGGCTACACGCGAATATATTGCAAAGTACGTGCGCACGAAGAGAGACTGAACCGAAACTCGACAGAAGGGCCGAGAATAGGTACTTTGACTAGAAAACTTGCAGTGACTCTGTGTCTGATGTTTGGTACATTCGTCATCTGCTGGTTGCCGTTTTTTCTACTCATTGCCCTGGCGGTCGTATTCGACAACGCATCACAACTACCGTGGTTACTGGGAAGAATTGCATATTGGAGTGGCTACCTTAATTGTGCCATCAATCCAACCTTATATTGTTTGCGATCATCTGCGTTTAAGGATGTCATCCGTCGGTCTTCGACATCCACTGGGGAAGTGACAAAGAAGTTTTCGATACCGAACAGACGCAGGAGAGCATTTTCTCTCCCAACAATGCCAGCAAACTTTAATGCTGGCGCTGCCAAGCGGGTTGATAGACAAAGCTTTCCTCAAATCGAATGCGAGAGAGCATCTGATCTTCGTCTTGGGCAAAATTTTAGATCTGAGGTTGCTCGCTTGCGGGCGTACTCCTGCTCGGGATATGAAATTAAAGAATACGCGGAAGAGAATCGAAAATGAAGGGAAAACGTTAACTATGCATGGGAAAAACCGGGTAACACCAGAGACTGCAAATAAATATCAAGAAGGGTAATTTAATAAATCCGTGTTGCAAGTTAGAATTAGATCAATTCTATTAGAACAGTGGACCTACAAGATGACAAATCATTTCCGACTTATACAAAAGAAAAGTCAGTAGGACGAAAATCAACAGAAACCGCCAACTTAGTATTATTGAACTAAAACGACATCAGCATAACCGTTCAGAAATAAAGCTATGTTTAGACAAATACAACATTATCTAATGCAAGTTTTACATACATGGAATCAGTAAGTCTTGAGATTGAAATCTGATTCCGTGTCTAATTCAATTTCATTTTCAGCTCTTTTTACGTGCATAAAAAAGGTGAAAACGTAACGTTTTGCCGTTGATTTTCGTCGTCCTTCGTCAATACGCCTCACGTCGAAGACTTAGTGTAGCTTTTATTGATTAAAAAAACATTTTTGTTTGTTTAGGCGCTATTGGGAGCAAGCGATTTAAAAGATTTCGTTAAATGTCTAGGACTATATGGCACCGAAGTTCCTTAAATCTAACATTCGATTTGTTATGATATTATTCTCAATTGTAACTGAACCAGTTTTTTATTGGGTTGGAAAATAAATGAGAGCGGATTTACTTGGTTCGATTGTTCAAGCCGTCTTTATTTAACCCAGAATCTTTAAATTATAACGATGACCCATTTTTAAATTTACTTTTGATCAAATCAAATTGCAATTTCAAACAGCTGCATTTTCACTTGCACAGAATCCAAATTTTCAAATATCAATAACGACTGATTAACATATAAAAAAGATGAACAACGAGAATAGCTTGAACCCTATTTAAAAAATAATTACTCTTAATATTTTAAAAAAGGAACCGCCGCCGACGAAAAGCAAAATTCTTTGTATCGAGGAAGTTACTGTTAAGCGATTGTCAGCTTGTCAAAACAACAGGAATATTTTTCGAGTGTGCTATATTTACTAAACTGATATTCTGAGAGTCAGAAAAGCTTTCCACTTGATTATCATAACACGCGACAAATTTTTGATTTATATCCATTTACCATTAAGTCAATGCTAAGACTGACGTGCACCCTTGACAATACCTTTTTAGAATTCGGAACGAAAATATGTGTCTCTGTTCTTCAAATGCTTGAGCTATTTATTTAGTTTAAAAAAACTAGTAAAAATCATAAAAACAGAGCGAAACAAATTTGATTTCAATTCCAAAGAAAACTTGCCCACATAATTTTCATTATCGTCGATCTAAAATGACGATATTAGCAGGCCTTTGATTTTGTAATTACCCCAAAAGCAATTAATTGCTAAAAAAACAAAAAATGCGTAGTAGGAAAACGACGACAACGAAAAAAAATAATAGGCCGAATAATTACGGATCGAAATCTGAAGCGAACACCGGAGATGGAACAAAGGGGTATCACTGCGGCAGTTTTTAAAATCAATTTAGACAAATAATCTGTTTACAAATGGAGTCCTTTTTTTGCTCTTACGCAGCGCCCATGGTGTCTTGGGAATTATGCACAACACCCTACTGCATGCACCCGGGGTTCCTTTCCAGTCGACGCCAGCGCTTTCCGTTTCATAGGGAGCTGGGAGCTTTACAATCGACAACGGCGACGGCAGCGAAAACGTCACTTTTAAAATAAATTGGCGTTTTTTTCAAACTTCGTCGCGTTTATTCCTTTGCGCTGAAAATGTCAAAGGTAGGCCAATTTCCCGAGAGTTGGTTTCTTGGGGACCGCACTCACGTTTGGAGAGAGAGAGAAAAATTCGTCGCCGCTTGTTTGCGTCCTCCATAAAACGTGAAAATAGGAAATTTCACGTCGTGTTCGCGCAGTGATGGCAAAGAAATATACAAAAGTGTGATGCACGTGCAAAGTTGTTGTCTTGCTAGAATTAAACCTATTGCTTCAATTTTTTGCCGTTTTTGTTTCCGTCGCCGCCGGCGAAAACGTCGCTTTAAAAAGTGACTTCACCTTCTTTTAACTTTACCGCGATTATCCCATCTCATTCACCTTGTATAGTAACTCTCCTGGAGTTGAATTCTTAAGAAAAATATCCAAGCTTAAAAACAGGACGAGAAATTCGTCGACGCATGTTCGTGTTGTCGATAAAGCGTGAAATTAGGCATCACGTTGTAGTCGTCCAGAATCAACCTCGTCCCCAGGGCTTTTCCCTTAAAAAATGGGTGGGGCCCCACTCATTTTTTAAGGGAAAAGCCCTGGGCACGAGGTTGGTCCAGAATACAAAGTTGAAACGACAAAGTTGTTGTTTTGCTAATCTTATAGACTACGAGTAGTCCCCCATTTTTCCTCAGGGATAGTAGAGCGAGCGAAACGCGAGCGCGCGTGAAAATCACCCCACGCGAGAAAACGCGACACGCGAGGTGATTTTCACGCGCGCTCGCGTTTCGCTCGCTCTACTATCCCTGAGGAAAAATGGGGGACTACTAGTCTACTAATCTTGGGACTATGTTGGGCTTTGTTCACCCCATGCTGGATGGCTTTTGCGCCCGCACGAGAGCCATACCGGATAGGACTTCCGTTCACACAGAAGAACGGTGATTTTGGCGCGATTTCTATGACGGAGCGAAGCTACGCCGCGTAGATCTCTAAAGTGGAGACTCAAATATCGGATAGGTGTTCACACTATAACGGATAGCTTTTTGTTTTGGCACGAAAATAAAGTGTGAACATTAGCCTCCCACGCAGACATTACGTTACGTTACGTTACGCTACGTTACGGGACGTTACGAAACCACGACGATGACGGAAACTGGAACGTCAAAAAACAACAGGTTTAATGAGCAAAACAACAACTCTGCACGTGCAACACGCTTTTTTGTACATTTCTTTGCCTTCACTGCACAACTACGACGTGAAATGACCAAGTTTTAAGTTTACTTGGGAACGGGAACGGCAAGGCGATAAATTCTACCATCTCTGTCCGAACTTGAGCGCGTTCCCTTCCCTTCAGCTCCAGCCAAAATCCCCTTCTTTTAAGTAACAGGGCGAATTGGGATAATCGCGAAAAAAATTCAAATATGTGAAGTCTGTTTTTAAGCGACGTTTTCATGGACGTCGCCGCTGTTGGATCGCGAGGTCCCTAATATTCTTAGGGTTCGTCACGCGTTACGATCCCCTACGAACGTCTGCGTGGGAGGTTATGTGTACATAGGCATAGAAATGAAAACCCGAAAGCAACGACAACGACGCGCAAATATAAAAACGGGCTTGATTAATAGGAGCGCTGGAAATTAGGTACTGGATGTCGCGCGCAGTCGTCTCTGAGAGTTTTTTGTTGTTGTTGTTTTTTCGTTCTCTTCCCGTCGCGTTGTCATTTTAAATCTGCTTCGTGAAGCCTGAGGACTAGGTAGAAATAAAGATAGATGATGATGGCCATTTTAGGAAATTGTGCATGACAAGAAAAGGGTTGAGCACTAGCCAGATTCGACAACCAGTCACGCGGTCGTTTTGCATATCGGCACAATGACTTCGATTCATGAATAAGAGATTCGGGAAAGAGAAACAGCGTGCAAAATATATCTTTGCACTCCAAAAATTATATTTCGAAATTATTATCTCATTGATCACTGAGATATGCACGTGAACTCTCGGAGTTGACAACCTTCAGCTTTCCAGCTTGTACAATTGACAAGGCTGGGAGAGCTGTGTAGCAAATAAGCCACAGGCTTCCCATTTTCTGTTAGCTTGCGGACGGTTTGTGAAAGGGGTTTACTAACTGGCCACACCCAGTCATAACAATTCCTCTCAATAAGATGTTGAGGGGTTTAGGATAGATAAAAACAACTGAAAAAAACGCTAAATCGTCAAAACGAAAATGAACTGTTTATAAGCAAAACTGATGGAAAACTGACTCATATTAGTCACACTTCAAACAAACATTCATATAGTTATATATATTTCAGCAAGTAGTAACAAAACGTTACTGTTTAGAAACTCTAAACTCTGTTTAAAAACATTGAATGTATGACATTACATTGACCAATAAACATTTCTTTCTGCCTGGTTTGAACAATTCAACACAATGTCAAATTGAGGCCATTTTTGTCTTTCTTCTTTTATTTTTTTTTCTGCTTTTTTTCTGGTAGGAAGCACAGTGACATTTGTTTACCATTTCATGGAAATTGAAATCTAGAGTCACTGCTCACTATCATATTACGTGTAGGTCTCTAGTTTTTTTCTATTTTTGTCTCTGAATACAAAACATTTTGAACCAAAGAGACAAATCTAGAAGACAAACATGATCCCATTCTAAAAAGAATACGTAACATTTTATCACATCGACGGGAGAACCAAGTCTGCATGCAGCCATCTCTGTTTTGGTTTGTGGAAATCCAGGGAGAAGGTCCCAGGGGAATGGGATCCAGACCCCACCAGAAATGGGGAATGGGATCCAGACCCCACCGGAAATGGCTAACAGGATCCAGATCCCACCAAAAATGGGGAACAGGGTCCAGATCCCACCAAAAATGGGGAACAGGGTCCAGATCCCACCAGAAATACAAAACAGGGCCCAGTTGTTCGAACACCGATTGGCGCTTAACCCAGGGTTAAAATTAACCCAGGTTTCTTTTTCTTGTGTTCAAAAGCATTTTCTCAGATAATTTTCTCTGTTATTTTTAGAGCTTCCAATCATCAACTTGTAGACAAAACGAATTAAAACTGAAATGCTTTTTAAGCTTTCAAATCTGAATTCAAATCTCGCACTAACCCTGGGTTATCTTAACCCAGCTTTGAACAACTCGTCCCTGTACTGTATATTGAGGCACTCTTAGTGGTGGTAAGTATGTCCCTGGTCTAAATTTCAAATAGGGTCAACTCGCATTTTGAGGAGTAGGGTATGTTCCCGTCAGTATTCAACCCACCCTTATGTCGTTTGTCACCACTTCCACTAGTCTTATGTCACTGGTTGAAGGTCATGTCACTTGTTGGAATTTTATCCTAACAGGGACTCTATATTGGCAAAAAATGTGAAAGTAATTAGCTGTAGAACTGTTTAAATGTTCTGCACAAGTTTCACCCCCCTCCCCCTGAAACAAATCCCTGGAACTGCCCCCAGAAGATGTCTGTGTGCAGGTTGCCAGTACTGCTGCACTGCTGTTACTTAAATTGGATCCATACCAACAAAAGCTCGCAGTTGTTCAAAAACAAAGAAAGTGACAACTGTGTGAGTGCCAGTTCTTGTCCAGTTGGGTATAAACCCTTTGTAAAGACCGAAGAGCCCTTCCTTCCTGACTGTTTTCATGATACAATCAAACGTGCCCCTGTATAGTACAGGCCTCCTGTTATTGTCCTTCTTCTGGTTCATATATCGGGTGCGCACTATATCGATGGGTGAAGCCACGCAGTTTGTTATAAATCCTGCTATTGATGAAGCAACAATGTGCAGCAAAGGTCCTTCATCCATGAACTCGGCGTTCAAGATTGCATGTTTAGCATGGTCATATGAGGACACTGCTGTCGCTGATACAATTGCCGCCCGCTTCACAGTTGCACTTACACCTGTCCAAAGCCCAGTGATTCCCTCACTGGACACAATAGCTTGAAATGCATGGAGTGTATGTCTATATTCCCACCGATTTCCTGAGGGTACTGCCATCAGACGTATTTTCACAACATCTGTGGGACACGCTATTGCACTCCCTATAGCCCCAGAGATTGCACCAGAACAGATTTTTTTCCAGAGAGGTGTGTGGGCACGATCTTTTGCTCCAAACAATTCTTTAAGTGGTTCATATAAACCTAGTCTCAGAGTACTATATGAAGCTTCTCTCATCAAGGAGGGAGTGATTCTGGAGAACAAAGACAGGAAAGAAGTGCAAAAAAGTGCTCACTCAGACAAAGAGGGGAATGTAGTTTCACACCAAAGCTTGATCAAGCATAATGTGGGTAATAATGGGGGGAAACTAACCCTGTTACAAGTATATATATATATATATATATATATATACATACATGTACCCCTCTTCCAGATATAAAGGGTGATTTTTATGCCCTGCTCCAGAGTCAAAGGCAAAAAACATATTCACACAATGAATTATAGCTCACATATTGGAATCCCCTCCCCTCCCCCAGGATAAGCAAAAAGGCACTTTCCATTAATTTTGCTGGTCAGACGGGTTCAGTTGTAAAGAGAATTCCACTAATAATCACCACTATCAAACCAGGTTAGTCTATTTATAAGTGGTTTGGTTGGCAGTGGTGTGTTTAAGGGATAATTTCAAGAAAAACTTCAATTTTATTTTAAAAATGACCAGTGCAGCCAGTTCTGACTTTTGGAAAGCACCCTAAGTTAACAAACCAAAGTCTCCAGCATAGAAATAAAGTAACCTACCCTTTATAAAGACCTTGTAACCCTTCTTCATGAGCAATTCTCATAGCACCTCTCACTAAACCACGGTAATAACGATTATGAAAAATGTTTCTGCTCTCGTGCTGGGAGCCTAATTCATTATCCAGTTGCATACGAGTCTTGATCACATCAATAGGGTTTGTAACTGAAAGAATGTAAACAAAGCAATACTAAATTTAAACGACATTATGTTAAAATTGTTTTAGCCAAGACACAAGCATAGTCAAAAGAATGCAAGGTTTTAATATTCTTACAAGAGCATAACCTTTTGTCGCTCATGCTTTTACTTGCGTCAATAGTGAGGACCATGATATGTTTATAATCAATATGCTCGCGTCACTGACCAGGGAAAATTTCCAAAATTCCAGCTACCAGTAGAAAGCGACATATGAAACAAAACGGCCATTGTTGCTCTTAGCATGCAAATATGTGACCTGCTGGGGCTCGTTTCTCCAAAGTCCCAATAAATAACAGGCCATTAAAGCATGCAAGATAGAGGTTTCAATAGTTTTGCATCTAACATGATAAAACTGTTAGTTAATCAAACAAAATGGAGTAGTTTGCTAGCCAGGACCCGCGCTCTTATTCTTATATGTCGATTTGAATATTTGATTTCGGGTCCGAAAAGTTACCGGGATTAACATTTTCGAGAAACGGGCCCCTGGGAGCTCGTTGAATTAACTAATAATATTACTCGCCAAATTTTCACAGAAAAATTGTTTTATTACGTCGATTTTTGAAATCAACAAGAAAGTTTTCTGATATACGTACGGAATGCTTCCGCTTAAAGGAAAATGAAGCTAATCAAGCAAATTTTTGAATGTAAAAGTGTACAAACAGAAAAACAAATGACCTAACATGACATGATGCAATAGAATGCAAATTAAGTTACAAACGGAAGTCGATCGAGATTAATTTGATGTGCCAAATTTACTATTCCCTCCCTAAAATCTAGGAGCGGTTTTCAAACTTTCAGTTATACGAGGAAAGAGCAGTCGATAGAACCAGAAATTCGAAAAACCCAAAGTGTGTAAAGCACGGGGAACAGATACTGTATACCGGTTCTAAGGACGGAGGTTATAGATCGACCGGAAAATTTCCCAATATTCCTCTACATTGTGATTTCACCAGGTTATTTGACCACAAGAATGTTTATAACACTCCAAAATTCCCTTTCTGTGCCTTATTCAATGGTCAAACAGACAACTTGTTCCTTCCAAATATCGAAGAACGCGAAGATTGCAAATAAAATGTAAGCAGTTAAGCTTACGTAAGCTACAAATATTGAAATACAATAGCTTACCAGTAGCAGCACACATGCATGAAAGCCCGCTCAAAGCGAAACGTACTAAATCTCTTTTTCCTTTGCTCTGTATTCCTTGCCTTCTATTATCGTAAATACTAGCCGCCATTTCTGATCGATGACAATCCGTGACAATAATTCTGAGTAGCTGTACTGTGTCGGTTACTCACCGCGACAGTCTTCTCCGTTGGATTACACCTACAGGACGTTCATTTCCACTTCGATGCATTTTTGTATGTCCTGTTTGAAGCTTAACAGCGATTTAAGAGGTCATTAACTCCTCGAAAATATCACAAGAACACTTGGAACCACGATTTATGACGGATGGGAACGACGAATAAAGTGATCAAGAAACTTCTGGCAAGAAATCGATTTCGTAAACCACGTGGGTTTTTAACTGGGCGCACTCGTTGATCACGTGTTGTTGCGATTTTTCTTCCGTGAAGGCTGATGAGGAAAGAAGACTGAATACAGCTTATCAAGGCATAGTCTCTCCAACGGACACTCTGTTGGAGAGACTTTGATCAAGGAAATCATTTTACATTCTCTGAAAAAATACTAATGAAGAAACCTCGCGTGACATGACATGTACACACACGGCCGACGTTAAGGCCAAGGCTAAGGAATATTACCAAGGCAAATTTACAGTACTTCAGCCAATGGTTATACAGTATTTTTTATGAGGAAGGGAGTAATTTCCGTATATAATATTTTAATATTGAATTAACCATTTAAAACAGTCCCCAAGACTGTGACTCGGTGAACATTCGGCAATACATTTGGTGAGCACAAAGCAGTATGTTTTTGTGCTCTGTTGTACTGAGACTGACCCAGATTGTAACTATGAGGCTGCGAGCACTCCTGATGCTGGGCAGTAACACATCATCTGAGAACTGCGATGAACCGACTGACATTTTGCTTATTACAGGCCTTTCTTATTGGGCTAATTGATAGTTACTAATAGTTGTGGGAAAAAAGGATTACAAAGGGGTCCTAAAACCACTAGTTCTTTGTGATTTGGGTCTCTATTGGGCAGTGATAACAAACAGCTGGTTTTCAGGAAAAACGTTTTTCAGTGTTTGTATACCTTATGTGGCTCGGTTCATGAACTGAGTGACTTCAAGAAATTGGTACCTTGTCTACAACGTAAGCCGTTTAGATACCCGTCTACCTCTTTCAAGAGAGTCGGTCAATCACATTTAAAAAATCTCTGACCAAGCACTTCATGGGTCAAGAAAATTTATATATTAATTCTCTTACAGTCACCAAATACTGAGGAAAACAAGCATCTGGGAAAACTAATTCCACAGTTGGCTTCAGTATAGGCCCAACCTCGTCCCCAGGGCTTTTCCCTCAAAAAATGATTTATTGAGGGAAAAGCCCTGGGGACGAGGCTGGCATAGGCCATTCCAAGGTCCGAAAACTCTCATTTTCAAAACGAGGCTAAGTGCAAAACCTTTCCACAGTGTGAAACTCAGTGAATAAAAAATCATTTTCCAATCAATAGCTTCCCGCTTAGCCTCGCTTTGAAATAAAGGCTTCATTTGCCGAAATAGAGCGCTCGTTGAGGAAGCGGGAGAGGTACGTTATCAGGAGCCCATCAATTTGATGGGCTCCTGACGTTATCTAATTTTACCCCCTTTGCCTTCCCGTCATCTCTTGCGCTCCCCCACCTAAGCACTCCCTTGTCAACTGATCCTGCGAGTGGGAGATTGGAAAGTAGAGAGGGGAAATTCTTAAATGTAGGCTGTATCAAAATTTGATACAATCAAAAAGTGATAAGCTTTCATTTGGCTATAAAAGATTGCAGAACGCTTGAACGTTTTGAAGAACTCGCGTGTAATGGATGCTTGACGTGGCAAAAGGGGATTTCGCCTTGGGGAATACCTCCAGCATGTTCTCGAATGTTCAGTTCACGGTCACGGTCGTATTGACGCGTTTGCAGGCCATTTTTTTATTTCATTGGTGAAAAATGGCTATCAGTTTATTTTGTCCGTTTCCACTTCCGAGTTGCCGGTAATCTAGTGGACTGAAGTGGCTTGTTCCCCGCTGGTTAACTTTGAAACGTTTCTCCCGTGAATGAAGTCAACGACATAACTTTTCTGACTTATGATTGCACTTTACCCGACTCTGTCCTTTAATAAATGTTGTGTACATTCTATGTCTTCTATGGAAATTGACATGCAGTCTCACGTAAAGATTCGTTTTAAATGGTGTGTCATAAACATGTTCCGGCTGATTTGTTATATGTCAAATTTGTAGTAAAGTGTCGGCGAGCTCTGAGAAACTAACACTCCTATCTGGCGAGGAATCCATGCAGCGACTGAACACAGAGCTACAGCACATGTTTAAAGTGTAAAATCAGAGCAGCAACTGAGTTATTTCTACTTATAAAATATATTAGGATAATAGTACTTAACCCTTAACCCAGAGCAAAACATTTCTGTGGTTATGGCACGCAGGAATATATAAAGCGCGCGCGCGGATCATAAAGAACGCAAAAACGAGGAGTGTTTCATCTGGTTTCCAAACAGTCAATAAATATTAATTTCCTCCGTATTGTGTTTATTAATTATTAATTAGTTTCAGAGGGGATACGACCCCGGCCGCGAATCAATGGTTTTAGAGTTTTAGAATTTTTTTCCCGTCACCGAAAGCCTATTGGATCTGACCCCAGTATAAAAGCATTTATAACTCAAATTACATCGCACGACTACTGATAACGGCGCACAGTTAATCCTTTGTTGCTGCTCGCAAGAAATGTGACAGATTTGGCCTCTTGGACATCCAGCGTGCTCTTCATGCGCTTACGCGGGCCCTATCTTTCTGTCGCTTGCGTCATCGACAGTTCAACTAAAGTTTCTTCAAATCCACCTTCATAAGACAGAGTTTAATCGCGCAACTGCAATGGCATTTAAAGGTGGCCGTGTGCTTTTGTGGCTTTGCACTGCAACGCTAACTTGGATAACAGTTGAAGGTCAAGGCATCCTTGGTAAGTTTAGAGATGGAATCAAAAATATGTTACAGTTAACAATTTCTCAAGTAATTTTTTTCTGTGATCTGTAGTGACCAGCACTTGATCAAATTAAATTTGCTAACGCGGATTAGCAGGCGTGCAGAATAATTCTAGCAAAGCAGAAACATCATCATACATGTTGCAGGAATAAGGGCAGTTGTTTTATCTGAGACATAATGTGTTTGGTTTTGTGTCAGAGGGCACATTGTTTAAATGGATACAATGCGCTTTACAAATTGGGACAAAGATCTATCTGTGAGCGTCATCACCATTAAGTAATGGGGTTTTAACTGCAGTATAATGTCAAGAGAGAGTTGATCATGCTGTGATCATGCCTTGTCCAAGATAAATCTTCTTGGGGAGTTCCAACACCCTGAGTTTGATGATAGGAAATGAGATAAATGTGTTGTCGCAACAATTACGAGTGAAATTCAAGGCGTGATGTAATTAGCGCCCTTGAAACAAAAGTATTTTCATCTCTGGCCGCAGAAAATATTCTACCTTGACGTTACGATTCTTGACGGTGGTAGATTGCGAGCAGTCCCTTATTTTTCTTTGCAAAGTTACTACACGCTTGAGGTGTGATTTTTTATAGTAGCTTAGAATTAAATTGCGAACGCCTGCTTGAATTGCGGTTTGTCTCAAATCATTAGTCCGATAGTAGTGAAAAGTGTGCCAAACAAGAAAGTAGCGCAGCTGTTTAACAATCAATCAACATAAACTTTATAAGCTCAACGAAAAAGTTAGGTTAATTGACAAGTAAAAAAACTGAAAGGAAACTGAACTGTGAAAGAGGCCTCATCGAGTTAGCCTGCGAATAGCAGACGTATTTCCGGTCGTCGCTTCTCTCCCTCCTTTTCGGAAGGAGAGAAGCGACGACCAGAAATACGTCAGCTGTTCGCAAACTACATCGAGTCTAAGAGCTTCTATTTCAAACGCCTCGTCCCCACTCCTTTTTTTGCATCGCGGCTCCGCCGCCAAAACTTTAATCACACAATACCGCCAGCTGCGCAGGCTAAAGAGCTTCAGGAAAGCGCTCTTTCTTTTGCCCTTGTTCCCACGGCCTCCCGAACTTTCCAGCTACACATTGCTGCAACTAACACAATGACTTTTATACAGGTACTAAAGACAATTCCATAAAAGAGCTATCGCCCCATGACAGAGTGAGACGACAAGATATCGCTGTAAGTACATGTCTTATTATATACATTGAAATAATCAAACCTGATGATGATGATGATGATGATGATGATGATGATACCATAACAATAGGCTAAATGGGGCTGAGTATGATGTAGCTACTTTGGCCTAGTTCTCGGCCCTTTTTCAGGACATTAACATGCTTTTTCTTGCATACATCCCTCAAGAAGACTCTAGAAGTAGATAACACCCATCGAACAATACAATTTTTGCGTATCTTTGCATTCCTTCCGTTCAGTTTTTGCAAAACATTCAGCTACTTCGTCTTTGGATTGCTGTGAACGCCTGATTAGTTCACATTTGCGCGCCCAAGGAGCCTCGTTTCCAATCAAATATACCAAAATATACCATCCATTAACCAAATAAAATTCAAATTATCTTTAATACTACAACACCTCTTTCACTCAGTTGTGAGTTCTGGGTCTGACAGACTTCACAATTTGGGGCTGTATCTTTTTTAATGAAAACAGGTTGATATCACTGTTTACGGAGAACCAGGCGACCCCGGAGCCAGAGGAGAACCGGGTGACCCGGGATATAACGGTACCCCAGGGAAAAGGGGACAAATTGGAGCAAGGGTAAGTCAAGTAAATTTGAGTACAGTGATATGCAATTTAATGATGTAAACTTATAATCAGAGTAATCCCTCTGGCCAATCATAACAAAAACGCACCAGTTCAGATCTTGAAGGAAATACCTGTAGGGGGCCTTCACTGAGCGCGCGAAAACCACGTGCTGGAAAGTCGCGATTGATTTGTGTTCTGCCTCTGGTTGGTTTAGCATGTACTATGGCGAGAGCAGGATTAGCAATCACAAGTTGCAGCGAGACCAAGTTGAATCTTTAAATTTTCCTTGTCCGTCTGTAGATAGTTCAGTTGGGTTATGTCCTGCTATGGATGCATCTATGAACGAAGATGGGGAGGAAAACGCAACAATTTTTACTCCCTCCCCCACTTTATAGCTTGTTTCTTGTTCTATGCGACCCAGTGTTGCGGAATTCTTATAACCCCGCTCGCTGATTCAAACAAATCAAGAGGACTGTATCTTTCGATGAAACAACGATAAATTAATCCAATCCAAAAATCTACTGCGTTGTACAATTCTCACATATTCAACGATCTTAACACAACTAACACATTATAAGTATAGAGAGGTTTTTCTACTATCCTTGAGTAAGGCAGTATTTTTACATTACCCGCAAATGTACAGTAAAAGTTCCCATTCTCATACTACTACATGAGAAATTTCTGCAATTTGATTGGCTTAGAGCAGTGGTATTTGTGAAAATTACAAACCTTATACGGGTAGTAGTATAAACAAATAATAGCATGATTTGTACGTGATATTTGGCATAAATACTACTCGTGATATTTCAAAATTGTCTCAAATTTATAACAATTTCGAAATATCACTCGTGGTATTTATGCCAAATATCACTACAAATCATGCTATTACCTATATCATCGATCTACATTAAATGTCTATTACAAAATCGCACGTTCTTTCATCATATTTAGCCTAAGAAAATGCATGCAGTTACATCATTTTATATCGTAAATATACTCGGACTTTGTCTACTTTAATGTGAAATCTAATGTCACGAAATCTAACTTTTTTGCACTACAAATGTCAGTTTCTAATTAAAATTCAATCACAATATAATAAAGTTAAGCATCACCTATTTCTTTTCCGACACCCGATATACCAATTTTGCCTTGTTTTCTATTTCAATAGGGTCCAGCAGGACCCCGAGGAAGACAGGGTATCCAAGGACCCCCGGGTCCACCCGGTAACCCAGGACCTCCGGGCAGCACGGTGGTAGGTGGCCATATAGATCTGCACGGCTATACCGGGTAGCTCTTCTTGTCGACAGGAAAAGCTGTTCAGTACGTAGTAAGGAGCTTTAGCAACGACGGCGTCTTCGGCAGCGAGAACGTCAAAAAAGCAATAGGTTTGATTAGCAAAACAACAACTTTCCACTTGCAGCACACTTTTTTGTACATTTCTTTGCCGTCACTACACGACCACGGCGTGAAAATCCCTAATTTCACGTTTTATGGAGGACGTCAACAAGCGACAACGAATTTGTCTTTCTCTTTCAAAACTTGAGTGGCGTCCCCAAGACATCAACTCCAGGAAAATTCGCCTACATTGACATTTTCAGCGAACTGGAATAAGCGCGACAAAGTTTGAAAAAACGCGAATTCATTTTAAGAGTGAGGTTTTCGCTGCCGTCCCCGTCGTCGAGGCTAAAACTCCCTAGTATGGACAGCAATGGCTTAGGACTGGAACAAGTCGATCACACACACCACATTTGTGACGGAGCGCCGCGATGACCGAGATGGTTTAGTAAACTTAATCCTAATCATCACTCCTTGATATTTACTTCCGTCTCCTTCAGTAGGTTCCAGTCCTTGCTCGTACTTATTCACTTCCGCTACGCTCCGAATATCTGTTCACACTGCATTTAAGTGTAGCACAGGATCAATCCGATATGTGACGCTCCAGGGTGGCGCTGCTTGACTTGGTTAAAGAAATGGGGTCTAAATCTCTGACCCTTTATCCACTGGGTACATTATGTGTGAACAAAATCCCTCTCCGGTATCCGGGGGGGAGGTACTCCTTATGATGGCCTATACGGGGAGGCACCGCCCGAAAGCGGTTCCTTTTTCAAGCTTCACGTATATGAAAGTGCAGGGATTTCACTAGTTGAAGTATGTGGAAAGGTAGGGAAATCTGTCACTTAAGTCTGTGAAAGGGCCCAAAGGGACTAATAAATAAATTTTATGGCTTTATAAAGTCGAGAAAACGTTCTATTTTTGTTACTGATTCCCATTTAAAAGACGATGCATTTACAGCAGTTAACAGGGATGCAAAGTTCTATACAAGGTATATGAAAGGGGTACCATTCGTCAATAAACACGAAAGGGGTACCTTTTTCGTGAAAAAATGGTATATAAAAGGGTAAGGGTTGGACCTCGGGCGGCGCCTCCCCGTTTAAAAGTACCCCCTGGGTCCGTTATATGGTAAGAGAAAGAGCTATTCGGTATCGTGTGAACACAACCTTAACAGAGCTCCTTAAAACTGACAAAAAGCTAGAACTTTGTCTCGCCAATCTCGTCTGTTTCACTGATCTGGACGCATTCCTTTTTGTCCGACCTTGACCACTGGATCTCGTGTAGTTTCTCGGAACGTAATCGATTCTATCATCAAATTCATATTATTTTATATATATTTGATCGTTTAGTGCAGGGGAAAGCTTTCAAAAAAGACGGTTATTTCTCGACTCCTATCATAGAAGTGCGCCTTATTAAAGATGTTGGGTGTGGGGTGGATTGTTATTATATGCCATGGGAACCAGGCATGTAATAGAATAGAATATAATAGAATAGAACTTTAATAGAATCACCCTCAAAAGGTCTTTCAGACGCTATTTACAATGACATGAATACATTAAATACTACACTACTTAAGTTATAAATAATCAATATAAGAAAATAAGAATTCGTAATCACACGTGGTCATTGCATTCTGAATTGTTTACGTTACAGTATGAGACTACACATGGCGAAAAGGGTCCTGTGGTTCGCCCGATTATTCTGACAGCGGGTTTCATAGAAAGAAAGGTAAGAAACATGGGGTGGAGGGGGGGAGCTACTGGCTTTCGTTCTAGTCATTCCGGCAATCCCATTTTGCCTTCACACTAACGGATCTCGCGTTTCCCTTAGTTTCATTGTCTGATTTATCGCAGTATGAACAAGACGCCTTTCGGTGGTTTACTTGGGATGCGTTGGGTTTATATTTGAGTTCTTTTACTTTGGAGGCCCATTGCAAAAGTTTGATGGACCTTGGAGCATGCGATTGTATTCAATTTCCATTGTATGTCATTGTCAGGGAGAAATCAACGGTAGCTAGCGACTGCAAATTGATGGCAAGTAAACTGACCGGCTTGCCTGTAGCCGCATCGAGATTGTACTTTGGGGGGAAGGGTGGTGTATTTTTTCTCCCTTTAAAGTTGCTGAATAAATGTTGGCCCTCCAAAATAGTTTACATAAATCGTAATGACCTCCCCCCCCCCCTTCCCTCAAATTTAATAAGTAAGATACTATTA
The DNA here is from genome assembly GCF_958299795.1 of Porites lutea. Lineage (NCBI taxonomy): Eukaryota > Metazoa > Cnidaria > Anthozoa > Scleractinia > Poritidae > Porites > Porites lutea. The sequence goes on along the minus strand of NC_133203.1, from coordinate 6,353,181 downwards.
ACATTAGGTCGGGCCACCTGAAGAAACGGTTCTCTGGAATAACAGCTCTAATCTGTTCACTGGTTTTAAAAAAAGTTAAAAAATTTATGATATTACATTATACGGGCTTTCGAAACACAACTGGTAGAAACTAGAAAAACAAATCATCGTGGATATTTACATATTTCCTTTCAAACAGGCCCTCGGGGGGAAATAAAAAATAGTTATTGTCTGGATATTGTCTGTCCTGATGGCTTTCAGTGTTATTCTCGTTTATCGGCTGCCGCGCTTGTATAATTTTCCCTGTGATTGACTCTGTCCGGCTGTCATGCAGAATGGCTCTGAATATCGTGGAAGACTTTGATACAAAATTTCGACAAAGTTTCCAACACCATTCAATAGAATGATTTTAAAGAAGAAACACTACGAATTAAACATGCCGAAACGCCAGCTGATTCGAAGCAGCGTGATAAATGCTAATGACGTATATGCAACACGTTGCGCTTTGTCAAGGTAATCAAGACATCGAGGATAAGTTCATGTAATCCTAATGGCCGGCTTTGCAATTTGTCCGTTCAAAGGAAAACAAACCTCGTGGTCTGCCAGGTGCTTCCCACGGAATTATGCAACCACATGAGTATAAGTACTGCGCTGTTACAGACCTTTTAAAACTACATACATTGTATCCACTAGTCTTTCGAGATGGCTGTGAATTACACTCGCAACCCAAACCATTCCATAGCTACTGAACCCGATCAAAGGGAAGCAGAGGACGCGTTGGTGAAACCGTTCGTGGTTTTAAAAGCAGATCCTGGAAGTGGAGCCCAGCTGGTGGACCAAATTAGAGATTTTGCGAGCTTGCCATTTCCTGACCCAAAAAGATTTGATCGGTTATGCGAAGGTTGGAAAGTAACTGGAGACAGATACAAGAAAGCACCGAGCGACTTATTTAATGTTCTCAGATTCGATAGGATAACTTTGAAATTGGACGACCCTGCCACTAACGTGCCGTGGGATGTCAATCCACCGTAGTAGCATAGCTGGAAAGAAGTGAATTTGACTTGGACTTATTTAGAAATTGTAGTATAAGGTACGATTTGACGGTATTAAAGAACTGGAAAAAGGTTTTTACATGACAGTTCAGCTCTGCAACGCGAACCAGTGTAGCCTAGAAATCATTATGCAATAACTTGTCAAGAATGCAATGCAATAAAATCAGTTTAGCTCAAATCTTTGTTTTCACTTGTCTTTTGAAACCCGAAGGTGTTGTGAATGAATAGCAAACCGGAGTTCGTTTCTAAGCTCTTTGTTCTAAGTGAGTTGAAATATACTAAAAACAAAATGAAGATTAAAAGAAGGCGAAATCGCTCAAGTCGCCATCCTCAGACCTTAGGTTCTTAATGCAGGCATCACCGTTCTACCCGGTAGCCTCCGGAGATAGGAGGTAGGGAGTTAAAAGGCCTGTTTACATGGAGATGGGGGACCCTAGATAGGTGAGGTAAAGTGTGGCGGGTCACCCCACCCATCATGTAAACGTGATGAAATTAAAATGAGAGATTATATGGACAGGCGGGTAACCCCACCTAAGCGGGTTACCTCGCTTACCTGGGATCTCCCACCTTCATGTAAACAGGCCCTAAGATGCTACGGCGACGACGACAACGGGAAGGTCAAAAAAGCAATAGGTTGAATAAGACAAAACAACAACTTTGCACGTGCATCATACTTTTTTATACATTTCTTTGCCCTCACTGCACAACTACGAAGTAAATTGGCTAATTTCACGTTTTATCGATAACGTGAACATAAGACGACGAATTTCTCTTTCTCTCTCTAAACTTGAATTTCTTTCTTAAGACCCAGTGTCTGTAATTTTCGAGAATCGGTTGACAGTCGTGAATTTTTGAATTTCTTCATATTTCCCCCAAATAATCTCTATAGTACACTAATTTCAAAAATCACGTTAAAACTTGTAACTGCTTTTTATTTTTTCAGGAATCAGGCAAAGTTTGATAAACTCTAAATCGGCGCTCTTTCGAGTATGAAATTAGCGAAAATTGAGCATTTTCTTCGCGCTCGTACATAAAAACGGAATGATATCTCTAGATGAAATCAAGTCACAAAACAGACACACATTTTTACTTTATAATTCAGCAATTAACTTTAAATAAACCGTTTAAATGTGACTGTACCGGCCGCAAGAAGGAACACGGTTTCAGCACTTTTCAAAAATGGCAAATTTGACCTAACTTCACCATCGTAAAAACCCAGTTGGTACATAGAATTTCAATATGAAACAAGAACTGTATTGAAGGATATCCTTTGCTGTTGTTTGTGTTAAAATATTTCTGGCGGCATTCCAAATGCGCACCTTCAAAAGACCAAAACCTGAACGGTATTTTGACACCAGGAAAGCACGTGCAACAAGCAAGTTTCGACGCTTGGAATATTAATCCTTCGCAAACATAAGTTACTTCGACATTTAAACGCTAGTCAGAGTTGTAACGGTTTCAGACTATATTTCGGCGTTTCTGTTCGGTTTAACATGATTCCTTTCAACTGATTTTTGCGATAAACTATAATGAAGAGGCACGAGTACGCAGTTCAAATCACAGTTAGTAGGGGGGAATACTGTCGAAATACTCGCTTGCTATAGTTTTAATCGTATTGAAACCTTAAAATCAGAAAAGTTATTTACTTGCCTGAACTTAAATGCTAGACGGGTGGACAGTACCGCTGACTAAATTCTGCATCACGGCAGAATCAAAGTTAAGTTTGTATATGTCTTCAATCTGTCAACACGAGGGAAGATGACGTTCCGGAAGTGCGTGACGCGTAACGCGCCGGAAAAGAAATTCCAGGTATAAGTGTTTTACGGTGCAAGTCTTTCTTGTATGTTCGTATGGCATCTCGCACATATTCAGACTTGGTTTGTTGTGCCTGTCGCCCCAGTAATGCTAAATTTATTGCGATCATAGAAAAGATGTCGTGAGTCACTTGGTATGCTCCTGACTTGTTAGTCACGTGAGTATGTAGGGCAATAACCAAACATCGACCCTACCATGCTAATGATACAAGTAAGGTTTTCTTCATTTACGTTAGGTGATCTTTGTTTGATCCACAAAAATTGGCGCATGACTGAAATAAGAGTTTTTCCACATCACTGCTAAATGTTTGGTTCCGGGTGGCGGTGCAACAAATCACGTGGTACCGTTCTAGATCAGCCTACTGGCTGCTCATAGAAGGGGTCCATAACGGCACATCGATTGATGACTCTGTATGGCCTAGCTAAAGAAAATAATATACGCAGACGTTTAGGCTGAGCGACGATGGTGCAGCTTTTACACTCTTTTTCCGTTTCGAAAATAGACGAGCACGCGAGAGGTCTCAGGTGACAATGCTAACGTCATGAAAAGTCTACTTAGCTTGTTTAAGTTTAGGGCAGGAGGAAGAGATGGGTGGGTTGGTTGGCATTGGGTTCTCCATTAGGATCAACCCTACACATACAAAAATTCATGTCTTTATCACTACATTTAGAGCTAGCAGACTTCGTTTGATCCACAAAATTGGCGCATGAAAATAAAAGTTTTTCCTCACCACCGCTAAATGTTTGGTTCCGGGTGGCGGAGCACAAATCACGTTGTAGTCCGTAAAGGCACATTAATTGATGACTCTGTGCGGCCTGAAGAAAATTATATACGCAGACGTTTTCTGAGCGACGAAGTTGCTGCCTTTACACTTTTTTTTCTTTTCGAAAATGGCCACTAACTTCTCTCCTCGCTCTTCGCCGCTAGGCGGTCCTTTTTGCCTGAGAGATACCACTACGAAGGAGTTTTAGCACGCAAGTCACTGCTGGTGCAGACCTAGGAGAAGGGTTAAGGAGAAGGGCATTCTCCATCTGAAATTTAAATAGAAATGAAAGGCTATTTTGAGCCTTTTCTCTCTTTTCTCCGGAACGTATTTGGTTAAAAGATAGTAAGTAAAATGGCTGAGGCATTTTAAAGCATTTTTTCATTTACTCGACGGATTTTGGCGTTATGAAAAAAAACTTGTCAGTGAATTGGTTTATTTTCTAGCGTGCAAACAAGTGCCGGGGGGTGGTGGCGGACAGAGCCAGGTGACTGTTCCTTTTTTTAGGCCGGAGCTAGCAGTACGAGCTTTCTGGCCTAAGGCCATACTGTGTAGACTGGCCTTTAAGGGCCTCTGTTTGGGGGCGTGGGATCAGATAAAGTACAATTTCGTCAACAGCTGGTTGAGGTCTCACCAGAAGATGCCCTTGCTGCAGAGGAGCAAAGCAATACCTTTCGGTAATTTAAACAAGTTAAAGACTTGTATTTCGCTTATCAAATGTGTCCATTGTCCATTGTCGATTTGTGGTTTTTCAGGAAGTTCTTTTGCGGAGCATGGGCCAATTTTCTTTAAACAGTTTTTCTCGTTGCAGTGTTAATCTACTTAGTTTTTTTTTATAAGCATCAAATTGAAAAGCGTTTTTCAAAAGATTTTAAGAGCTTTCCGTAATGTGCCCCTTGTAAAAGAAGATAAGTTTGCAAAAACTTTTGTGTGCCTACAGTCGCGGCTAGCTTGTTTGAGCGTTCCAACGTGCGAAACTACCCTGCACGTTTCGGTGTCTCAGCGACGCACTTTTGTAATGCCGCCAAAACGTTTTTAACACAAGAAACGGCAAAGGATGTGCTTTAAAATAGTGTTTGTTTCATGTTGAAATTCCATGTATCAATTGTTTTTTTCAATGGTGAAGTTAGGTCAAATTTGTCATTTTTGAAAAGAGCCGAAGTCGTGTTTCTTCTTGCGGCCGACACAGCCACATTCAAGCAGCTTATCTAAAGATAATTGCTGAATTATAAAGCACAAGTCTATGTTTGCTTTGTGACTTGATTTCATTTCGAGATATCATTACGTTTTTATGTACGAAAGCGAAGAAAATGCTTAATTTTCGCTAATTTCATACTCGAAAGAGCGCCGATTTAGCGTTTTTCAAACTTTGCCCGATTCAGGAAAAAATAAAAAGCCGTTACAAGTTTTAATGTGATCTTTGAAATAAGTGTACTATAGAGATTATGTGGGCAAAATATGAAGAAATTCAAAAATTCACGACTGTCAACCGATTCTCGAAAATTACAGACATTGGCTCTTAAGAATTTAGCTGAAGGAAAGTTTGCCTATACTGGACAAAGTAAGCGAGTTGGGATAATCTCACTGAGGTTTCAAAGAACGCAAAGCCCGTTACTTTTTAAGTGACGTTTTCAACACTTCGCAAAGGAAAGAGCAGAGACCGAAAACCCGCGCGAATTCTGGTCTACTTTCCGCCCCTTTTTGCATACTAAAAGTAAGCAAGCCGATGACATTATCTTTTAAAAAATGACAGGATTATTAGTGACAAAAAAATTATTGCTAATCTGCTTAATTTCTACTCTGATATAGCATGCCTGAAATAAGAGTAGAGGATTGCGGTGGGGATCATGCTTATCATCCCAGTCTCAAAGCAATCCATAAATACAGGGGCGCTAGCTTGCGCTCCAGGTTGCCTCAGTTGTCATCGCGCAAGTGAAACCTAGGTTGAGCTATTACTGAAAGAGATCAATGTACGCAAGTCACCTGGTCAGGATATGATCCCACCAAATTGGACTAAAGAAACGGCATCTGTTATTGCGCGGATGATATTCAGATCTCGCGTTTCCCTTTGTTTCATTGTCTGATTTATCACACTTTGGAAGCCCATTGCAAAAGTTTGGTGGATCTTGGAGCATGGGATTGTATTCAATTTCCAATGTATGTCTTGGTCTGTGCAGAAATCAGCGGCAGCTAGCGACTGCAAATTGATGGAAAGTAAACTGACCGGCTTCCCTGCAGCCGCACTTACCAAGTTAAGGGGATTGTGTTTTGAAAAGGGAATCAGTAGCTGGGGGGGGGGGGGGGGGGTAAGGGGTGGGTGGTGCATTTTACTTCCCTTTAAAGTTGTAGAATAAATGTTGGCCCTCCAAAAACAATTACATCAATCTTAATGATCTCCCCTACCCCAACTTTAATAGATAAGATCTTATTACTACTAGGTCGAGCCACCTGAAGAAACGGTTCTCTGGGATAACAGGTCTAATCAATTCACAAAAAAAGTTTAAAAATTTATGATATTACATATGCAGTTTTTCAAGGGAAACACAACTGGTAGAAACTAGAAAAACAAATCCTCGTGGATATTTGCATATTTTCTTTCAAATAGGTCCTCAGCGGGAAATAAAAAAGAGTTCTTGTCTCGATATTGTCTGTCCTGATGGCTCTTAGTGTTTATCTCGTTTATCGGCGGCCACGCTTGAGTAATTTTCTTTGTGATTGACTCTGTTCGGCTCTCATGCAGAATGGCGCTGAATATCGTGGAAGACTTTGAAACAAAATTTCGACAAAATATCCAACACCTTTCGATAGAATGATTTTAAAGGAGGAACACTACGAATTAAACATGCTGAAACGCGGGCTGAATCGAAGCGACGTGTTGAATGCCAATGACGTATATGCAACACGTTGCGCTTTGTCGAAGTGATCAAGACATCGAGGACAATTTAATGTAATCCTATTGGTCCGCTTTGCAATTTTTCCGTTCAAAGGAAAACAAACCTCGTGGTCTGCCAGGTGCTTTCCACGAAATTATGCAATTATATGAGTAAGCATTGCGCTGTTACAGACCTGGACCACATACACTGTATCTACTAGTCTTTCGAGATGACTCTTTACACTCTCAGAGCTGGAACATTGGAGGGCAGGGAAGCAGACGCAGCGTTGGTGGAATTAAGAGCAGAAATAGGAGCCTCGTTCCTGGCGAGAGAAATTAGATCTATCGCTCGCTTGGAAAATTTTGAGGATTCACAGCAGTTTTCTGACTTTTGTCAAGAATACCAAGTAACTGAAAATGCCAAGGAAGCACTGATTAACTTATTGCATGTTCTCGGACAGTGGGGCAGTTTGAGTTTGGTAGGCCCTGGTGGGTCGTTGGAAGTCAATCTGATGGTGCGTTATACTCTCCGCGACCTCACCAGAAACCGGCCTGTAACAGAAGAGGATATGTTAGTACACCAAGTGAGGGTGAATCCGTTCGTGGGTTTAAGAGCACCGAGCGGAAGTGGAGCCTCAGTGGTGGAGGAAATAAGATCTATCGCTCGCTTGACAACTTGGTTTGATGAGTTTTGTCAACGATACCAAGTACAGGTAACTGATGAGCAAGTTCTGAGAAGCTTATTGCGCGATCTCAGGGAGAAAGATTTGATATTAGAAGACCCTGACTTTGACGAGCCGTGGGATGTAAGAAAATTGGAAAGCAGTGAATTCAGTTGACTTAGGCTTATTTTGAAATTGTAGTATAAGGTACGATTTGATTGTATTAAAGCCAACTGGAAAAAGGTTTTTACATGACATTTCAGCTCTGCAACGTGAACCAGTGTAGCCACGCAATAACTTGTCAAGAATTCAATAAAATCAGTTTAGCTAAATTGGTTGTTTTCACTCATCCCGCGTTGAAACTCGAAGGTGTTTTGAATGAATAGCAAACCGGAGTGCTTTTCTGAGCTCTTCGTTCTAAGTGAGTTGAAATATAAAATCGAAAGGGAGGTTAAAAGAAGGCGAAATCGCTGAAGTCGCCGTCCTCAGACCTAAAGCCCTCTTCCAAAAATTGCATTGGCACCGTTCTAAGACGGCACGAGGTTTCGTTTTTATCGAGGTTCTTTTTCATATATTTCACAATTGCTGGGGTAAAGAAAATCGTTCCTTATACTGAGGACTTCGTTATATATCATGTGATAATACGGGTCCGCTTTGCCAATTTTCCGTGCAAAGAAAAACATGTTTCGCCAGATGTTCACCGTAGTCCGCCACAGACATCCCAGGGAATGTGTCATTATGAAGCCTGAGGCAGTTAGAGGTACGAGTTTCTGTTGGGTGTCCTGTGCAGTCGTGTGAAAAGAAATGTCTATGCATAAAAAAAACCGTGAAATTGCATCATACTGTGTTTACGACAGAAATCGATAATTTCAATGCATTTAAAGCAAAGATCAAAACAATCGATTCGTGTGTGCGGCCTTCAGGACGGAATGTTTCGAGTTCGAATCCCCAGATGTGACCTCAAATCCTTGTTGCCTCTTTTTTCACATGACATCACGGCGGCCATATTGGTGTTTCAAAGCAATAAAACGGCGGCCATGTTGGTGTCGCAAACCAGTCCTGTGGGATTTGAACTCTTTTCTTATGGTTATCATCAAAGATTATCAATTTTTGTTTGGTTAACTAAAGCCCAAGTCTAAGATCAGGGGCACCCAAGGAGAATATAGTTCAAAACCACTTACACACCCGGCTTAAACATAGCATTGTTGAACGTATTTTAGTATTTAAACTGTAGATATAGGCATATTTTTATCCCCTAAAAATATTTCATCTGTTCGGATTTCCTAGCTGAAAGTCTAGTGATCCGAAAATTATAGGGATCAAAACTTACCTTTTCGAAAATTTCAGCCAGAAAAAGGCTCCCGAAGATTCTAGGTGACCTTTTTAGGGGGTAAAAGTCCGTTAAAAATGGGCAATTATACCATTTTGGGGGGGTTCGAAAATCCTAGAAGAGGCAGGCAAGCAAGAAATTTTACAACAAATGTTACAAAAATTCTAGATCTCAAATCGTCTTCCGAACAGATATTTTTCAAAAATTGTCGTTGGGTGCTCCTGTAAGATATCCTTTTAGTTAGTCAGTCAGTTTATAGGTTTAATTCCTCATCCATTTCATACCGGAGTTCTCGGACATTCCATGTTCAATTCAACAACCAAAAACCCTTACCAAGATCAGAAAAAAACATTCAATTACCTCGTTGGAGAATAGGGACCTTAAGCATTGTTGACATCGGGACGTCAAAAATGGCAGCCGGAAGTTGTTATTTTCTCTCTTCTCTGCTCTGACTCGACAAACTCGTACAGCGGGAGTTAAAACAAAGACATTCAGACCCGTTATGTGAGACAGAACAGAAGCGTTCCATCAAGCGAGACATCGGACTTCCGTGAACAGTGAAAAACAATGAAATCATTCCGTGTTTTTAAACACGGAATGACTGACTGACTGACTGCTGCACTGGATAGAAGCCCAGCGTAATGTGAACATACAAACACTTAGGTACTGCAAAGGCAGTGAAGCAGAAAAAAAGTAAAATGTTCCAAGTAAAGTTCTTTGATCGATAATGTAACAAGATGTTATCGTGTCTGCTGCCCGTCAGGAAAAACCCCCTTAACTAAGGAGGAAACCTGAACCCTCCCGAAAGCAGAGCCAGACACTTAACAGGAACTCCGAGGGAGAGAGGTTGAACTAGAATACAAAATTATGAGTACATCAACGACCAACGACAATCAGGTAATCGGCTCTTGCGACAATCAATTCAAATGACACAAAAAGAAAAAAAAGCATTGACAAACGAAACTCAGGCAGAGATGTCAACTTAGAATGATCACCTCAGTAGAATCCCGCCGTTTTGTACTTGAGTCTCCGTGACAGCTGTCAATAAGCTGGAACCTTGCTGCTATTCTTAGAACCGCAGCAAATAACAACAGGGACCTTAAGCAAGGACGACGACGACGGCAGTGAAAACGTCGGAAAAAAAAACGAATTTGCGTTCTTTCAAACTTAATCGCGTCTATTTGGACCCACTCAATATGTCAAATGCAGGCGCCTTTCCCTGGAGTTGAATTCTTAAGGATTTTATTCAGGTTCAAATAGAGGAAGGAAAATTCGTCGTCGTATGTCCACGTCCTTCATAAAACGTCAAATTAGGAGGTTTCAAGTCGTAGTCGTGCAGTGGACGTCAAAGAAATGTACTAAAAAGGGTGATGCACGTGCAGAGCTGTTGTTTTGGGGAGAGAGAAAATGATCTTTCTCTCTCCCCGCCGCGTGTCGCCTTTTCCCGCGTGGGGTGACTTTCACGTGAAGTAAAGACATCGAGGATAATTTCATGTAATCCTATTGGATCGCAAAGGAAAACAAACCACGTGGTGTGCCAGGTACTTCCCACGGAATTATGCAACCACATGAGTATAAGTGCTGTTACAGACCTTTTAAAACTACATGCACTGTATCTACTAGTCTTACGAGATGGCTGTGAATTACACTCTCCGCAACCCAAACGCGCCTATAGCTGATACACCCCGGGAAAGGATAGCAGACCAAGCGTTGGTGAATCCGTTTGTGGTTTTAAAAGCAGCTGGTGGAAGAGGAGCCGAGTTGGTGGAAGAAATTAGAGATCTCCGCGCGGGATTGCAAACTTTTGGCGACAAAACGGCGGCCATGTTGGTGTCCCAAACCAGTCCTGTCGGAGTTTAACTCTTTTCTTATGGTTATACCGTAATACCGTAAGAAAAAATGGCAAATACCGAAATACCGCGTCGAAAATTGTCCAAATACCAATACCGCATATTTTAATCATATTTATAATCGTTTCCGCATACTTATAGTTGCTTCCATCTAGTACGTTTACTTATCTCAGGCATTTATGCACCAGATGTGCATGTTTTTTTTAAATATTTTGGTAGTTAGCAAAATTTTCGCAAATTTTCACGGAAAAGTAAACTACATTCGTTCAACCTTTTGGTAGGTGGACCCAACAGCTAATTAACTCCAATAAAAATAACTCTTGAAAGCGCGAAAAACAAACCAATCCAAACCCTTTCCACGCACGTCTAGTGCGAGTTTTGATAAGTGACTGACCATTAGAAAACTTATGGGGGGGGGGGGGGGCGAAGTACAAAAAAAAATATTCGCGCAAGAGAAAATTAAATGAAAAAAAATTCATACAAGGATTTTGATAACGAAAAAAAATTCCTGCGCCTCGAAAATTCTGTCTCGACTGTCTCACACGCCGCGCCGGTAAGAGGCAAACTTACCAAATTTTAATTCTCGAAACCCGACATCTATACTTTTCTTGTTGCGATAATGTTAGCCTCCTTCGCCCTCTTCCAAGAAACTGCCACACAGTCAATGATAACCACGCCGCCTTCAACCTCAGCGATCTCAGCCATTGTGAGAAAACGTGTAAGACCTCGAATTACCACCGGCTCAAGTACACAGATCGAAAAGCCTGGTAAGGTGACTTGAGATGACTCATTATCATTGGATGCAGCAACAATCACATTGTATATTATCGACCATTAACTGTCACAAAATGACCCACAAATGGTGTAATCATTTACTGTTATGTCTCAAGACTTCTGAATTTTAACTTTTATTGACCTTTATGTCCTACTGTGTTTTGTTTTGCGTATTGTATCGAAATGAAAGCGCAAATAAACGGTACCGTAATACCGTGAACAATCTTATTTCACCGAATACCGTCAACCAAAATGATGAAAAACCGCATACCGCAGAACTAGATGATACCGCAATACCGTACTTTAAAATGAAAATTACCGAAATACCGCATGAAAAAAAGCCCAATACCGCAATACCGTAAACCCCCATGTCCCCCTCCTAAAGCTTAAGTCTAAGATCTCCTTTTAGTCAGTCAGTCAGTCAGTTTATAGGTTTAATTCCTCATCCATTTCATATCGGAGTTCTCGGACATTCCGTGTTCAATTCAACAACCAGGATCCCTTACCAAGATCAGAAAAAAACATTCAATGACCTCGTTGGAGAATAAGGAAAAGCAAGGGTGACAACTCGGATACAAGAACGCTAAAAAGTCGATAAAAAGAAAAAAAGAAGAGCGTTTATTATAGATGTCACCTATGACCCATCGTAGAGAAATCCTGCAACTGACTTAATGTGTATAAAGTACAGGCAGCTGGTTCTTAGGGTGCAAAATATGCAGTTTTTGCGAAGAGTGGTAAAACAGAATTCTTGTCAAAGGAGGGAAATATGCCGATGCAACTCGTGCAGAGCGCCATAAACCACCGATTAATTTCGAATGATTAGATACAAGCAACAGTGAACTTAAGACGCGAGAAAACCGGGTGCAAAGTGCGGGTTCCCTTGGAACATTTACTACATTCTGAACCCCGCTGGAAATGAGGCTGATGGCGGGTAAATATGAGAAACGCCTTAAACCGCAAACAGTTTAACCACTGATTTCTCGCCTAGTTTGCCCCATGTTGGTTTAAATGCTGAAAAAATTAACTTCTTCGACTTTAAATTGTTTAGGATGTGAAAGGAGACCAGGGAATTGCTGGACTTCCTGGTGAAAGAGTAAGTGTAACAATACTCAATTTGGTAACCAGTTTTTTAAGCGAGTTATTAACAAGCTCTACAACGTTGTTTTTGGCATCACGTGTTGTGTTTTACAGGGGGCGACTGGACAGCCTGGCGACCCTGGCAATGAAGGTGAAATCGGTTTAGCTGTAAGTACGTTACATTTTATTCTTTATATTTATTTGCGAGACACTACTATACATTAAAACCTTGTTTTGTCTGGTACGTCCAACAATCCAACTTTACGAAAGGCCTTAAAACGTATTGATTTCATATTTATTTTTTCGCTCCAAGAGAACCTCAATCAAAGGTTTGCTACTAAACAGGTAACTACAACCGGCTCGAACGAGCATTGTGTGTAATTCGACTGTTGAGGACTGAGATATATTTTAGTTTTGAATGATGTTGAAGCAATGTTACATGAATATAAATAATGTACGAATACACTTATTGAATGCCTTGAATATTTCATGCATACTTCGCAACAGCTATCCAAATATGGAATATAATTGTTAGAACATGTATATTTTCCTTTTTAGGGAGAGCTCGGTTTGCCCGGTATTCCAGGCCTACCTGGTGCTGACGGGACTCGGGTAAGTTTTTCAACAATGAATGACCGTGGATGACACACAGTTGTGGAATTCTCAATTACGTTTGAGCAGATCATGCCAATAGATTATACTTTTTAAAATTTCACTCATAAAAACTGACGCAAAATTTTAAACATTGCTGGAAGATTCAATCAAGGGTTTTACCTAAATGATCCTAAATGTAAATGTGAAAAGGGCTGCAAAGTTACATTCTGACAACGCTTTGCGTTAATCCTTTGTATTGTTTTATGTACTCAAATTTTGTTGTTTTAAAAACATGACAACTCATGTTATGTGGTTCCTTTTCAAGGGTGAAAGGGGAAAAGCCGGCAAACCAGGAACACCCGGATTGAAAGGATATCAGGTAAAACGCATTACACACTTCTTTTCTGTTTTCTGGTGGCCTTCAAGACCTTACGAAACAGTTCCTGACACAACTACCAGCATATAGTCCTCGTATCTGAAAAGTATACACTTTCCAGAAGCATGGCGTTAGTTTATAGATACAGAAGTAGACTGCAGGGGGCACTAAACATGATTCTAGCCAATTAATGATAGGACCATCCTGCCTATAAAATAAGCTAAATTGACTTGACCAGACTGTTGTCTCGTTTATTATACGATTCAACTAACGCGGTAACCAAGTCTAAAAACCTAGGAGCTTTGAGACAACGACTCTCTTTCTCCATTAATCACTGTAAGTAAGACGCTAATGGTTTTCTTCAGAACATTCGTGCTTTAAATGACAGGAGCGCTTTACTTCTTTTACTGCGTATTTCTTGGTCCTTGATGTTTATTTTTGTATTCAGGGGCCTCCTGGTGATGGAGGTAATGATGGTGCCTCAGGCCGAAACGGTCATCGAGGAAGGCGCGGCGTCCAAGGCGAAAAAGGCTTTCGTGGTAACGATGGTGACGAGGTAAGAATAACTAGAAGAAGGGTTAAATGAACCTTGTATATGGCCCAGCTCGCCATGAGTCCTTCGGAAACTGCTAGCTTTTTGATCTGTTGAATGTTTTTAGCCTGTGTGCCCTTCAACCTCTCGTGCAACCAATTCCCCCCTTTAAAAAGCTAGGCGTGTAGGCTAACTACGGTTTTTAAGACATGAATTCAGGCGTTTCTCGCCTCGATGTCCAGCCCACTGAGCGAACACTGCGCTCCTTAAAGATCGGACGTGAAAAGAAAACTATGCTGATCCTAGAGTACGAATAGTCCCTTACATTTATCATATAAAGAAGAGCGATTGCATTACGCGAACGTGCAAACTAACGCGACGCACGGGTTTAGATATTACTCCCTTCATCACTAAACTTTCCTTTCCCTGCTGGGTCGCGTAGATCCGCGGGAGGCGATATTCCGTGCGCTTATAACTTGGCGGAATTTTCGTTTCTCGCCCTTGAAATAGACACTTGGTCTCTTTACACGTTTTCAAAACATCACTTTCCGCCACTTAAATAACGGAAACAGGAGTAAATACAATGTCTACGTCATCAAATTTATATAATTTTTTCATTTCTTGGTATTAGTCTGTAACGTGTGTTACGAGACTTTCTTTTTGCGGGCGACAAGAGGAACCCGCAATCCTAATCTCTAGGTTGTTATTACGCATGCGTCGCCAGTAGCCAGCATTCGGTTGGACTTGCACTAAGAAGGTATGGAATGCACAGAACGCACTTTGATCACGTCCGTTTGGACCTTCCATCATTCGTGATCTGATCATGCGTGTTTTGACCATAAGTCACGCGAAACCTACGCAAAGCACAGCGTTGGAGCAAAAGCGTTATGCCCATGATTGTTGTCGCCCGCTCTCCATAATCTTTGGTCATTACAAGTTCTTAAACATATACAGTTTTTCCAACTACATTTTAAACTTTGATTAATGGTTTGCAGTTGGTGTGAAAATTTAGGCACCAGACCCCTTCAGTTTATTTGTGTTCTGATATTCCTTTAACAGTGACGTCTGCCTTCTATCAGGGACCAGCTGGACCGGACGGGATCGCGGGAAAGGACGGGGAACAGGTCAGAAATGCATTCTTACTTTACTATCCGCTCTTGATTGCACGTACATTTACTTGTGATGATTCGTGAGTTAAAGACGAGAAGGGATCTCGAGCCGTGCCTACCTACCCCTCCCCTAAGCCAACATTAATCCTTACCTCTCACTTAGGGCAAAATGTTGGCTTAAGAGAGGGTTAGGTGGGCAGTTTCCCAGAAATGTATAATACATGATCCCTATGTTCTCCCCTGTCCCCAGTAACCGCCCCAGATGTCTTTGCGAAAGTTCACGCGGTCCAGTTCATTTCTCGTTTATAAAGTGGTGAACTGCGATAAGGAAGATTATTCAAAAATTATATTTTGCATGATCGGATTTGTTTTTTTCCTCAGGGCGATCCTGGAGCTATTGGAAAATACGGCCCAGTAGGATTTGCTGGTGACCGGGTTAGTTATTTATCTGTTTATTTGCCCCTCTTATGTTTTTTGGTAGTACATGGCTGAAAGTGTGCAAATCATTCTACCGATTACACAGATTAAAACGGAACAAGTCAGGACCATCCACAGTCTGCCTCAGTTAGTATCACGTAAGGAAGATGAACACTCGTAAATTCGCGGGAGATAATTATTCGACTGTGATGTCATTTTTCGTTAGAAAGAAATGCGAACACGTAAATTATGGTTTACGTATCCCACTCGTGACCTGCCTCACAAGAAAGTAGCAATACGTAAAACGAAATTCCTTGGCGTTATCTCAGTGACTAAGCTTTTGTTAAAACAACTTAAACAAAAAACTTTTTGTTAAATTTGCAGAATTCTGAATGCTTCAGTCGTTAAGATATAGACAGTGGTATAACAAGAAAATTTGCCATGGAATAATAAATTCCTCATAAGCTATATTGGCAGATAAAATAACAACATCAGCTAACGTGAAGGCGAGTTACAAGGTCTTTTCCGGCATGACTTCCGCTCCAGTTATTTTAAAACAGTGATGGCGATGTTTATCTTACCTAAATGAAAAGTTTTAACACTCCTTACTTCAAACTATTTACCCCGATACATTCTCTCTTAGGGAGTTCAGGGGAAAACTGGTGAAGAAGGTGGCATTGGGCCTGAAGTAAGTTTCGCGTCGCCCTGGAATGCTTAACCGGTGTAATTCCGATGGTCTATACCGCCATAATTTGTTTGCTATTTCACTATTTTGTTTTCAAATTCCAGTTTATCATGTGTTTCTGAGTCTTTCAATTTACATTTTCAGGGATCGAAAGGAATAGGCGGACCCCCGGGTTTTCCCGGCCCACCTGGCGAGCCAGGTGTTACAGGACACTCGGGCAAAAAAGGCCCCCCAGGATACCAGGGAGAAAGAGGTTCACGTGGTTCCCCTGGGGAACAAGGTCCCGACGGAAAAACCGGGGACGATGGCTTTCAAGGTGGCCCTGGCTTTAACGGAAGAGAGGTAAGCAAGAGTTGACGTAAACAAAATGGATGGGGAAAGTCGGAAGAACCATAATCCCTGATAATACCGCCCCCACTCCGTTTTGCCCTCCCCGGGCATTATCCAGGTTTATGTTTTGACTTTTTCTTGGATGGTTTTGTCCAGGTTACCGAGGTTGACGTAACCTGTTCCCGGCTCCAAGATAGTGGTGCAGTCGTTCAGTTAAAGTGATGTGGAAAGCGCGCGAGAGAGAGAGGGCGGTGGCGGTGGTGTCTCTCTCCCATTTTTCCCACCAACGCCCCCTTTCCCAGAACGCGCGCGTCTTATTTTCGCTTGGCTTGCTTTATTTTTCAGTCGTCCCTACTGTCTGAAAGCCTGGCACAGGCTAATATTAACCAAACTTTGATTGGCTATTTTCGGTTACCAGTGGAAACCATCAACCAATAGTAACTAATTGTGAGGACCCAAACGTTTCCATTCTCCCCAAGGCTTAGGGAGTGGCAAAGACCCCATGTACACCGTAAGGTTTTGTTCGACACCATACCATGGACGAATCTGAATAATTATAAACACGTCACATTTTCTCTATATCCGCGGATCCATGTAATTCAGGGCAACTACTCTTTAAAATGAATCGAAAAAGTTAATTGGTAATGAGTCTCATCAACCTTTGACCCTGGCTTAAAAACAAGCTACCAACTTGACTTTTGTTAAGTAAGTTATACAATGCTGGATAAGCCTTATCAGACGGACCCTGTCCCAGGACCTTTAGGTCAGTTTAACACACATAAGCATTCAATACTGACCAGGCTACTTTCTTAAGGTACCCTGACTCCAGAGATCAGTTCTCAAATAAGCCGTGGTTTGCATCTCGTTGCTTTTTTGTCGAGACTTAATTCACAAGATTTACAAGAAAAACGTCTCTGGTATATAGGGTATTTTATACAGTGGCCTAATTTGAAAGGAAATTCTAAGAGCGAAGTTCAGACAGTCTCAGTTGTTCCTGTTTCTGTTTCGTTTTCAGGGAGACAGAGGAAACACAGGGCCGGAAGGTGTTCAGGGAGATCCTGGTGAAAGGGTATTGTTGATTAACGCTTCCACCACATACCTTCCTTGTCATTTTTGGCACCCGTGGTCGCTCATCTGGGATTATTTGAATAATGAATTGAGGGTGGCAGGGGGCGACGGGGGAAGCGGGGAGACCGGAAGAAAAAATATCAATAAATAATTAAATGACAATCGAATAAAATAATTGGTTTCTTATTTCGACAGCCAGAATCATTCCGTGCCAAGTTCATCTTCTTAGCAGTCTTATTCAACTTCCGTCTAAACTCGTCTTGTTGCATCAATTTATTCCTAGGGATACCCTGGTGCTACGGGACCGAGGGGAGGTTCCGGAGCAGCGGTAAGAAAATTTTTACCTTTAATTCGAATTTTACCAACCGCTAGGGAATGATCTGAGTATTCAAAGAGTTAACCTTCCCTTGCAGTTACCTCTCCAAGGGCTTCACGGATAGTTCTCCTTATCCCACTGATACCAAACTCCCTGTACAATTCCCACCTGAAAACCCTGGACGTGTCATTCGTAATCCTGGGTCACTGAGTTTCTTTGGAGTCCGTATTAAGGACATTTGTCCTGTACTTCGATATCGCCAAGAACCGGGGCGATAGAAATATTTTGTGTTGTTTAATAAACAGCAAGATCGTTGTCGAGTGAATGTGTACTAGCTACCCAAGCGTATGCGACATAGCATGTTACTTGTTGGTCTACAAGCTTATTGGTTATTATCTTTTCACAGGGGACATACGGAGCACCTGGAGAACGCGGGGGACCCGGACAGAAGGGGAACCCTGTAGGTTGATAACTTTACTGACGTTTAGCGCTTAGAAGTTTTACTTGTGTTTCCGTTATTTAGGAGTTGTTCCCTCTCCTTCCAATAGGGTTGGCAGGGGGCTCCAGGACTCCGGGGTCTCCCGGGAGGAACAGGAACAAAGGTATTTATTTTACCGTAGGATTTCACCTACAGGATAGATTTAGAAGAATGAGAAGAATTGAAAACTTTCTAATTGTTAGAACTAGACGGCTAGATCTGTCCAATTGTAAAGAGAATTCCACTGTTAAGCACGAGTATCCAACCAGATTAGTCTTTTTATAAATGGTATGGTCGGCGGTGGTCAGTTTTAAGGAAAATTTCGAGAAAAAAAATTACATTTTTTGTTCAAAATTACCGGCCCGAGCAGTCGGTTCTGACTTTTCGAAAGCGCTCATTCTCTGATCACAGTCGAGGATTTCATCCACAGACTAAAAAGCTTGAACCAGATTGTACAGCACAATACATAGAACACCAGAAAGTGCTGGTTTTAAATTGAACGGTCAAATCTTAGGTTTTTATCTATCTCACACACTACCACATTTCTGGAGCCCATCTTCAGGCTTTTAATACTTGGTCCTTTTTAAAACAGGGACCCCAAGGCAACCTAGGATCTCAAGGTCTTCCGGGTCGAGAAGGAGATCAGGTGAGTAAACTGTAATTCTAACGGTGATGCTATTATAACTAATCAGATGCTTCATGCAGTTAATTGAAATTTCTTGTTAAATTACAGGGACCACCAGGAGGGCGTGGTTTAAATGGAAGAGATGGTAGCACGGGGACCATGGTAACAACGCTTTCTTAACTACACTCCCTGAGGTGGTAGTTCCTCAAGACACCCGTACAGAAATGAGCCACCTAATGGAGTTGCCAAAGACGGTGTAACATCAAATGAGAAGGCGAATTTGCCGTTCTGTCATTGGTCAATTCGGTTTTTCGATCTGTGCGCGCCGTCGTCACTGTCGTTGCGTTGTGACACGAACGTCTCCCATTATCGGCAGCCAAATTAAAGAAGGAGGTGCATTTGAAATGCAATATCCTAACTTCTAGGTCGGACTCTGAATTTGGAGGCTTTGGTGGCTCGTACTTGCTCAAAACCTACCCAAGTACCACCCGACGTTACACGTATTTTGCTACACCGATTCAAGTTTTGCGATTAACATTCTCTTGCAGGGTCCCACTGGGCATCGGGGGAGAAGAGGCCCCCGTGGATACAAGGGTGACACTGTGAGTAATACCATACAGTCAAACCTCCATGTGCGACCATCTCTCGTTAGCAACCACCTCCTATAAGCGTCCGCTTATCCAAAACACCAAAATTTTCTCCGTCAAAACCCTATGATAAAACCTGTCGTAAGCTTCGACCTCTCAGTCACCCCGGCAGCGACCGCGATCACTTGTTGGCGGCCTGGTGGTTTGCATGCAGTATTGCACTTTTTTCGACCTCTCGCAAGCTACCACTTGACGCATGGTATTGTCTCTTTGCTCGCTGTATGTTCTACTCCACTCCGAGCATACTAAGAACTTTCAGTGACAACATGGAACTACACGTACACGTAACTTACAATAAATGCATGCAATAAGTTCTGTGCCAAAAGGTAGATGTGTCGGGACCTATTCTCGGAAGAGATTCATTGTGGTTCGATTCTCGTAAGTGATCACCTCCCCTAAACGAGCACTAATTCTTCGTGTTTTGGGTGGTCTCTCACGAGAGGTTCGACTGTAGTTAACTAATCTGTCTCTTTTAACACTTGAAATAGACAGTATTATGGGATGCCCAGGGAGTACTCGCTCAGTATTTACGCGCGCTTTTCGGGCAAAAACTAGAACTTCAATGTATATTTCTCGGTAAAAAGGCGATCAATATTACGTGCAAACACGGCACAACGATCTTTTTTTCCCGTTACAATCTTTTTCTAGGAAAACTTAAAGAAAAATTGACACGAAAAGCGCGCGTAAATACTCAGCGAGTATATCGGATCGTGCTCATGCCCTCTGGGCATCCAATAATACTCCTTAAATCTAATTAATTCAATATGGCCGCCGTTATCGGTAAACAGGTCTATTACGGAAACATCTAATGCAGTTTCAGCTTTTTTGTCCGCGGACGAAATAATACGGTGAGACAACTCAGATCCGATTGCGTTGATGGTAGTTTTGCATTGCACTCAGTTTTCAATTTCAGTGACACTTGGAATATAGAATCAGTTAACGATTTTGGTGATCCTGTACTCGTCGCTCTCTCAACAGCTACACTTGTTACCTGCTCTCACGCGCTTTTCTATTTCTGTAGGGCGAAGAAGGACTTTCAGGGGCAAAAGGATCCCCCGGACCTGCCGTAAGAATCACTTATTTTCATGGAAGTGTCTTGATAGATCATACAGCAGTAATTAGTCATAAGTTTACTGAGATTACATAAGGCCGTTCTAGAACTACGAAACATTTTTTGTTTCTAAAAGGGATAGGGCCAATGGTCACTAAGGCTAGCCACGCTCTGCACCCCACATCAGCTTCTGCACGCTCTGTGCATGGATGTTTTGTCTCCTAAGGACGTTGCTATGCCTCTTGCATTCTTCCCATGACGCCCTACGATCTGTGTTTCCCGCGCAAAAGTGACGCCCGGGTACGAAGTAGTTACAGCAGCGCCTTTCGTAGACGACTGATGCTCGCTATCGCGATTAGCTGCTTGACCATAGAACTAGTAGTGTAGGCAGTCTAACGCTCTGTACGCCCACGTTTGGATTGTATGGTCGTCAAAAATAAAATCAGTGAAAACTGGATCAGAACCTGACAATACTATCATAAGGACAACAAAACTGCCAATTTCATCATGTAAGCATGTTAACAAACAGTGCTGGAAGACGAATGTGGACAGCAATACGAGCACACACCAGCTTAGGCTAGCTAAGAATCGGCAAAATGATGAGTGTTGGATAACTTTAAGGCTAGGGAAAAGGCACATTTTAAAAATAGTCTTTACCAAAAGGTTTCTTATCAATAAATCCGTCCCTATAATCTCGTCATTATGCATCAAGATTTTTTCTTATCTCAGGGGTCTCGCGGACGTGGAGGTCGGCCAGGTAGAGGAGAAAGCCCCGGAAAGCCAGTGAGTTGTATCTATTAAACCCTAATTGGTCTTTTATGTTTGCAATTCTTTTTCGTTTTAACGAAGTTGGGTGATCCGTGTCAAACCGGGGTCTAGAAGGGGGGGGAGGGGGGGAGGAAGAGGGGAGAGGGGTGTCCCGATCCCGCATTCCCGCTCCTTTTTCACGACAATCCCGCATCCCCAACTTCTGCCATCGCTATCCCGAATATCATTTTCTTTCCCAATACCGCATCCCATGCCAAGATTTTGGCGCAACACGCTTCCCGAGTAGGGGTAGTACAGTTCTGGCCCCTAACAGAACTGGACTAGAGTAGGGGTCAAATCCCGTATCCCTTCAAGAATTTTTGTGTTTTCCCGAATCCCGCACTGTATTTCTGTAAAACTCCCGGATACCAAAAATACCCTTACAGATACTGTTAAACCTTTCCTCTCATAATCTGTACCTATTCAACAGGAATAAGACGTGAGAATTCAGGTGATATGATCGCCCGTTTTAGCGACGATTTCCCAAATTTTATTGCATGAGAGCATGAAAGTTTTAAAGACCGTTGACGGGTGCAGTTGATCATGTACACCTCTGACATTTGCTTTTGAATAACGTTCCTCTGGCTCGTTCCGCTTAAGTTTTGAACATTGTTAGCGGTTCTTCCTGCACATTATTGTCAGCTTATTGTTTTGCTGCAACAACTCTATATAGGAATACATATTTTTCTTGGCAGGGTGATCGTGGGTACGATGGCGAGACTGGAAAACAAGGCGCAGCCGTAAGTACAATGAATTAGGTAGAAAGCTTCTCGTGATTTTACTTCTTTTGTACGTCCTAAGCTTTATATTGTCGTATGCGATCACGCTAACACCCTTACTTGTTTTAGTTATTAAATATTGTTTAATGATGCGTTAGCACTTTTGTTTCCAGACTTTTGGATGATTTTTTGTTTTTAGGGACCAATTGGCGAGACTGGACTTATGGGACCCATGGGGGAAAAGGGAAAAATGGTAAGTGCGTAAATACATGAAACTGAAAAGTGGGCAAAAGACACCTTTAGTGGAAAACCGCTCTTGAAAAAAAAACGTGGCAAGGGATTTGTGCAGGGGATTTCTGCTAACACATGAAGGAAAATGTACTAATATAAGGACAAAATTATTTACACGGCACTGAATAAAATCTGGAGCCGAAAGTTGAATACAGGATATCACTCTGAAATGTGACTAAGTTTTGTAGTAAATTCCCACTTCCAACAAATTTTTTATCAGTGTGCTTCTTTTCTTTAGGGTCCTATAGGCAAAAGTGGATCTCTTGGCATTACTGGCCCAAATGGACCGAAAGTAAGCTGAAATCATCCCTTAATTGAGGAATCATTTCGAGTTGTCTTTAGCTTAATTGACAAAGTAGAACTGAAATAATAGCCCGGTGTCCATGCCATCAGAGACACCATCGGCGACTGGTCTACGCGGTACTTGACGTTACGTTGCAGACATACGCTTTTGCCTCTTTTTGCACCAGAATCGAGTAAAAGAAACATGGCATATTTGCAATCACTAGAATTAATCGCCCCATGCAAGATAATCCAAGACAGTCTTGGATTCTGGATTCCGCGCGGTGGATTCCAAATTTCAGCTACATGTACTAGTTTCCGGATCTCTCGTCAGTGGAACTTGGATTCGGGATTCGGGATTCCTTGAGCTGAATTCCAGATGCCACAATTGCCCGGAAATTCGAGAAGCCGGATTACCTAAAATGGGGTAAACGGGCACATTTGTCTGTGGTTTCTAGGATCGTCTGAATGAAATACGTCAGACGATTCTCCAATCGAGTAGCAGACGGCCACAAATCCTGACCATCAAGCATCATATGGAAACTACGTTTAACGATTATTCTTGACAGGGAAACAGAGGAGCAGTGGGGAAGCAAGGTTTACCAGGAGAGCCTGGTGCACAGGTTAGACAGGATTCAGATTTCTACCTAACTCGCTGGATTGGCCATAGTTAATTAGGTTGGGTATCGCTTTTAATTAACCGGTGTATAATTCTTCTGTAGGGTCAAATAGGACCTCTTGGAGAGAATGGAGAGTTTGGATTAACGGGTGAAATGGTTAGTAACAGAAAAAGTGTTCCTTGCACCTTTTGAAGTTGTTCTCCTTACTTTATAAAAAACGTGAGCGTTTACCATTTGTTTGGAAAACCCGGAAACCAGCCACGAATCAAACCTGTCTTGCAACAAATCAGGTTATGGAAGGTTTCGGAAATTGTTAGTATTGTCTATTTTTTTCTTTAACTTTTTTTACGTCATCTGGTGACTGCACAGTTCTTCAAAACCAAGACAAAGTGGTTTCATCTGATTACCTTAGTACTGCTCTAAATTATACCCTATTCTTCTTTAAGGGTCAAACTGGCCCCCCAGGAAATCGAGGAGTAAGCGGAGGTCAAGGTAGTATGGTGAGTAGAGAACAACTTCCGGAACGAGGTTAAACCGTTGTTATGACGTTATCTAAATGTCTGTCAAAATTCTTACTGTTTTATTTTCTATTTACAGGGGTTGAAAGGTGAGCAAGGTGAAGGCGGATCCCCAGGAAAAGAGGTAAAGTAACTACTTTTAAGAGGAGGACATTGTCATTAAAAATGTTTCCATCTAGGTGTTTGAGTATCAAATGAAACATTCAATCTAGTGTTCGGTATATTACATCTGACTGCCAATCATACCAAGGAAATCGCCTCTGCCTTTTGTGTGACAGGTAACCGAAAATGAAAAACCCCAAAACGGAATTCTACTAGGACGATTTCCTTTTAGTCTTACATAATCATAAGAAGGGGACCAATTTCTCCTTTAGTTGGGTTAAAATTTGAAAAGTCGACTAGCGCTCTACTGCTTGGTTCATGTATCCGAAGAACTTACAACATTACTTAATCTCTCAGGGAAATTCTGGCTTTCCTGGAAAAAAAGGAGTTGAAGGCGAAATGGTAAGACATTTTGTTTTGTTATTATCTGTTCTAAACGTTAAACAAATTTGCGCTGATTCAAGTTGTATATATCCTTTTAAACATAGGGTGCAGTTGGTCCTCAAGGCGAGCAAGGAGACTTTGGAAGACCTGGATATGTGGTAAAAATCATGATTAAAGTTCTTATAACAGAGACGTACAAATTAAATTGGCACATGCCACATGAAGAGGGAAAATAGCTAAGGCAACTAAAGCGCTTCGAATAAGCATTTCTATCCCTCAGGAATAGTCCCAAAAAACGGGAATGCAATCTTTCACATGTTTGAAGTGTGCATTATTCTGGTGATGGTCTGCAGTTTTCCTGTATGTTTCCACTCCAAGCATACGGGTAGTCAGTCAGCCAGCCTGTCAGTCAGTCTGTAATCTGTCAGTCTTCGGCCGGGGAGGCAGCTAAGGCAGGCTGTTAGGCGATCACTGGATTAGTAACACGCTGTTGGTCACTATCATTTTGCACGTTGTACCAAGTGATGTCTGTCTTATTTCATACACGGTTATTTTGATTCAAGGAACTCAGATAACCTTTTTTTTACTTGTCTTGGTATTTGTAGGGACCACCCGGCCCGTTAGGTCTGATGGGAGAGGATGGCGGACGAGGAGCAAGGGTAAAATCCTCTTCTGGTAACACTGTTCAAAACAAAAGCAGCTACATCAACGCGAAAAATGTCACAATTTTTTTCCATTGCTTTTTCGCTACTCGCTATTGGTTTCTTGGCAATTTTTTTCGTGAAAATTGCTACTTAAATGCGCTATAAAATCAAGTGTTGACGAAACTTGAAGCTTTCTTTATGGTTTTTAGCTAATCGCACGATTGGAGGTCTGAAAAAAATCCTTTTACAAAATTGAATAGACTAACTTAGACTTGAGGGTCCCAACCTCGTTCTCAGGGTCTGTCTCCTACTCGTCCCTCGAGTTGGAGAGGATCCTAAGAACGAGGGTTGGAAGTGTTCGTGAATTTAGCCCCAAGGCACTCAAGCTTCAGTACTTTATAACACATTATCAAAGAAGTGAAGCTTTTGTTACTGGTTTTTACTTCTCCATTTTATCTTATTCATTTGCCTTTTTTGCAGGGAGGTGTAGGACCCATGGGACCGACAGGAGGAACTGGTGTCAAGGGAGAAACGGTACGTTTCTTAGAATCCCGGGGCCCCTGGTTAATAAGCAGTAGACACTAATTATCTCTCACTTTGTTCGTGAATCGTTCAAGTAGCAAGTGGCGTTGTTAGTTGTTTTGCTGATAAAGCTATGACTACATTAGTTTCTGCTAGTTTTCCTTTTTTTTTCTTTTTGTTTAGAATTACTTTTTCTGTTCTTTTTGCTCATTTTTCTCAAAGGGAGGCAGCGTCTCCGAGCGGTTAGAGCGTTGGAATTGTAATCCGGAGGCCCCGGGTTTAATCACTGCCCAAAACGCTTAGCTGGATTTGTTCACGGTAATCCTGAGTTCAAATCCTCGGCCTCTCTTGTAAATAGCCAACTGATCTGCCTCCGGCCAATTAGGATTCTTAACCTTCTGGGCCAAAATGAAAACTACTGGTTTTACAGTAATCGTGTTACCCCTATACATAAAGTCAGGTTATTTTATTTACTTTTGTCTGTTTGTTGGTAGGGCGCTGCAGGTAATCCCGGGCGGTCAGGCCCTCGAGGTGCTAGAGGACAGAAGGTTAGGGCCCAACGTTTAGCCGATGTTTTGTTGCCATGGCTGTAAATCATAAAGCAGTAACACCTTTGAAATTCACTATAGTTTCTTCAGTAGTGATAGTCTTGTACTCATAGCGTTTACACATCAAAAAAAGAATGTCGATCTAAACGTCCTAGTTAACTACACCCTGCGTAAGTTATTTTTTAAGTGTGGTGATGAGGAGAGACAATAGTGAACTTACGCAACAGGACGGGAGAGGAAAGACGACGGCGAACCTTGTGTGACAAGCGTGACAATAATTTTGTTTGAAAAAACCTTTCGCCAAACTTCACATTCGTTTAAACAGATATTTTTGTAGAAGAGCAAAAAACGTCAGTGTTAAGTGAATTCCCGACAAAACACGCCAGGAATAACACTGTCACGTTTGTCACACTCTAGCGTTTTGCCGTCCTCTTCTTTCTGCCGTCCTGTTGCGTAAACTCACTAATGTTAGTGAAACAACGCTGCATAGTATTATTCTTTATTACTAGGGAGCAGACGGAGAAAACGGAAAGGAAGGGCATTCAGGAGATCAAGGAATTAGGGTATGATTAAAGACTGGCGTATAGCTACATAGTGAGTGGGTATTTCCACAATTTGTTAACACGTTTTAAAATTTTTTTCTTTTCGAGTCCAGCGGCTTAATCTATTTCACGTTAATATGTTCGCGCGCACATGGGTAGGCATGTTAGTTCAACTGTGGGTAATTACGGCTTAAAGATAATTTGTTGTCTTGGCTTGGATTATCTGAATACACTTGGGTATTTCAGGTCTAAGCAGACAACCTGTTTATTTTTAAAAAGCCGAGCGATCGTTGTAAAATTTCGTCGGTGCGTCACGTACTCACGATTCCATAGCACAGATTAGGTCCTCTATAAAATTAAAATGCTTTTCTCTATTGAGCTGATGAAAAACTTTGGCTAACGTCAAGGGATTATTGAAGACCTTAACATTTGGAGCGCTCAAATGGGATTTTCGAGTTTTTTAAATGTTTAATAATCTCTTCATTTCAGGGCGTGCCCGGAGACAATGGCCTAGCAGGTTCCCATGGTGATCAAGGAGAGGCGGTAAGGAGATAATGCTTTCCATTACCGCCAAATAAACAACTTACACAAGCTGGATAGTATTGTGGATAGAGCTGTCCAGATATATCGCTGTCCAGTGGATAAGTATTGTGCCACCCACTGGATTGGGGCTTTTTTTCACAGGATAGCACTATCAACCTGGATACTAGACATTAGTTGACATTAGTTTTAAAGCGATTCTAACCTTTCCGTGAATGACTTTTATTTTAGGGGGAGAAAGGAGATGCTGGGGTCAAAGGCCGCGTGGGATACCCAGGCAAAACGGTAAGAGAGCATGATTTTGTTTTCATTCCTAGCTTTGCTCATTATAGCAGTTATACTTATCCTACTTATTCAACTTATTATTCTACAGTTATACTTATAATACTTATTCTGCTGTCAACGCAGGGCCCTGTTGGAGACACTGGAACGAAAGGGAAGGTTGGGCCTCCAGGAATAACAGTAAGTCAGTGTTAAGGTTTGTATGTGGCAATTCAGAAATGGTTGACGTTTAGAAATCAGCTTTGGAAGAACACGAAAATAACAGCGACGCAAATACCTGATGTTTTCATGAAAGATTAACGCTATGTTTTAAACATTCAGGGTCCTAGTGGAGAAGAAGGGATCGCTGGATTAAAAGGAGAGCCTGGACAACAGGTGCAACCATTTATTTTTAAGTTGTTTAATTTATCTTAAAATAATACATTAATAATTCATAAGGATCGCAAAAAAAAAAAGATAATAATAATAATAATAATAATAAAATTTAATGAGGGTTTTTCAATCTGATAAATCGTGGCCCCAATTTATTTAATTTTCGTTGGGTACGGGTGGGAAGAGGGTCATTATATTGATGTTATTAATTATTTTAAAATTTTTTATGGCAGTAAGAGTGTGGGGCTATTATTGAATTGTACTAAATGTTTTACGTTTCTGGGAAATTGGCCACCTACCCCTCCCCTAATCTAACATTTTGCCTTAAGTGAGAAGTAAGTGTTAATGTTGGCTTACAGGAGGGGTAGGTGGGTAGTTTCTCAGAAACGTATAATGATCCAATATTTTCTCTTGTCGTCTCAGGGGGTGCAAGGATCAGCTGGTGCTAAAGGAGCAGTCGGGAACAGAGGAGAAAGGGTCAGCAGAGGCTTGATTTAACTGTTGTTACTCTTTCCATGCGAAACTCCACTTAAAAAGAGCCTGACGTCACGTGACGTCACATCCGCCATGCTTTTGTCACAAAACGATGAACCAGTGGCCATGTTGGTGTTCTAAACTAGTCACCTTTTTCATATGTAAAGACTTTCTTTTGTTCCAATAAAATTGCATAGCTGATTTCCACGTGAGTGAAAACGCTCTATAAATCTTCTGTTACTATTAAACGTCACGTTTTCAATACATTCGATGAACGGAACCATCCTAACTACGGACAAGTGATATTGAAGTAGGGACACCAAAATCCTTACTTATTGAAGGTTCTTTACTGTGTATTTGTTTGATTCCACTTTTCTTTACTTGTGAGTTTGTCGAAGGTTCTTTATTCCTTCACAGAGAGTACAGTGCAATATTGACAGTCAGCACTCCTAAACTGTGCGCAATAGAGACATTTGATTTTGCATTTTTGTTTGTTTGTTTATATCTTAACTCATGGTTCTGCCGATAAAAACTATCTAAACATTAACAAAAGTTCAGAAAGTCTATCCGTGATCCACATCTACTCAAAAATGGATAACTTGACGTTTATTTAATCGTTTGAATATCTTTTTTTTTTTGATAGGGAGTTATGGGACAGTTAGGACCCAATGGAATGCGAGGAGATCGTGGACTATCGGTAAGGTCGTTCTTCTTATGTGTACTAAGCTTATACGCCGGTAACAAATACTTAACTGTGTTTGTTGCCTGTGTTACTAACATCGATCTAATATACATGTATTCGGCTGGCTTAAAATTTACCATCATGGTTATATCACTGCGCATATGCCAACTATGGACACTCCAGTTAGTCCTAGCATAATGCAGGATGTTTGTCAGTGAACCTTGTTGATGGTCGTAGCTCCCAAGGGAGCTTCTGAGCTTCTGAAGCTCAGTGGAATTGTAAAAAGGTCATAGGTTCGACTCCTGTTGGGAGACCTCCCATGATTTCTCCGAGTCGCTAATGACACTAACTGAAGCAGAGGATGTGCAGTTTTTACTCAAAATTATTGTTTTCAATGTCAGCCATCTCTCATCAGAATCTTTCGCTTTTGTTCCTGTTTTGTTTTAATTGCAGGGGGAACCTGGCGAGGAAGGAGTTAGCGGTGCCCAAGGGCAAAATGGTGCTAAGGTGATCAAAGCAGCCTTGATAACGTTACCACTTACACAAGTGAAATCTTTATATAGGTGGACACAAAATTTGTTTGGTTCCGGTTTTCTTAAAGGAAGGGTTTTAAATTCAGCTGGAATCATATCCCTGACTTGTTCAGTCGAAATAAATGTCCCTTATTTTCTACTTCGCCTTTTAGGCCCAGGATTTATTCGGGGTACGGCTATAAATGGGAAAAAGCGGTTTGACACCTTTTTTTTTCGGCTGATATTCATTGATTTGTTTCTCACAGGGAGCCGAAGGTAACGTTGGCGCTCCGGGCTCTCGAGGCGAGCCGGGATTTCCCGTAAGTTACACCACAAATACCTCATATCTAAAGCAAATCGGATTTGCTTTTGTTTTCACCATTATACTTTGTCACTCTTTTAAAAATGCTGACGTTAATTTCTTAATTTATCACAATGAAATTAAGTCGAAAGTGAATCTCCGCTTGCGAATTTTTCACGCTTGACGCTGACGTCAGTCATGTTTTTGATTGGTTGAAGCATTTTGAAGCTGGTTCCGGAAACTGGTTACCTCGTTTTCACCTTATGACAAACTCAACAGAAAACCGACTTACGTATAGTCTGCCTAGAATTAAATAAGAAAAGTATTAATCTGTTGAATCGGAATTTTTTTCTTTACAGGGTCTAGAAGGTTCCGCTGGCATTTCTGGCGAGGCTGGACATAGTGGTAATCAGGTAAGAAGAACGCTGTAGAGTTTGTTGTTGACATTATAGCGCGGGAAATATTTGACATTTGCATTATTTTCTTTAACAGGGACCCAGAGGAAGGCCGGGTGCAGTCGGTCCCCCCGGAAATAAAGGGCCAATGGTGAGCTTACAATTACTAATCCTTACTACTTATTAGAATCGAGAACTGAGTAACTGTACATGTTAATTAATCCTTGGGCGCGAATTGCAAGCCATTTAAAAGCGCTTTACTTTGTATTTTTTTTCAGGGAAGTATTGGCGGTCGTGGCTCCACTGGCAAAAGAGGAATTCAAGGATCAAAGGTGGTGTTTTCAGCTCTTCCAATCGTTGCGAATTCGAAGCATAAGTAAAAGATGGACAATACAATACCTCGGTTTTGGAAACACAATCACAAATACCTGCTTTAAGCAAACACAATTTTTAGTGGCGGTTAAAGTTCATGTTAGCTCGTAACTCGTTACACTTTTTCTTTTTCATCATTTTCAAAGGGAGAAAGAGGAGATCCAGGCGGAGAGGGCAAGGATGGAGTTACTGGAATAAAGGTTAGGTGACGTTGCATTAAAACGCCTTCTTGCTTTTTCGATCACGGTCTGATCTCATCATTTCTTCTGCAACTATTTTTGTTAGGGCAGCGTTGGACTTCCAGGCAAGCTTGGACGGCGTGGAGATAAGGCAGAAGATGTAAGACAAACAAAGACCTTTACTGATTATTTTTTCCCGCTTTGATAACTGTGAACTGTGTTGTATGGGGACCGCGGAGCACATTAGATTGGTGACACCAGCGAGGTCAACGAGCGCCGAAGAGACTAGCTTATCTAGGGAGGTTGAACTTTTTTCGGGATCATCATATGCTAGTCCAGTTAGTTGGCTATATGAAGGAGGTCAACGTCAGTAAATCTTCCAAAGTTACGCTTGCGGTTATCATTTCGCGAGTTCTTGTCTTGTGACTATACAAGACTGTAACATTGTTAAATGTCTCCTGGGTCATCTTTGCTCCTAGCTGCAGTGGCTGGATTGACGTGGAGGAGTTTGCAGGCGAAATTATTGGTGGGACTATAGCCCACCCGGCCCCTATGCTCCGCGGTCAGTGTTGTATAACTTATGTTAGAAAGGTCTTGTTTGACGCACTTTCAGTTCTGTTTTATAATTTTTTGTCGATGGTTGTGTCTGATTTTTAATTCAGCAAGTTCCAGTCATTATTTTTAAAAAGAGTAAGTGCTTGATTTTTTTGCGTTTTTCAGGGTCCGCTGGGAACGAAGGGGCCTCAAGGAGGATCAGGAAGACCTGGGGAAAAGGTTTGTTTATTAACAGACGAAAATATTTGTAAACCATTCAGACTTCATGCTGTAGAACGTCCATTTGACGAGCCTTGATCTATAGAACGAAGACTTCGGTATAATTAACAATTTTTTCTCTACTAGTAATAGTATAATAATAGAAAAAAACTCGATTTAACGAAAGCCCGTGTTCGCTGACATATTTTGCCAGTCTCTTGGCCCTTCGTTATATTTAGGTTCTACTGTTCCTAAAGTTCAATTAAAACAGTAAACGCTTTAAGTGGTGAGAATACATGGTCCTCAAACAAGGTGTACATTTATCTATCCGGTTTAACACCAGCCTCAAGGTTTTATGATTTGTAACTTTGAGTCATCACTCTCGATTATAACTGATCTCTCAACAAGATGCACAAAAAACGTTCGGTTTTTCTATGTACCGATGTTGAAATGACGTAATATCGTGTCTAAAGGCACCTTCGGTTGACGCCAGACATTGACGTTTCCCGAGTTTCTACCCCACTGAAAAGTGAGCATTTAGATGACGTCATCTGTGATTGCAGGGCATGCAGGGAACGACAGGTCCAACTGGTGCTCCTGGCCTCCAAGGAGAGAATGGGATTGTGGGAGCCAAGGGATATCAAGGGACCCATGGACAGTTTGGAAAAGATGTAAGTAAACGTCCTGGAGTCTTAGAGGAAAGACATCAAAAACGAGAAAAAGTTTTTCATCACGATATTCAGACCATAAGAACCGAGCTTTTCCAACAATCAATAATGCTTTAAAAGATGCAAAGTACTGAAGATTGTACTTCTTTCGTGGAAATGATTTCTTCTTTATCTTTTTAAGAATTAAAAATGAGTTTGTTGAAGAGGGTTGCCCATCCATTTTTGCAAATATAATAAGCACCATTCGAATAAAATGCCGTTCATTTATTAGGGTTTTCTTCTCGATGTAATTGCTATTTTCTAGTTTCGGTATTTGCAACTTCGTGAGACTATTATAATAAGTCTCAAAAAAGATCAGAAGCTGAAGGTCTTATATCTGACATCGGGCATGACTCCCCAGTTGATCGGGCAACTACAAACTACCCTTAATATTCATCAACTTAAGTTTTGTCGAAGTGAAGGTACATAGTGTACGATCGCGAGGGCCGAGCCAGGAAGCCGGCAGTTTAGTAGGCTTTACTTTCCTTCGACACGTCTGCTAACGACAAAGGAAAACGCGCACGAAATTCATAATGGCAAGTGTTCAATGCATCGATAAAAAAAATGACTACCCAACCACAACGCTTCGAAATCACTCTATGCATCCTTATGCTTCTTTTTAAAAATTAAACACTAACTGCGTCTTTTTTTAATCAGGGACGTATTGGAGTTACAGGTGACCCTGGGTTGCTTGGAAAACAAGGTCACAAGGTAATAATTCGTGCTCTATGGAAAATCTAAATTTCTTACTTTGATTATAGCTGGTATCTACGAATACAGTACATCATAAGATAAAACGTATTTAACAATGATAACGTGCTTCTGTTCACAGGGAGATACTGGAGAGACCGGAGATCCTGGAGAAAAAGGACCAGACGGAGAAAAGGTGTGAAAAAGAAATTCAGTCCAACGACCTTTAAATTTTTAACGGGTGCAATTTACAAGTTTTTAGAACTCCTACCAGCAGTTTTGTTTACGAAATTAATTGAACAAATCATTCTTTCTACGGCACTCTTTTAAATTTACATCGTCTTCTTGTAACAAATGTTAGTGATTCAATAATATCATCAGGCCGTTGAATCAATAAATCTCGCTTTTCGTATCTTAGGGCGACAGTGGTAACATGGGTGCGCGAGGCCCTTTGGGATATGGAGGTCCAAAGGTGAGGAAAAACTGAGCAAGTCTCCTTCCAGGCTCCTTTGAGAAGACGAAGAAACATCTCTATCGTTCTTTTATATTTGTCTTGTTCAGGGTGCCGTGGGTGATCAAGGTGTAACAGGACCAATAGGAAATCAGGGAGAACAGGTATTTTTCTACAGTTATGGAGTATTAAAAGGTCTGCCAACTCATTTGAGAGTCACTTTACGTTGCTTTATATTTTCAGGGATCAAATGGTCTTCGTGGAGCCCAGGGTCCTGCTGGTTTACAGGGAATCAGCGTAAGTAGTTTACATTTTCTGTTATTTGCCCGAATGTCTTTTCCGCGTGCGTCTGTTAAAGCTTAACTCTAGTGAATCGAAAATGCTCGGTTTATTGCAATTTGCGATATGCAGCGAACGCGCTAGTCAATAGTTACGTACCGAGGGGTCCAATTTCAAATCACATTTGACAGCAAACCAACAGCTACCTTCGGATTCTGCTTAGGATTGAAATTTCAGCGGGTTAAAGTCATTTTCATTTACTACATTCGTCTGTTTTTCAGGGTCCCTTTGGTCCTCTGGGTGACATTGGAAACAAGGTACAGTAAGTTTATTTGTTAGATGGCAACTTTTAGCCTATGATAGGCTTTCAGTGGGGATGTCGCGAAAATAAATCAAGCCAAGCGAAAATTAGACGCGCTTTGAGACTTAAGGCGTGAGACGCGCGTGATCTTTGTCTCTCCCCAGCTCCCGTGCGTTTTCGCTTCAATTTCTACCACACGACTGCTTTGCATTACTAACTTGGAGCCTGGTACAGGCTAGCAACTTTAGACACACGCATCAACATTGCGTGACGTAACGTAATGTAACGCAACTTTGATGGTCAAAAGTTCTTGAATTACAATGTTGCGAGACACGGCTAAAAGACCATCCATTACTAACAAAAAATTATGACTTCGATATAAACGTCTTCAACTCATAAGCTTTTGATGTCATGGCTCACTTTCCTGGACTGGATTTCATCCCTAACGTCACTTTGTTCGATTTGCAGGGCGAAAGAGGACCACAAGGGGACGAGGGGCCTCAGGTAAAATTTTACATAGTTGGTCAAGTTGCGCTAAATTTTTTAGTGGGATATGCAGTCAAAATTTAAGACCCATTATCTATTTAAGTCTAGAGAGTTAGGGTTCTCTGCACATTTTTGGAAGATAACATGATGCTGGAGAAGCCTAGGATCTTTTGCGCAGGTGCACAAAGAGCAAACCTGTTCGTCTCACGGCTTTGGTGTCCACACTGAACTCACAATAGAGAAGATGGACAAGACCTGACCACGACTGGCCTCGTAGGTCAGTCATTAAATCCAGATCCAGAATCCAGAATTTCAATCTAGAACTTACAGCTCAGAAGGATTCATAGAGTTTCTCATTTGTTATCAATCACAATGTTATATTTAACCCCACAGTAATGAGCATACTGTCTGGTTTACAGCTCGGTCGCTTGTGCAAAGCTTAATACTTCCATTTGTATCTCTATTTAAAGGTAATCCCGGCAATTCATCACTGTTCTTCTTATTATTATACAGGGTAACCAAGGCCCTCCCGGTCAGCCCGGACCACCGGTAAGTTGAAACAAACCATTTTGTACAAAAAGGACATAATTCCC
Source organism: Porites lutea (assembly GCF_958299795.1). Classification (NCBI taxonomy): domain Eukaryota; kingdom Metazoa; phylum Cnidaria; class Anthozoa; order Scleractinia; family Poritidae; genus Porites; species Porites lutea. The sequence continues at coordinate 6,318,431 of NC_133203.1, read as the reverse complement.
TGGAGCGGTACTCCCTATAATGGCCTATACGGGGAGGCTCCACCCGGGGTAGGTATATGAAAGGGTAGGAATTTCATTAATTAAAGTAAATAAAAGCGTAAGGGAATCTGTCATTTCGGTCTGTAAAAAGACCTAAAAGGGCTAACAGAAGGATTTTATAGCAGTGAAAAGGTCGGGAAAATGGTTTTCTGATGTATTCATACTTTTAATGAAAGTGCATTCACAGCAGTTAAAAGGAATCAGGAGCTATGGCTCTTGAAGGAATAAAAAGTTCTAAACTAGTATGTAAGGGGTAAGGGGTACCATTTGTCAATGGAAGGTACACAAAAGGGGTCCCTTGTCTGTCAAAAATGGTAGATAAAAGGGTAAGAGGTTGCCCCCCCCCCCCCCCCGGGCATAACTCATTCCTCTACTGCCTTTATTTCACATTTTCTGTCAATTCCTCTGCGATTTGGTGTGGATGATTTTGTTTTATGGCAAGTTGTTTGGTCGAAAGGACAAACAAAATCTTTCTTAAACTTTATTTGTCTTTCTTTACAGGCAGATATTGCCGGATTGGTAAGTAATGTTATGAGAAGTTTGCTGTGTATGCTCAATTGTTGAAAATTGTACACCAAAACCTCTCGTGAAATTTTTGTGTCAAAAATCTTCACATTGAAACAACTTCTCCAATTTAGATCTACCGGCAGTATGGTGTCCATGGTTACCCTCATCGTGATCCTTTATATCGACCTCCATCTCAGAGCAACACTAAATCCTCGCTTTATAGAGGTACCGGGGTAAGTGATGTTCAGGGCGACAAAGTCGCGCTTGTGAGTTCCCTCTTACAAGTACTAAGCAAATGCAGCAACTCTTAAAAAATGGTATTTCTGACTGTGGTACAACGGAACAGACAGAAATAGCTATTTTGCCGGCTGGGCCGGCTAGAAGGAATTGTGGGTAGCTTTTTGAGACATGTTTAGTTGTACGTTGCAAATTTGAATCAGTCTAGGTCAGCATTCATTCGAGCTCCTAACTTTTATTTTATTTGCTAATTTTGTTATATTTGTTTGTTGGCATTTGCCAGCTAGTTTTTGCGTACCTCTGCCAGAGAGTTGTCGGCACCGCAGCTGATTTCTGCAGGCGGGGGTGTATGTTATCTTTTTCCCACAAAGTGGTTTTGGGTTTTTCGTATCCTGCGGTGTCTTACTTAGTTTATTTAGAGGTTTGTTTTTCGTCATAGGGTGTTTTGTAATTAAGTG